>NC_084714.1:5366846-5731846 GCF_033807575.1 Cydia pomonella | reverse complement strand
GGGCCAAAATAGCCACTAACTGGCATCCCCAGAGTAGTCGTGGCAGAGGCAGACCTAAAGCGATGGCGAGACGACTTGGATGCTTTTCAACGGGATCTTGCTCAGGGAGGATTGGAAAAAGGAAGGCCTTTACCCAGCAGTGGGACACACAAATAGGGTAAAAAACACCTAGTTTTTGGGTTACTGGTAAATACAACAAAATCCAATAGCTCAATGACAGCCTTAAATCACATCGCATTTTTTTACACGAATTATGCCATTTTGAAACGTACCGCCCCTACTACATCTATTTTAGAGTACATAAAACTTTTATTACAACACTTGCATTCTACAAAAAACAAAATGACGGGAGTCACCAAATTAGTTAAATATGACCATCCTTTAATGACCTCCCAAATTAGTGGCATAACATACAATTAGTTCTTTATCCCGGGAGCGAGGAAGCCCAACTTAAAATGGCCGACAGAGCATTTAATTAAAATTTATGGTGCCTTTGAACCTGCCACTTAATTTCTAACAAAATTAAAGTACTCAATAACGTTTAGTTTTTCTCGAGAGTTATTTCTGTATTACCATTAAGCTTTTACGTGCATTTAATGTTCTAAGAATGAGATGAGATTAGAACTGTTGAAATAGTTAGGATAATTCTCGCGATTCTTATAAGTAATTTGGTCTTAAAAGATTTGTTGTTTCGGTTTGTTCCCAAAATGGGAGGTAATAAAATAAATATTTCCGAAGTAGTGTCGTCGTCGGCGAAGACGATATTTCAATCCAAAGGAAAATTAAATTGCCTGAACCATAAATTACATTTCTATTTTTCCTGATCAATGATGTGAACAATACGTCAAAAAAAATTCGATTGCAGAAATATTTCAATCTACCTAAGAAAGACGTGGGAACCGATTTTTGAATTTCGAGCGCTCGATTTAGTCTCTCGAAAATCTGTGGAAAACGGCAACATGTTATTTTTGAAATACGAGAGATAGAAATTTGGGAATCTAGTGGGATTGACCACTCGTTTTCAATTCTATTAGTAGAATTTGAATGTCTAGGTGTAGTGGAGACAGTATTAAAGGAAAAATACGAAATCGAGCGAAATTCAAAAATCGGCCCCATGGGCAAGTTATTAATCGAAATGTGTGTACTTTGTCAAAATAAAATTACATATGAGAAGAAAAAATCCTTATTTAATAACGAACTAGAAATGCAACTGGTAATGTGACCATCACTAGACATTTTTCCAACTCGTCAATTAACTTGACTGTCGACTTTTAGCAACTTTTGAAGCCATAGCACCCAAAATTGCCACTCGGCAACTTTATTTTCTACATTTTAGCAACTTACAAAAAAAATCGTTTCTTAAAAGAAAGATTTACATAACTAGGTATCTCAGTGGTCCCACACTAGGCCGCTCTACGGAATTACTACATATATTTTTGGGGTATCTCTTCAACTCTCTTCTAACATTATCTCTATGCTGGAGTGGCGCGACAGTATCTCGAACCTACGCGTCCCTCTCTAATTATCACAGTTAGATAAAGACGCGTAGTGTATCTCGCGACCGAGATACTGTCGCTAGGCCTACTAGAACATGTCCACAACACAGAACCCTGCTACAATTAGGGGGCCGCACTTATAAAATACGACACACATGTCACATTTCATAGAGTCCGTAACCTCCGCCGTAAACTCTTTTATGGCCTATAGTTCGTGTCATTCACGATGACGGGCAGTTTTGTCAAATCTAACCTTTAATAATATGACAATACGCAATAGGCACACGTCTTCGTGAATGACACGATCTTTAGCAGAAACTTGTCACGTCGGGTTTGAACCTACCATAACTAATACATGTGTGGAAGTAAAGTGGGTTCCAAAAATGGCGGAACTAATAACATGGCCTTCCATCTCTGAAACTTTCTTTATTATGTATGAAATTTTCCATAAAAATTCGGAAACCTTTTTTAACTTTATGATTTTTTTTCCACAGTTGCAAATCGCAAATACCATTAAAACAGGGTATTTACCTTGTACCTTGTGTTTGGTAAGTTCTGAATACTATTTTTTACTGTAAATATATTTATTTAAACACAATAAAAAATATTTAAATACTTAAGAACTAAAAATAAATTATCAATAAATTTAACTACAAATAGAGACAGAATGACAGATTGCTGCGTGTCGGCGTTGATCCACGTTGGATAACCTTTGAGCTAGGGACGAACCATTGTAAATTAGCATGTTATCTTGAAGTCATTTACCTAAGTTGCACATCTAACGTCATTTATCAATACGATAGCTAATATTAATCAGAAACATTCCACTTCCAAGTCTGCAAACTAACTCGGTCTAAAATTTTTAGGTCCTATAAAAAAAAAACTTGGTCACTTTGTTCAATTGATTGAATTTCATAGGTATAATAACAAATCATCGACATCACTTTCCAATAATGTAACGAATCATGACTTTTGAAAAAATGAAATACATATAAACTATAAAAATTAGGAACAAATCTTTTTTACAATTTCTAGTTAGAACCCAATAAAATATTACTGTGACGGTTGCCGAGCGGACCTCGAGCTCCCTAAGAGAGCCATGCCAAAATGCCGGGACAACGCTAGAATATGATGATGATATTGCTGTTGATGTAAAAAATATATATAACCAAGTCTCAAATACACGACGGCTTATTTCACAATTAGGTACAGTCAGTCAGTTGCGGAACAAGTTGACCATCCCTGCAAACAAATCTCGATGCAGGGGGTCAGTTATCTCTGCAGCTACTGAATCACTACCTACCTATTGAATCTAATTTGAATTTAATGAATTGACAAATATCTAATATAGGTAGAAAGATATAGGCGGTAGGTGCAGACCCGACTGTGTGGACAGACCTGCGGCTAGTTTTTGACTGAGGTCATCGAACTTTACTCCTACTAAGATTATTATACAGTAAAATTTATGAGCTGTACCCCTAGTGTAAATTTATTCGATAGCGAAACGTGACGTACGCGTTTGCGTTAAGTCTCATTTTATATGGGATTTTGAGTTTCCAAAACGTCCCGCTTGGCGCGCTGTTTCTAAATCCCATACTAAATGAGACTCTTTTAACGCAAGCGCGTAGGAGTTCTGATCCTAGGCCATCTAACCTTAGGCATGTTCCTCTTACCGACATTTTTTAAACCAGATACAGTAGAATCCGTTTATTATGACTCCGCCTATATTGACCAACCGGTTATTATGACGTATTTACACCACGAAGTTTGGTTTTCATATAAAATTCTTTATAAAAAGTCGGATATAATGACTTCCCTTACAGTGACATGTCGCTTATTATGACCCATTTTTAATAAATTATGTCCGGTTATAATGACCGACATGATTCTTTACACCTCTAGTAATGTTCGTTGATTCCCGACGACGTTCGGCACGTGGCTCGTTTTTGTTTTGAATCTAGTAGTTAAAATACATATAAATTATAGGTGTCGTTCTTAAGTAGAAGGTACCACATTGTCGCTTCCCATACGGATGGGCTGACAGCTGACAGGTTATTCGTATGATGACACGAGCAAATTTCGTCCTTACGCTTTAAATTATTCCGTTTTTTCGAGTTTCATAGTCCAATAATAAATAAGACTCCAGCTTCTAGCAACAGTAGCAACCCCGGCTTCCGACACGTCGGAAGCGAGTACCGTACAAATCGCTCTGCCATTTTTTTCGGGGGTTAACGTGTACGCAGTCACACTTCTCACTCACTACACACAAAATCCAATTTGTAATTACTACACAAGTACATTAAAAATTACACGTGTCAAAGACAAATCTTGTACACCTCGATCTCCTTTTGTGTACGGACGAGTCACAACACGCATCGCGCTATGCCCAGTTAGGCATGTGCTTCGGCAGAGGCAGTGTTGCAGGCGTACGATAATTTGGGCTCCGGTACGTTGTACGTTTCAAACAGCATTCGGCCCGAATCGAAGAATAAAATACGATAACGATAAGTTCTGGCAGTGTTGCCAGGTAAACGGAAGAGAATTATCGTATTTGAGTGTCAAAATTATCGTACCAGTGAAAAAATTATCGTACGCCTATCGAAAAGGCACTACTGCCAAAATTTCTTGCAAAATAAGCTTATATATTCAATGTATAATCAAACAAAAACGTAATTTTCGTCTAAATTGTGCAAAAATCTGTTTTATATTTGTGTATTTTTGTGATAGATCCAAACGATTAATAGGAAATTTCGACATTTTTGACGTAAATCAAGAAACCAAACACCCAAAAGGTGCTAATTGTAGCCTATATCTCAAGGAAAGTGTCATAATTTCCTTAAATTTTTGGTGGCATCGTCTAAGGGCTGAAATTATCGAACATTTGCGTACGATAATGCTCTTTGGAACGTACAATGTACCGGAGCCCAAATTATCGTACATGTACGACAATTAACGTACGCCTGGCAACACTGAGTTCTGGTTTAGATAAGTTCTCATTTGGATATCGTTTGTATATCGTATAATTGTACAGAAGCAGCTCGATTCGGGCAACCAATGTCACTTTGACGTTAGACACATCGTAGATAGATCTTATTGGGATCACAGCGAAATCGAAATCAACCAACACTCAATTTTGATATGTCGTTTTGTTATAGATCTTTTAAAGATCTTAAACGTGTCTTCATCATATTCTTCGAATCGCGCCGTATATCTTATCTTAATATAACATGAGTTTATTATGCGTCCTAATTTTGTTTCTGCAGCTGACTGTACCTACGTCTAATCCTTATTACTAACACGCACACCACTGTCCATAAAACGGTTGACACTCGCACGTACTGACTGTCAACTGTCACATTTTACACATACAAATAACTGTATCTAGCTAGTTAAACTGTGAATAGATGGATCAAATATATCTCTACTTCCTATATGTCCTACTTCTAGTGTGTTGAATGAAAAATATATTATGGTACAAATTAAATAATAGGGTTGTTTCCAATTTTTTTAAACGCTTGTATTACGTTTTATATTAACTAAAAGTTGCCCTAAAATTCAACTTATATACTAAAAACGGCTTTAAATATGTTAAATGAACAAAATATATTTTGACAGATGCTTTCGCGCCCAAAGCGCTCTTTGAAGATTGTGTGACGTCACAGTTTACGGTTTGACACATAACTACATACGCACGTAGAAGATACGAACTGTCAACTGACATTTGTTGTTTATCGCCTAACTGTCAACAGTGTCAATCCGAGAGTTGTGACGTCATCAGAATCTTCAATGACGTTTCGAGTTTGGTCACGTGACGTGTGCCAAAAGATATTTTTAAATTCAATATTTACAAAAATATGATCATTACAGGTCCCCTAAAAGTAGTTTAACATGTTCTTATAATCCAAAAGAATTTATTGGGATACAATTCTGCCCTAAGATTTGTTGATGGAAACAACCCTATTGCGCTCGGCTTCTGTACCCCTAGTGTAAATAAATTCGATTTTGAAACGTGACGTACGCGTTTGCGTTTAGTCTCATTTTGTATTGGATTTAGAAAGAGCGCGCCAAGCGGGACGTTTTGGAAACTCAAAATCCTATACAAAATGAGACTTAACGCAAACGCGTTCGTCACGTTATGATGTCGATAAAATTTACACTAGGGGTACTGATATAATTTACTTCTTCTTTGTGATTGTTCCATGCTCATTGGAAGAGATCTACTCGATTAAGTAGGTAGGCTTACAGCATAAATAAATATCCTAGAGTAGATATTTGTTATTAATAACTGTCTTATCAAAAAAATTTATCTCGCGCATTGGTTCGCCTCATCATCATCATATCAGCCTTTTATCGCCCACTGCTGAGCATAGGCCTCTCTTCCAGTACGCCACTTGTCCCGATCCTGAGCTAATCGCATCCAGAAGTGTCCCGCGAGGGTAAAGGGTCTCCAAAGTGTATATTGATTGGGGAAGGAAATGCGTTCACAACATTCACTTTTCACATCATATCCATTTTGGATGCCAATTCCTGGTCCACACCTCCTCGTGGTCCCTCCGGTAACTGGAATGAGTAGTAAACGACACTTTTGTTGGTATACTACTCATTTCAGGCAAACGTGGCAGGAAGCAAAACTCGCCAAGACGCATTGGCCAGCGTGGCGTTTTAAGGCTATTACCTCTTCATAAAAAAATGGTTCGCCTAAAGTATTGCAAGTAAAAAAATGTATTCTCGGAGTGTAAATTGCAATGTGTGCAACGGCTCGGCCGTGATTTTATATAAAAATAACTTATTTCGGTCAGAGCCCCTAGTGTAAATTTATTCGATAGGGAAACGTGACGTACGCGCGTTTGCGTTAAGTGTCATTTTGTATGGGATTTTGAATTTCCAAAACGTCCCGTTTGGCGCGCTGTTTCTAAATCCCATACAAAATGAGGCTTAACGCAAACGCGTACGTCACATTTCGCTATTGAAAAAATTTACACTAGAGGTACAGTAGTAGTCGGGCAAATGTTATAGATTTAAGTAGGTACCTTGTGTCAAATGAACAGATATTTCGCCAAACAAGTTCAAGTTTCCGTAGTGTAGCGGTTATCACGTGTGCTTCACACGCACAAGGCCCCCGGTTCGATCCCGGGCGGAAACAGTGCAATTTTTGATTTTTATTTTACTTTTTGCTATTTTTAATAGTGCTTTTAAAATAATAGTCATAAATTAATTCTTTTTGTCATACTTTTTCAATTTTATACTTAATAAGTAATAACTATAATGAACACTAATTAGTTCATTTTCATTAAAAACCGTATCACTAAAATATGCATTTATTTTGATTAAATCTTTATTGCACAAAAGAAAATACAATCGTACATAAGGCAGCTATAATGCCCAATACGACAAGCACAGAGGAAATTTTCCTTTTAACGCCAATTAAGTAAATAACTAAATACGTTTCGGACGTACACCAACGTTGTTAGAAAATATGACGGTGTTAAATGGGTGCAATATATCACAAACTTATTTCAAATAACTATATGTATAAGTATGTACCTATACTATGCATTGATGTATGTTAGAGAATGCCTTAAGGCACTAAGTCACACATTATATTTATTTCATTTATTGTTATCATAAAACCATTTCTTTTATCATTTGACATTTCGTATTTACAATACAATACAATAAAAATACTCTTTATTGCACATCTCAATACAGAAACAATACAAATAATACAGCACATTAAGAAGAGTCTAACAACAGGCGGTCTTATCGCTAAAAAGAGATCTCTACCTACCTACCTACCTACATCTATTTGTACTTTTTTAGTAACTTACATCCTTTGGTTCGGATTTTTTAAATATAATCCTTAGTAAAATTAGATTTCAAAAAATCATAAGTTAAGTTTTTGTCGTATTTTTTAAATCTAATAAACTGGCACGAAAATATTTGGTAGTTAAATGTTAACATTTTTATGCGCACATATGCATATAAAAGCTACTGTTTTCATAAAAACATTTGTTATAATTAGATACGCAGATTTACAAAGTAATTTGACATTACGTACAGAACTTCGACAACAAAACAGTGAAACAATAAATAACCAAGAAAAAGTAATCCTTGTTTAAAACTTTTTTCGACACGACTTACTTACCCATATTGGCCATATTCAATATTTAAAAAAGCTAAAGAACAGTGCACACGTGTTCCAAGCCCGCATGAACTCAAAACAAAAAACTTCAATAAAAATCATTTGCATAAAGAATAGAGGAATCTTGGCGGGGCGCCCGAACAATTAAACCATTGTTCCGCTCTTTACGTTCTAAAACAAAAGGGTCTAGTGTGCATGCCGCTTTATAATAGCCTCAGTGACAAAATGCAGTAACTAAATATTCTTTTTTTGTGAGTTACTTCTTTTTGAGTCGGAGCGTATTGTAATGTTGCTTGGCATGCGGGTTGGGTTAAAAATTGGGAATATAAATTCATTTTTAAGTTAATTATTTTATTAAAATTGATTTTTATTCGTATTATCCATTAAGTACGTCATAACAGGAGCATTATCGTTGTTAATCTCGTTGCCAGTTTATAATTTAAAAAAGATCGAATAGAGTCCGACCAAGATAAGTTGGCAGCAATTTTGACAGCCCAAACAGTCCAAGTGTTATTTAATTAAAACGTAATGATATAATGACTTTTATTTAACACTTGTTTGTATACGTGGGGCTATCAAAATTGATAGCAAGTTTATCAATGTATACATTTACAAACATTATAAAAACGTTATAAAATATAGTTTTATATGCTAAAAATTAAAATTACTTAGAACACGTCGAGTCGCTGAAGGCAAAATTAAAGAAAATGGCTATCAAACCTATATCATTGGAAACGTAGCTAGGCATGTGGGTATTGTCATATTGTGGGTGGTCATATATTTTCATTTCTCATGCTCTAGAGGGTCCTTGTTGTTCTAAAGAGTGTGCAGAAAGTGATGCATTTCTGTACTAGATTATTTTACTTTCTAAGTACGATATTTAATTTTTTTTACGATAATCAATTGAAATTTGGTTTTAAATGCATTTTTACACACTTCTTTTAAGTCTTGCCGTCATCTACAGATCTTTGTATTCAAATCAATATATTTAGTATTTATCTCTCAGTTGCTCACTGGTTTAGGTTATCTGGAAGAAATTCCATAAAGAGAAGTTCGCCTTTGTACACATTTATTGTTTTCTTTTTTTATTATGTACCTACTTGTTTTGTGCAATTATGATACAAGTGCGAAAAATAGGAAATTTGCGACGAGACAAATTAAAACACGACCCAAGGGAATTACCTATTCGCTAATGTATCGTACAATGTTTTACAGTACATATATATGGGCCGTTTCTTTTCGACATAGTTACGTAATGTGTAAATAAGTAAAGTAGCACCGTACTGTAATAGAACATTTCAATGCAAAGTTTACAAAGTGTGCCATTATGCACGAGTCCTGAGATGTCTTTATGAGCCGTAGGCAAATTATCACAACGACTCATTTTATAAAAACACTCTCACAGTCGCAATTTAAGTTGAAATATTTTGATACAACTAAATTTTAAGTGAAAATACTGAAAATGGCGGGCGCCGGTTTTACTTTTTATTTTTTAAATTTTTCTGTTAACGTCAAGCAACGTGGCAATGATAGTTTCAATCGGCCAATAATGAAAAAAAATATTTTAATAAAATATCGTATTATATAATATGTAATTTGTATAATAACAAATAAATATTTAATTTAAATCGTGTAATAATAATTTTGGTACGTCCAAAATTATTCGCCATTATACAAACGTGTAATGGGGTAATAAAAAAATATATCAAGTTTTTGGGTACCCAAACTCTATGGTGTGGTCGTATGGATTACGGTCAGGTATAAATTTAAAAAGTTTGTAATAAGCACTAGTTCGCAAAAACTAACTTTGCGAACGCTAAACAGCTAAGTAAAGTAGCACTTTTTGAGCAACTGTATTAAAAGTATGTCACTCATAGGTAGGTATATTTTATTTCCTTAGTAACATTTACAGGAAAATGCGTATAACAACTTTTTTAATGTGTATAATACATTAAGTATCATCCTCTGGAACTTAATGTAGTTTTAACTTTACTGGCTCAGTTAATCGGGCGTGATTTCTCGAAAGTGTTAGTCAGAACGGACATTATAAAAATTACATCCTTTTCGGCTTAGTCGTTATCGCGGTTTGTTTCCAAGTAAATTATTATACGCTGGTTAGTTTTTGAATTCTATCTGATTATGTAATGGCTCCTCTACACGATGGCCCAGCGTAGGCCAGTCCGAAAGACGCATTTATGCGTTAGAGGGATTATCTCCGAATATATTCACTTTATCAAAAAATGTTTGTTAAAGACCCCTATTAGTTTTGAAAGACCTTTCAAACGATATCACACACTGTAGGGTTGAAGCAAAAAAAATCGCCCAGACGGACGTTTTTGACCCGGGTGCCCCACATACGCTCTTCTCACAGCACGATCCTCTCCCATTCTCTAGGTGACCGAGCCAGCGGAGACGTATGGCTTTGATCTCGCCAACTGGGTACTTAACATATGTTGAATATTATAACAAAATTTAGTTAAATGGATAGAAAATAAGCCATCCATTATAAAAAAGTGGAATTTAAAAAATTATATTGAGATAATAAAAAAATACAAGGCTCCGAAAAAAATAATATTCTTTTTTGTCTTTCAAAAATATAAAAGAAAATGGTACCATTCGATTCCTTACATTTTATTGAATAATAAATTGTTATGACAACTATACACATAAACGCAATATTTCAGGGTCAAAATGGCAATTTCCTTGATCTTCGATACATTTAGGACAGACTTATATGATGTGACGTCTCATCACCTTATCATTTTGTTAGAGGCGTTTCAACCGTCGAGTGCGAGCGTCAGACTTTAACTCTCATTTCTGATCTTTGTGTTGCTTAAATGCCATGAGTCCCATATAGACATTTGATCCTCAGGAAAATCAAGATCGTTTGACATTATTTACAAAAAAAAGTCAAGTAGCCAATTATATTGGACATCGCAACCAGAAGGCTTACCGCGAACCACGTTCGACGTGTTGCCTCTCTTTCGCACTTGTAAATTCGTACGTAAGTGTGACAGTAATATACCGAGCTATAATATATATTTATAGCAAGGTATCTTAAGATGTTACGTGTGTGCTGAACTCTGTTAACTACTACATAAAATATATCGTAAGATGCCTTGCTATATATTTTGGTATATTTATATATATCATAGCTACTTCTGTGACAGGCTTTATGCAGCCAATAAACGCATTCAGACAACCGTCATGCGCATGACTCATGCCACCTACGCCATTTGTAAATCATTCAATTTGAATTTTAATGCATCTGCATCCTTAATCCGAGTCTTGTTCTTATTTCAAACTGTCGGTTAGTTATTGCTTTATTAATCATGTCGTTGAATATGATACCTATTATATTATACATAAAACCCTTTGACCCTATAAAAGGCACAATCTGTATTGTACCTAAGGCAAAAATAATCACCCTTAAATCATGTTTCTGTATTTTTTTTTCTTTAGAATTTTTGTTATTATTAAATAGCATTGAGGCATGACTTGTGATCGCGGCCGGCAAAACGTCCCACTTTGTCGTTTGCCTTAAGGACGCTTGGTATAAAGATATATTCGTATAAAGAAACAAGCAAATCTTGCAAAGTTTTTGGCAAAAATTTCATTTTTGGTACAAGCTTTTATCGCTGACTGTACTTTTCTTTCCACGGGCAACTAATACTCTTCGAGCAAATTCTAAAAACCCCAAACACAATTAGGTTGCGTTGTTTTATCACAGAGTTCCTATGTCCACCTCTTGTCTCCATCATCAGATCAGCTCGATGGTACCATAATATTGCATTGTCACCCGACTTACATATGTATGCAAATTTTCAGCTTCATCGGAAACCGGGAAGTGGATCAAATTTAACTTGCAACATTTGATTACAAACAGACAACGGTCAGGTGAAAGTAAATAAAAGCTTGTAATAATAAAAGTATGCTATTTAAAATCTAGATTACGTAGTAAAGGGATAAGAAATATACAAAAACATCTGACAGCTAACAATATGACACTTAAATATTTTTTTCTCAAACTTGCAATGAAATGTTGACACAACTTACTTCAAATAAGGTAAAAATACTACGTATCCGGTGTGATGAGTGATGATATGTAAAGGAATTTCATACCGCCTTACGCATCTAGGCCTGTAAAGTAACCTTCTTTTGTTTCACGTCAAATTGTGACACAACGTCTTGGCATTCAACCATCAAATAGTAGTAGATTCGTAATTTGTTTTAACCATGTAAAGCTACGAACAAAACGAATGGGTCTTTTTTTACTGCAAGTTTGAGAAAAGCACTTTACAAATCTCGGCGAGAAACGGGGTTGTCGGCCGCGTATCCTTATCTTATATACCTATGTCTATATCTATCTACTTGACCTGCAACCATTCGTTTCCCGGCCTCTATAATAATGTACTATAATATAGCTTCAGTGTTGTGTAATAGCTATTTTCAAAATATTCGTATAACTGCATAGACAAATCGATGTTCATGTTATATATTCTATTTAGAGTAATTTTCTAATAAGAATTATCACAGTAAGTTATGTTAGTTATGACTCATTGGAACACACAAATGTAAAATGTCACAATATTTCATCTTTTACCTTGATGAGTAATATAATAAATAACACATGTACGTAGGTATCAATGAATAATAACTAGGAAAATAATTATTTGGAACGCACACTGCACAGATTTTTGTAAAATGATAACCAATTTAAGGTCATGCGGGGTAAGAGAAACACCAGGATAAGAGCAACACATACTCAGACTCGGACAACGCTGTTTTCTTGCCAAGTGACACGTCAAGTATGGAGCTTACAGGTATAAGTATGCATTCTTGCTGACAAGTTTGTGCAAAGTTAGCGTGGTCACAGTCTCTCTTGCCCTGAGCAAAATAAACTGTTTCTCTAAGCTCACCTGACTAATGTCAGTTTGTTTTTCTACCACATTAGTTCTAAAAATCCTGTAATATATCTATGACTGTTTGTATTAAATAAATTACAGCAATTTAAGGCCCCGTGAGTTTGTTTTTCTCTCACTCTCCATGAACTTAAGCGTGAGCGAGATGGCTGTGCGTGCCCAGGATCGCGGATATACTCGTAAATGAATGAATAAATATCTTTATTTTCAGGCAACTATTGGCCCATACATATATAAACTAGGTATATTATTATAAAATATATCTTAAAACTAAAAAGTAAAAACACACAATTATGGCTCCGATGCAGTTCGCTACCCCGCAGTGTAAGGGAGCCAGCCGCAGAACCGCCGGAACACTCTTAGGTTCTTCCAAAAAATATTAGGTATGATTTTGAATTTAAATTTTTTGTAAGCTTTAACAAAATAAAATATAACCGATGAGTTCGATCAAAACTAAAATCGCGCATTTATAAACAATTTTCATATTTATAGCTTGTGTGCAAATTTTTTTACATAATTTTAAGGTGCGTCTTAGACCTTAGTGCGTGATTTTTTTCTATCGAGTGAAAGTCAAGAAATCAGGTTTCGAATATATGTAGTAACTAGAGAAAGGCCTCACGAATGCTAATATTTTTGGCAACCGTATTATGATTTAAGAAACCGCTACGATTTTTCAAAAACTCTGCTGGCTGCTACTGCACCTTGATATAAAACAATTTCGTACACGACCGTTTTTTTTTAACCGTAGGGAAAAACCCATCTGCTTTTGATGGCTGACTAAAAGCAATTGGTGCTTTTTCGATGAAATTATCAATTGTGTACTATTGTTTGAAAAAAAAACGCTCGTGTACGGATTTGTCCCTATAACGAATTTAGCCGCTTTCAGCTTACAGTACTGTTTCAGAACCGCCAACACAAAATTATATAAAAAAATATATCGTAAGAAATACTCGTGCAGTAAATTTATATTATTCCACGAATTTGAACAAGCAGATGTGAAACATAATTGTTTAACAATAATTCTATGAAAGTATGCAAATTATCGTTCACAACGACCTACAATAATCACGAACCAATAAATATAACAATAAAAAATGGCAGATGTGCTTGAAACAAAAGTGGAAAAAATAAAAAACACAATGACAATTACATTTTTTTCCAATTACGCAAAAAATTACCCTTTAAGATTTTTTTCCTGTGGCAGAAAAGTGTTAAGAAAAAACACACAGGGTGAATTTAACTGAACAGTATGCAAATGAGTATTCGAGAAATTGTTTAATAAAGGGTGCAGTTTAGGGTGCAGTTTTTTTGCAACATTTTTTTGGAGATCGTTCATAGTTTGGTTTCATGTTCCGGTTTCAAACCAAGCAGTTATAATAAAACTGTATACCTTTTTGTATTTTACACATGAATAAATAATAAATATTGGTCAGTCTTACCAAAATTGACTAAGCCCCACAGTAAGCTCAAGAAGGCTTGTGTTGTGGGTACTCTGACAACGATAAATATAATATATAAATACTTAAATACATAGAAAACACCCATGACACAGGAACAAATATCGTGCTCATCACACGAATAAATGCCCTTACCGGTATTCGAACCCAGGAACATCGGCTTCATAGGCAGGGTCACTAGCCATTGGCCAGACCGGTCATCGCACAAAAATGCCAATATTAGTGAGTTCTAAGCCTTCTTAAAGCTTTCGGATCCCAAAGATTCTAGTAATTGGGTTAGTTACTAAAATTACCAAGGTGTACCTACATTTCGTGTTAAGGTATTAAACATTTAACCCCTTATTCATAAACGTGTACTAAAGTTACGATGCCGCTGATCATCGTTTGTCCCTTTCCATCATACCAATACGTCGAAAAGGGACACACGATGATCAGCGGCATCGTAACTTTAGTACACGTTTATGAATAAGGGGGTTAAAATTTAAATGTACCCATACAACAAAAAATATTGGGCCAATTTTTATTCAGTTGTAGTTTTTTGTTCGTCAAATTTTGATAAAATTTGGTTGATGACCTCCACATCATAGGCGGAATTAATACTATCTACTTACTACTTACTTACTCCTCTCACGCAGCGACCCAAAGCACAGATTATATTTCTTACAAACCTAAAGTGCGTCTTGCCATCACGACTGCTCGCCACTGATGCCGGTCCTGTGCAGTTTCTCGCTTTCTTCATCCTCGAGCTCGCGCAGATCCGTGTCCACCACATCTACCCATCAATCAATACCTAGGCCTAGGTCTAGGTTTTAGGAATTAATATGAAATCACAATATTTAATATTTCTTGTAAATTTCCGTTGAGTGACGAAAATATCATAACTTTTCGTAACTTATAGGTAGGTTTTACAGGACATACAGTAAAATTGCGCATACTTATATTGTAAATAATAGGTTCATAGGGAACTCTATGATATATATGTCGCAGCCAACTGGCTAAATTAGCCAGCTAATTAGTTGGCTGAAGAATAACCAGCCAAGTCATTGATCGCAACGTTTAACCCTGGCGCTGCAGCGCGTCGGGCATGTTCGCCGACAGCGGCACGGACGGCTTCCACGCCGTGCTGCGCAAGCGCGTGGCGTCCCTGTGGGCGCGCGTGCAGGGCAGCCCTAACACTCTATTAAAGGTGGTCGCCGAGAAGATGGACAGTCCTATGATCACCCACTGGATGTCCATGCATGTGAGACCAAATAATAATTTTAATTTAATTTAATTTAATTTAATTTAATTTAATTTAATTTGATTTAATTTGATTTGATTTAATTTAATTTAATTTAAGTTATTTAATTAATTATTTTAATGTAGATTTTATTTATATTAAGTAAATTATTAGATTATAAATTATTCATTATATTTAAGCAAAACTATGGATAATTATGTCCGAAATAAACGATTTCATTTCATTAACCAGATGGCTGAACGTTGTCTAGCCATTTAGTTCATTTGGACATTGATGAATTTTATGTTCGGTTAGGTTAGTATTTTATTGTAAAATTATTTACTATTTATTTATTTTATCAAACGCCATTTAATTTCTTTAAGTTTTTTAGGAGGGCGATTTTTGAATTTCGAGCGCTCGATTTCGTCACTCAAAAACACGAATTCGAACGATCGAAATTCAAAAATCGGCCTTAATAAATTACATTAATAAACTACATTTAAATCACTTGGCTGAGTGAACCAGTCGTTTTCAAAGATCTGGCTTTCAATACGCCAAGTTGTTAAACTTTGAGTCATTTTCAGTGTTGAGTGAGGCAATTATCTGGCTAACATAACCAAATGGCTGCGACTTATACACCAAATATTATCCAAATCTGACAAAAAAAACCTTCAACAAAATAAAATATTAATGTAATTAACTTTTTTTGCTTAATTAAACGGCTGATCGGAGACCACTCGTGGTGCTTTCCATAGGAAACGAAGCGCCGGAAGCTCCGGCCCGGCCCGGGCCGGTCTAGCGTGAGTCGTCCTTTGGCATAAAAAACTTCTCAATTAAACTTCAGACAATGTTCTATATACATGTAATTTCGTCTATTTAAACCTATTATAAAACTCGCCCTTTCTGGCTAATAGAGTAAACTATAAAGTACCTATTACTTAACGGCCGAGCCGATAACGAGTCACCAGGCCGAACGAGGATAGTATGCCCATTGCTAGCGCTGGCGAGTCGAGTATTCTGGCTACCAATGAAACTAAAGGGGTTTTAACGTTTTTAAACGATTTCAAAAAAGGGAAGGTTATCAATTTGACTGTTTTATTGTATGTATGTTTGATGCCTTAGAATTCCGTCATTTGTGAACTGATTTCGAAAATTATTTTTAGGGTTCCGTACTCAAAGGGTAAAACGGGACCCTATTACTAAGACTCTGCTGTCCGTCCGTCTGTCACCAGGCTGTATGTCATGAACCGTCATAGTTAGACAGTTGAAATTTTCACAGATGATGTATTTCTGTTGCCGCTGTATCAACAAATATTAAAAAGTACGGAACCCTAGGTGGGCGAGACTCGTATTTAGCCGGTTTTTGGTATATTCAAGGGCCACTATGAAGATCAGTGGTCACGTTTTTATAGTGATGCCACCTTGTGGCCTGAATCGGAAACATAAACTTGTACATTATCACTTCACGCTAAAGCAAGTGCTGCCATCTACTGTTCTCGTACGTTTCCTTGTGGAGTAGGTTCTGCCATCTTGTGGGCTTCGTTTGGAAGCATAACCTTCACATTTACACATGACCTGACGTCTCCTTTGCTGCCCTCTACAGTTTATGCACGCTCCCTTTTTGGCGCCCACATTTCAATGTCCACGTAAAGTATTGGATAGCTAATTAGCAATTAAATCAACTGCCAGATAAACTTCCTGCAAAACATAGTACTTTATCTATCAGCTTATTTGAAGTTTGTGACGACGATGACTATTCGTTAGATAAGTGGCAAGTAGCTTATTCAGGACTTTACTTGGACATTGTGAAACAGAGGGCCTACCGCGAACTACGTGCAACGTGTTGCCTCTGTGTCGCACTTGTGAATTCTTAGGTAAGTGTGACAGGGAGGCAACACGAACGTGGTTCGCGGTAGGCCCTAAGGCCGTAAGTGTAATTCTAAATCGGTGGGTGTTTTTGTTTGACTCTCGTGCGCGAATGGAACATCAAATACATCATACCATCAACGGCAGCTGTCATTGGTCAACTAATAACACGTTATTTTCCTTGACGTACAATTATAAAGTGGTTAGTGATAATGTTATGGTGATTCTTCGATTGTGAGTACTAATAAAGTATCTTTATAACCGACTTCATAAAAGGAGAAGGTTCTCAATTCGACTGTTTTTTTTTTGTATGTATGTTACTCGATATCTCCGAGAATCATGAACCGATATTCAAATATTTTTTTTAATCGAAAAAAATCTCTCTGATCTGATCTGATGATGGGATCTTGGAGAAATCGAGGGAACTCTTCAAATGTTATAGGTACATGTATGGCGCTTTCGGTAATATTTGAAGTCGGTTTTATTTTTTGTTAATTATTTGTAAACTTTGTTCGCTTTAAGTTGTAAATGTATATTGGAAACGGACATTCGGACGATAACGAGAATAGCTTTAACAATCATTTTGGCATGACATTTAAATGTATATTTTTGGGCTTTCGTATCTAAAGGGTAAAACGGGACCTTATTACTACGAGTCCGCTGTCCATCTGTCCGCCGGCTGTATCTTATGAATCATGATATTTGGAATATTCACAGATGATGTATTTCTGTTGCCGCTATAATAACAGATACTATAAAGTACGGAACCCTCGGTGGACGAGACCGACTCGCACTTGTCCGGTTTTTAAATATTCGTTGTATCGATGTGATATTTTTTTTAATTTACCATTTACTCGTTAATCATTAGAGTCAGTTTGTTTGATTCTGTGTTGTGTGATATGATATATTTATGTATATTTGTGTGTTTATATGTATATATATCTTCCTAACGGTAATTTCTACTTCCTGAAGGTTGTCTGAAAGCGATCGCTTTTTAGCGATAAGACCGCCAGTTGTTGCTTAGTTTTTTATGTTTATTGCTGTATTGAATCATGTTTTCGTTGTGCACAATTACCTATTAGTACAAGTGCGAAAAATAGGAAATTCGAAACGAGTGGCGATAAATTAAAACACGACCGAAGGGAGTGTTTTATTTAAGTCGATACGAGCTGCACGTTTTACAGTACATATGGCCCTTTAAATTTTTTACATAGTTACGTAATGTGCTAATTATCGCACTAGGGTGATAAAGTAATGCCATATGTACTGTAAAGAATATTATTATTACCTATTGATTAGATAGAAACTTTATAATGCACCATACCCATAGATAAATATTTTAAAACTAGCAAAACTAACAGTGATTAACTTTTCTTGACAACGTTAATTTACTACACTATTTTCGGAAAACTCCCACGTATGTTATTATACTATAAACTTGCCAACCTTTGATCCCTGGGGAACCCACTCAATATTCAAACTTCGAATTCCACAATAAAAAGTTGCGTTCCGAATTTGAATATGTTAGCTTCCGGCCCGATATGATTTGCATAGTTTTTGCAACCGTGAGAAAGGGTTGACACACAGCGACATATTTGCGTTTCTTTTGCTACTTCAGCTGTTTAAGATATCTTTTGTAAACAGATATTAATATTTGCTTTGTAAATTATAGTCTGGCAAACCACTGCACGAAATTTAAAAATTGCCGAATCATACCTGTCTCTTCGTTCTACATTTTTAAATTTGCTACCTTTATCTGCTGAGTTAATTGGTTTGCCGGACTATAAATAGAGATGTGTGCTCATTATTTTCATATTGTGAAATCCTGGTTGATTTGAAATCATTTTATTTATTTATTTTACTAGTTAAGTCACAATAACGATATACATAATGGATATATACAGAGGATTACTATAACTAGCTTAAATCTAAAATAGGCACTTGTACCAAGGATGCTGGCGGCATTTCCTCGTTTTATCTCAATACTGATACGTTGTGCGAGGAAGCGCCAGCTCTTCGGTCACCGAAGGCCTACCGCCACGTTCGTCGTGTTGCCTCCCTGTCACACTTATGTACGAATTTACAAGTGCGATAGAGAGGCAACAAGTCGACCGTGGTTCGCGGTAGGCCCTCAGTTACGTCAACGAGACGCTTCTCAATTTCTGCAAAGTAAATTAACATTTAATTATTAATAATTTCGTCTAAATTAATGTACAAATCACATGAATTATCTTCTGAGGTTGGTTGTCAGCAGGGTGACCCTCTCGGGCCAGCAATTTTTAGTTTGGCTATAAATCCAAATATTAAAAATTTAAAATCAAAATTCAACGTCTGGTACTTAGACGACGGAACCCTAGGAGGCGACGTGAATACTGTGCTCTCGGATTTGTCTTTTGTTAGGAGCAGTTTCGAAAATATTGGTTTAGATTTGAATTTCAGCAAATGCGAACTCTTTATTCACAAATCTTCTTGTACTTTGACCGACTTAAAACCCAAATTTGACGATCTGGCTCCTAATATAAAATTGGTAGACAAGGATTCTCTTTGCCTCCTGGGTTCTCCTATATTTGAAGAATCTTTTCCTGATTATGTTTCTAACTCTATATCTAAATTCAAAAGTCACACGAATAGTTTACTCGAAATTAGCCCTCATTATGCTCTTGTGATTCTGAAATTCTGTCTTTTTGTCCCTAAATTTACATATGTGCTCCGCTGCTGTCCTTTTTGGAAACATCAAAATTTATTGTCGCCTATAGACGATTTGATCAAAATTAGTTTAGAGACGATTCTAAACATTCAACTGAGTGAGCCTTCCTGGTCTCAAGCGTCCCTCCCTATTCGGTTCGGAGGTTTAGGAATTCGCAAAATTTCCAGTGTGGCTTCCCCAGCCTTTTTGGCATCCATTAATAGCACGTCTGGTCTCATAGGAAATATCTTAAGGGCTTTGCCCACAAACTATGAGATTACGGGCTTTGAGGATGCTAAAAATGCTTTTAAAATTGCTTGCCCGGGCAAACAATTTCCAGACAACCCAAAATCACAAAGGAGCTGGGATAATATTTACTGTGATTTAACTTACAATACTCTTCTAAACAACTGTACAGGTCCAGATCACGCGAGACTTTTGGCGGTCGGAGCCCGGGAAGCCGGCTACTGGCTACATGCCCATCCTTCACCTAATACTGGTACTTTCTTGGATCCGACCTCCCTAAGACTGGCGACTGGTTTGCGACTCGGGGTTTCGGTATGTACGCCACATATATGCTCTTGTGGCACGGACGTGGACCGACTGGGACACCACGGATTATCTTGTCAAAAAAGTGCAGGTCGTTTTTCAAGACATGCGTCGCTTAATGACATAATTCATCGATCTCTTGCCACCATCAATGTGCCTGCTCTTCTTGAGCCAACTGGCATTATCAGGGATGATGGCAAGAGGCCTGATGGGGTGTCCTTGGTTCCTTGGAGTTTGGAACGGATGTTAGTGTGGGATGCTACCTGCGTAGACACACTGGCACCGTCCCACCTCCAACGGACTAATGTAAAAGCGGGCGCAGCGGCGGAAAGCGCCGAAATTTTGAAACGTAATAAATATAAGAGCCTCGGTAGAGAGTACAATTTTGTACCTTTTGGCGTTGAAACTCTAGGTCCATGGGGTCCCAGCGCGCACAAGTTTTTTGGAGAAATCGCGAAACGTCTGGTTGACGTAACTGGTGACCGAAGAGCTGGCGGCTTCCTCGCACAACGTATCAGTATTGCGATACAACGAGGAAATGCCGCGAGCATCCTTGGTACAATGCCTCAAGGGCCTATTTTAGATATAAGCTAGTTATAGTAATCATCTGTATATATCCATTATGTATATTGTTATTGTCAATAAATAACAGGTACATTTTTTTATTAATGTTAGCTTCAAATCCAAAATACATAAGTACAAATTTGTCAAAACAAGGTACTAATTATTTCTTTAACTAAGCCTTATAAGTCTTATAACCAGGACAGAAATAACACCCACCTACATAAATTAACTAATAGCTCTGTGAGCTGTAGACCTCGCGAGTATAAGTTAAAATGGCGGAGACACGTAAAGTCCCAAAAATATGTATACACGACCTTATTGCCCATATATTAAGGTAGTGTATACATATTTTTGGCAGTTTGTCCGTATCTATATTTTCAGACGTTTGCCATTTTGGAAAAAAATACTGAATCGACAAAAAAATCTGTTTAAACACCGAACCTGCTCCTTGCTGATAAGACCTGCGACCTGTATAGGAAAACATCCGGACATACAAAAGCATTTTTGGCCAAGCTGAAATAAAGACCTTCGCTAACCCTCGGTCAAGTAATAATAGTATTTCAAAAATGCGTGATTATCAGTAGGTATATTAATGCGCCAACACCAATAAGATAATACATGAATAAGAATACAAATTATTTAAGTTTTGAATCGATAAAAAGAGATATGAGCGTGAAAAAGGAAATAAAGTTGTCTACTCAATACCGCACTCAATGACTGTTAAATTGCTGCTAAAATAAAATAAAATAAGCCAAGGATGGCAAGACTAAAATATAATTGAGCAGTCAAACCCCCAAATCTCGATATGTTTTAATTTTCATCGATTTTTGACTAGTTTTGAGTCGATATTCCTACATTTGTACTATAGATAGAAATTATAAGACAAACGGCTATCGGTTCTCTATCCATCTTTTATCTCCATTCTGGTCTATTTTTTTTTAAACAATGTCTGTCTAAAAAAACACTTTTTTCGTTACTAGATTGCTGTGATCTACGTCATCTACACATTTGTGTTCGTCTTTGACGTATCTAAAAACTGGTCAGAGATTTTAATTTTAAACTAATTAACACCAAAGTTATGGCCAGTAAACCAGTTTTTTGGCCTAAAATTGTTCAACTTTGATGCCAAATATCTCGAAGACAGTGAACTTTGAAGTATATATGGTATACTATACTGCTTACAGCCGTTGCTGTTAATATGATAAGCTACAAAAAACATTAGAAAACTAAGGGTTCCAGATCGAAGGACATTGGCGTTATGGCTTAAATATAAACACACGTCACATATAGTTCCAAATTCAAAAACCCAATGCTCGACTTTGACCTTATCGACTTTGACCGCTCACCCCTCGATATATTCCGTTCATCTTAAAGAAAAGGAATAAAATAAAATTTGAATAATATTAGCTTCCGTGGCCGAAGATGGTGATTTGCATAGTTTTCACAACTACCGTGGGACCGAAAGGATTTGGCAGATATTGCGATATTTGCATATCTTTGCTATATTTGAATCAGCCCTTTTATCCAAGTGAGTTCAAGCTGATTTAATCTCCTTCTGATTCTAGTAGAAAAAAATAGAATTTTAAATGTTGTGTTGCTCCTGAACTACATTGGGTTTAAATTAAGATAATGGCGGCTTCATTTCTCTGGATGAGTGCTTTAAGCTGCTGTGTATTTTATTTTAAAAACCGTTGATATTCATTTGACTTGTTCATTAGTTGCCTTCGGTTGGGCGTCCAAGATGCTCAAAATATTAGGTTGCCTGTACACTAAAGCAGAGGTGATCGGAGATGACAGGAGACGTGCGGGAAGCAACCATTAGCATTAGTTGTAATACCGCGATTATATTTGACACAAGAAAATTTAAAACTAAATTTAATTTCATCAAAAACTCCGTCACATTTTTTGGGGACAAAAAACAAGACACCGAAAAGAATTTTGACCTAAACAATAAACAACACAGTGACAATTGAGGTGTGTTCAGTTATTTATGAGCTTGTTGGCCCGATATCAGATACATCGGTGACTCTATAACGTTATAAGTTCTGACAAGGGTGACCAGATCTGATTTCTGGTTTTACGGGATAACTGCATTAAAAATACGGGATTCGAGGTTAAAATACGAGGCAGGCCGTTTTTTATTAAAAGTCAACATTCATTATTTTATTATTAAAATTTGGCATAATCAATTAAATAACCTGTACAATTGCTAAATTTCTTGATGAAAGACTTAAAAAACAATATTAAATATTATTAAATACAATAATTTTATATAATTTGGAAAGGAGAATGTGTAAGTAAATGAATAAATACTTAATCAAAATAGGTATTTTTATCATTAAATGCTATTGAATCATAAAATTACGGGACAATGTACTGTCCCGTATTTCGCTAAATTACGGGACAGTGAAAAATTCGTGCCTGAAATACGGGATAACCCGTAACATACGGGACATCTGGTCACCCTAGGTCTGACAGTAGTTTTTTTGATGTAAGAGTGTCAACGAACAATAAATAAAATGACGTGATATAGTCCAATTTAAAATATAACATAAGTCTAACACACGTAGCATAACACAATGTACTAATGAGACACGCATATCAATCTTGCAACTTTTTAAACACTCAAGAAACTAGACACAAACCGCAAAGAACATTGAATTAATTCGAATTGTGTTCGTTTTTTAAACGCACGCACTGCAGTTTCTCACATTCGACTACAATGGACACGCATTTAGAAAATCGATTGATTATTCGAATATTTATGTTAATTCGAGTCTTCAGAATCGAGTACTCGTATGTAAATTTGTCGATTCTTATTTTTAATGCATTCAGACGAGGGTATTGTTGTAACTGCTTGGGGACAAGTGAATCGGGATTTGAGATCAACCAGTTTAAAAATAATTACTTACATATATTTTATAAATAAGATTTTAGATCAATTCAATTATAAGTATTTCAAGGTAAATTAGTAAAAATACAGATTTTTTCAGTGATAAGAATAAGGTAACAGAAAAAAACTGCTCTTCATTTTGTAAATTCGCGATTGTCAGCTTTTGCGAATAACTGACAGGGCGATATCGTCCGGCGAACTGGTAATCACTGGGCCACCACACACTAGTGTCTCCCGAGCCTCAGCGTCTAGTCAAATCTATGGAAAATGGCGTCGCTGTGCAGTTGCGCCAACTTCACGTCGAGCAGCAGCCATAGAGTTGACTAGACGCCGACACTAGTGTGTTTGTGGCCCTAAGGGGGCGCAACCAGTCGCGATTGTCAGCTTTTGCGAATGACTGACAGGCCGATATCGTCCGGCGAACTGGTTTTTAGGGCCCCTTATAGTTATACTAGTTGTTCGGAATGTTCGACTCACTGGCTAAGCATATGCAACACGCAGTAAGTTGTCGGCAATATTTAAATCGTGCGAAATAAGACTGTCAGTGTTATGTTAATGTAAAGTAGCATGTTTTAGAATAACTGTCCCACGGAGCTTCCGTGTTTCATAGTGACATTGATGGCTAACACCTATAGGTATATAATATTGATAATAAATAATAATAAATGTATGAATACATAATGATAATGGAAAGTTTCCATATATTGCGAAATTTTCTACATGATATATATTCGGAAACTTCTAGTTTTCAGGTTTTTTTTTTATATTTTCCAGAGATGTCCGTGAAAACATCTAACTTTTTGGGAACTTATTTGCATATTTTGTACATAGAAAAAGCTAGTAGCTAAGAAACTTAAGAATTAAATGTCTAAGTATTTTTTATACCATATTGTATTAACAAGGATAGGTTACAGCAGAAATAATTAATATATTTGAAAGTAAAATACATTTCAAGATTATAAGGAGTGGTTCAGTAAAAAAGTGGCATTGAATTATCTAGTCTTTTTTTTTTACTAATTATGAAGAGGTTTATTTTTTTCAGTAATCTGTAGATAAAATACTATATAATAACAATAAAATCATATTGAGAAATATCAGATTGTTTGAGTTTTCTCATTTTTATTGCAATGTACTTCGTAACTTTTTGTACAACATAATTTGACAATCTTCACCTGCCGTTTTCCACGATGCCACACTTGAATTTCAATTTTCACAACTTGTGTTTGTTTTTAGGAATATCTTGGAGTTCATCTATCTCAGTCAGGAAGTCTCTCCAATCTAACCTCTGACAGAGGTTTTTCTATGGGAGACTTTCTGTAAAATCGCAAATACACAAAAATGGAAATCCATGTAACTACCTCAAAGTGAAGTCAAATCAAAAATGTGCAATATCAAACATAAGACAATTTAATAATGTATTAAGTAGCTTATCAAACTGAAAGAAAAAACTATGTTTATGAGAAATATCTCATAGATTATCTCAGAAGACCCTGTTCAAAAAGTCTTAGGAGACATGTAATATAAATTACACTCCTTATTTCCGTATTCACATTTTTTGTACAACAAAGCCAGGTTTACTTCAGAAAATCGAAACATAAAACAATTATTATTTAATTTTCATTATTGCGATTACTGTACGTCAATCAATCAAAAATCGGAATTAGAACCACAAAAAACCATTCGAAATACAAACGTCAATCGAGAATTCAATTTGATTGGACGATCCCCGCGGGACGCCGGTGACGTCACAAAATGGGGGAAATCAGGGGAAAATAAAAATTTTATTGCATCACATGTGCCAGTGTATGTTGAGACGTGATGGGGAGAGGTTGGAAGACTTGTTTGATTTATGTATTTGGATGCTGCCCTATGTGTGGATATAAAATAATGCTTAATGTCATTTGTACTTTAAGTAATGTTTTTTTTTTGTAATTTATTCTGTTCTTTTAAAAAATACATTCCGAACATATATACTATAAATATCATTTAATAATTTACCAGTCGCTTTTCGGTGAAGGAAAACATCGTAAGGAAACCGGACTAATCCCAATAAGGCCTGTTTACCCTCTAGATTGGAACGTTTATATGGCAGTCGCTTTCATAAAAACTAGTGCCTATGCCATTTTTGGGGTTAGTTGCCAAGCGGACCCCAAGTTCCCATGAGCTGTGGCAAAATTCCGGGTTAACGCGAGGAAGAAGTTCTAGAAAAAGAAAGAAAGAAAAATGGCTTTTAAAATTGGGTCATGATCCTTATTAGACAAGAGGTTAAAATTCTATTTTAATTATTAATTACTTAAGATTAGTTATACTATTTCATAATATGTAGAGGAATTTTTTTCCTTGAATATTTTGAAAAAACCACGCTCCAACCATTTTGATCCTTTTGAAATCAAGCCAAAAGTAGGTTTAATTAGACCTGTAGGTAGTTTTTTCGTACGCATTTTTATCTTACACAATATTAACATGTGTGTTTGACGACCGGTTTGGCCTAGTGGGTAGTGACCCTGCCTACGAAGCTGATGGTCCCGGGTTCAAATCCTGGTAAGGGCATTTATTCGTGTGATGAGCATGGATATTTGTTCCTGAGTCATGGGTGTTTTCTATGTATTTAAGTATTTATAAATATTTATATATTATATATATCGTTGTCTAGGTACCCTCAACACAAGCCTTATTGAGCTTACTGTGGGACTTAGTCAATTTGTGTAATAATGTTCTATAATATTTATTTTATATTGATCTGATTGAGTATTCCCTTTTATAAAAAAAAACTTGACATCAAACTTATTTCAAATAACGATTGAAGTAAAATTACACGAAAATTCTAACAGAAAATATCTAAAGTATAAAAAAAGATTTTTTTCCCTAACAATCCTCAGCTTTTACATACTTAGTCCAGGGTTCATCATTCCCTGGTCCGCTTCGCGCGGGGCGACCAATCGCGGGTCCGTAGGGCGTTCGGCAAATGCCGATATTATGACCGTGTGGGGCATGTGTTATGTTATACCTACACTTTCGCTTGACAAATAAATAGAATCGGGTGCCAATAAGTTCATCAGTTTACCATTTCATAGATTATTTCCCATAGTACCCATTTTTGTACATTTATAAGTCAATTAAATTAATATACCCTAGACTAGACCAATTGAGTATATAACTAGTGGATATCCGTGTTATATCTCTATAAAAAAGGCGTAATTATTGACAATTTTTCTAAAGTTTTGTAAGTGCTTTCTATATAATATACATGTTGCTGTCGTTATGATGTTTCGCAAATATTATTATCATATGAATGCATTTAAATAATAATAATTGTGAATTAACAATTAAGTACATATATTCAACTGCAACGGGTATATATTTTTTAGTCCTTTATTTTAGACACAAGAACTCTAAGTAGTTTCATAGTGAGCTAAAAATATTACTAGCTAAAAAAGATGTTTGATTTTCCTCAAGATCGTCTAAAATTTCATTTCATTTACTTATAGTACTCATGACCAAAATACCTGCCTTCTAAAGATCTTTATAAGACAATAGCCATTTACATTTAGATTTCTGCACAAATATAATATATGCAGGGAATTAAAAACTCTTGACTTTTACACGGGGTTTGAATTTGAACCTTAACCTCTAGTGTGAAAGCCGCACTATTAGCCGCAATATTTTTTAAACTAAAATATAATACCTACGTATACCCAAAAACTCATACCAAATCGAGACATTTACATGTCATTCTAATATAAACTCTAGAATAAGCAATACTTGCAAAACGCTTGAAAAACTAGTATCACTCATTCGACCAACCCACACTAAACCCCGTTATCCGTAAAAGCATTAAATTTAATGCCTTAGCACCATTGGAAATCACACCATCTCAAGTGACATACCACCATGACCATTAACTTTATCAATGACCATTACAATTCACGAAGTGGACACCGTGGGAATAACGGTGTGTGCATGCCTTTATGTTTGCCTACGAGTTTGAAGTTGACACACAAACATAGTTTGAAGACTTTGAAGTACACACATTCATGTGTTCTCAGACAACTTGAGACATGTAGGTACCTAAAAGTCATCAGCTAAGCGGGTGAAGTGTTCAAAATTATTTACGCGCGTAATTACTTATGCTTATATTTTTTAGAATAAAGTTCTGTTTAGAACATTTTAAACATCTTATCCAATCAGCTGCTACTGCTATTTGGTACAGTCAGCATCAAAAGTAGCGGATCAAATAACGTTTCATAAGTATCTACCATTCTGTAACAGCTTAATAAAAATAGAACAACTAAGACTGTAAAAGATATACTTTTGAGAGCGAATTTTAGAAATTTATCTATATTTCCAAAAGTTATCCGGAATGTCAACTACTTTTGGCGCGTTGTTTCATCCGCTACTTTTGATGCTGACTGTACGTGTTTAATATTCTAAAATTGTGGCTCTTTATTTAAATTAAAATTGGCGCTATTATGTATTTGGATCTGTCCAGTTAATTTTACAGCTTAAATTCAATTGCTTAATTCGAAAGTACATACCATTAGAATAACTTCTTTAAGTCGATTCTATTATGTATTTCGTACAAAATATTGTTGTTTTACAGACTATATATTTTTAATAATATTGCTTTAATAACACAAATAATGAGTGAGTACTAATTTCAAACAGCGTTTCTCTGGTAAATCATTTTATGTGAAACAATTACCTACTAACTAATTTAATAAAATGACAGATAAAACTAATCCTCACCGTCCGTTGTTTCTAACCGGAACTCAAAAAAAGAATGCACAGCCGCCATTAGATCACCTAGGGTCGCACCCCTAACCCTTTCGATTCATTACGAACGTGGCATTCACCGGTTTTTCTATTATTTTATAGTGCCACGTTGTGCGGCGATCAACAAGTCAAGATACTTGGAATTGTGGTTGAAAAAAAGGGTAGGAACGGTGGATTCACAGTGTTATGTTAAAAGCAAAAGGCACTTAGTTAGTTAGGCTACACTTTGTTGGTTCCAATGCTTTGTATAATTATTTTTGACATTGTATGATTATTGAATAACTTATTTCCAATACATTTGAAGATACATAACTAAAGCTTAAAACTATAATTAATTAACTAAAAAAATAATCATATAATTGCGTAATCATATAATCATATAATAAATAATCATGCGTCAGTACTTTTGCTGCCTCGCATCTTAGCCGCACTATGCGGTCGGCAGGAGCGGCTGCTGAGCACGCGGCGTCCCTTAAAAAAGATAAATACTCGGCGCTGAGCGGTTATTTATTCGTTCCTCTTGCTGTGGAGACTTCGGGGTGCTGGTGCGCTGAGGGTAAGTCCTTCCTCCGGGATCTGGGTCGTCGCCTGCTAGAAAGGGGCATTGACCCCCGCTCTGGGTTTTTCCTGATGCAAAGGCTATCTACAGCAATCCAACGCGGCAATGCAGCGAGCGTGATGGGCACCTTTGCATCGGGGACGGCCCGGTAGCCAATAGGTAGGTAGTTGTTTTATACATATTTAGTTTATATATATATTTAAGTTCTGATATATTTAGGTTTAGTTTTTAATTAGTTTTATGTTTAGATATATTTTAGTATGTATCTTCTGTGTTTTTGTTATATTATGTAATTTGTCTTGTTTTCATTTCTAAATAAATTTTAATCATATAATTACTATAGATATAAAGTTATACAAACACAAAAATCTTAACCTAAACTGAACTAAATCCTAAATCTAATCAACGCACAAAAACTATCCGCACAACTCGCCCCGCGCCCCTCCAGACGCAAAGGAGCCCATCACGCTTGCCTCGTTGCCACGTTGAGCGGCGATGGACAACCTCTGCATCAAAAACGACCCAGAGCAAGGGTCATGACCACACTTCCGCATGCGTCTGCCCACTTCCCCAATAAATGTCTTGGCGTCATCACACCAACAGGCAGTGCTTTCAATTATTTATTGCGTTATTTTTTGTTATTATACTAATACAATTGAAAACCAATATACGTTTACACAGTACACGTCATTTTACTAAACACTCATAGCTTCATAACTACAATGTATTGCAAGCTATTGTCAAGCACCTACTTCTAACGCTGCCAACACGAATGTATGCACAGACATCCTATATTTACTATCTTTATACTTAATTACATATACTATGATGATCGCACTCACACACCTAAAGACAAATTAAAAAAAAACTGCCATGCTGACACAAAATTCAATATGAACACATAAAATTAATAATGTAAGTAAGTTAATTGAACTTTCTAATCTCAAGACTATTATTGGCCGCAAATCAATGCATTCATGCCTTTACGGTGTTTTAATTATCACATTCGTATAATAAAATCGTTTAATTGGATGATTTCCATCAGACACAATATCTTTAACCTATAATTAATGGTGAGGTATTAAAACCGTTTGGTTTTATTGTAGAAGATTGCACAAACACTCAAATCAAGCAATTAACGTCTTTAACGCTGAGATTCGAAGAAATTTAAAGTACGTCTTTATTATTCTGTTGTAAAATGTACTTTTAATTTAACGATAAGTGATGCATTTGATGGTACCTATCTTGCCGTTTACGATTTAAAATCACACTTGAAACCATGGTTGCTTGGGTTCATATATCATTCACTTATTTTAAAATAACTGTGATAATATTGAAATTTTCACATGCATACTGTACAATTGCCTAATATTATTAACTCTAATATTATAAAAGCATATGTAGATCTGGCTGTCTACCCTCGAATTAGATAGATTGTAGCGTGGAGACAATTTCAGTTTCGAGTAAGAACCGAATAGTTTTTTACTTGTTTTATACAGATCCCCCTAGTCAAGATGACAAATTGACAATCGTTGAGATAAAATTCCAATATAAAATTAAATAATGTAGGGAAATAGTAGCTTCAGTCATCCTGATATTTTTTTTTGTTTTACGTTTGTCCATGTACGATTATCGTCTGGGCTAAACCCGAAGATCGCGGGTTCAATAGATGTATTTGTTAATTATTTTTCCAAAAAGGAACAGTTCGTTTGACAAAATTACAAACAAGGATCAAATACGTTAGATCGCACTATCTGTTCCAGCATGACGTATCATCCAGTATGTTAATTCTGCGTTTAGTTCTATAATAATAATTCCCAATACACCCCTTTGTTTTAACGGGCTCAAAGCGTTTTGTTCGAAACAATGCACAGGGAATTCGTTTGACGATTTTTGAATTTTTAATTACTTTTTCATTGTTAGAGCTGTGTTAGAAGCGTTCAGAGGAACGACCGTTAGATTTGTGAGAATTTGGACAGATTTAAATAAAGCAAAAACCTACATGACAAATCACTGTAAAGTCCCTGCAAGTTTCTTCTATATACACCGTGTTTCTATTAAATTCCGTTAACTTCGGGGTATTGGTAAGTACGTTTAAGGAAACTACATGACATTGCTAATTTTCCAAAAAAAAAAAAATTAAATTATTTTTTTTACATTTTTTTTGTTATAAAAAGTAATTAAATGTTGCATATAGCGTGGTTGTTGCACGGGCATTACATTTATCTCAATCAAACAAATGAAAACTGTGACATGTCAATGTCATTTCGAACATCGATCGTCCGAGATAGTACTTACGTTTAGTAGCAAATGTATTAACCCGTACTAAACACTAATCAATATGTGAACGGGCCCTAAGGTAAGTGTACACACTCGTAAGAGCTTTATAAGATAAAAATAAAATATTGATTATCTCCGAAATGGAGTTAATTAGAATACCGGTGTCTTTGAGAAAGTTACTTAATTTAATCTCAGGAATGTACCCTTGAAATTAACGCAAATCAAAAAAAAACACGGTGTATGTCAAAGGTATTTTTAACGTTTTCATTTATACTTATGACTATTACGAACAAATAACATACTAAACGATTTGATTTATCATTTCTCGTAGGTAAGTAGATCGTGTCATTCACGAAGACGCGAACCTTGACTCGTATTAGCATATTATTACAGGTTTGATTTAACAACTCTGCGCGTCATCTTGGATGACACGAACTGTTATTCATGAACATTGTTATTGGAGTAGAGGAAAATTAATTTCATTATATTCCTTACCTTGTTTTTGTAATAACAAAATTCTGGGAAATGTATAAGTAGGTACGCGTTTTGTATTACATTTAAAGGAAAATCGCAAAAAACCTATAGGTTTACCAATCGTTAGTTAATATTGTGGTCGATGATACGTATACCATTTATTTACTTACAGCCTGTTTCACAATGTCCAAGTAAAGTCCTGAATAAGCTACTTTCCACTTATCTGACGAATAAAGTCATCGTTGGCGTTTCACAAGCTTAACTGGTAGACAAAATGCTGTTTTGCAGGGATTTTCATCTGACAGTTAATTTGTTTGTTAATTCGCTATCCAATACTTTACTGATTGATATTAACATCTAGAAGTATTGCTATATCTGGTTTTTCGTAATCTGCCTCAATTTGACGTTCCTATTCATGTTTAAAAATCCCGGGTCCATTGAGTAATTAATAGAGAAGCCATACCAAACAATGAAATTGTTTCAATCGCAACATGTACCACGCGACCAAAATGTCGTAAGCGTGTGAAATACATGGCGCCCCCCTCTGTCGAAAATCTCGGCCAATGGTCATACTCACGTCATACCTCATACTTATTATATGGACTGACGTTTATCTGACTGACAGAGCTATTTGTAGATTACGTACAAATAGCCATACATCTGTTTTGTACAGAAAATTACAGACCAGGCGTCTCCAGTTGGTTAAATGCTCTAAGCCCTTATTGAATCAAAAACGAGAAGTAATTAACCTCTTTATTAAAATGATTCTATTTAGGACTTTTTATTCTAAAGAGTTTTCATTTCTGAGTCATAGAAGAATTTATAAATAAAATGTCAATGTCATATTGAAAGCAAAATGTAATGTAAACAAAATTAAAATGTAAAAATCAACGTATCAGCTAAATAATCAAAATAAGTCTAAAATGTACAGTAAAATGTAACGTTTCTATTTTCAGTTTCATTGTAGGGTGATCTGACTTTGATGAAGGCAGAAATCAGGCACTCTACAACCCTCGTACAGGTAACTCCTTCGGAAGAAAAATACGGATTTTGGCATGGATGTCGACTATGTCCCATGCTGCCCGAATTGCGGACATAAACTCATGCGCTCCTCTAAAGTGAAATTCAGGTTAAACAGCTGGGAACGCGGTTGGAGAAGCTGTTCTCGCTTCTCTAACCTCCTAAGGAGAAAAATATCTGAAGCAAAAAATGCATGGCAAAGGAAAGAGCCAATCATATGTGACGGCTGCGAACGCCGTTGCAAGCAAATGTACATGGCACAGAACTTGTGCGTGAGACCACTTCCTCCACAAAAATCGCCACGCAGGTTAACCGATACATCCATACACAGAGAGCTGATGCATGGTGCACGTTTTAAAAACTATCTTTGCGACGCAATTTCAAAAGAAGCTATAAGTGATGCAGATTCCGAGCGTTTTGTACGAAATACCGAATATACTGTTGTAAAGATCGAAGATGTCCTTAAAGAGAAGCTATTGGAGGAGTGCTTAAAATCCGAGAGTATACGGTATCGCCCCATGAAATTCCCCCGCTTAAATCACAGTTCTGAGAAACTACGCATGATCTTTTTAAATGAAGCTATAGACAACTCACTACAACGCAATTCTAGTAATTCTGGTTCCGGGGTTACCTTAGAAAAGGAAAGTAAAATGGATGTATCATCTGAGACAACTGTAACACAAACGTGTTACGATGGTTCCTGGAAACGGGGGCCTATGAAAAACCCATTTCGCTCTTCTCGCGTATCCAAAGTTGATAATAATCCTGACAATCTGATACACAAAAACTCAACCTTCACGAAATCAAAGGACATATTGACTGAAAATAAAACAGATGCACGTACACACTCACACATGGAAACGCAGTACAGTTTAAGAGTAATTAAAGCATTTAAGAAGAAAAAGAAACATAAGTCGCGTTCAATAGTGAAAAAGCATTCAGATGATACGTATGAGGGACAAAAGCAAGAACAGTCCAAAGAATCAAAACTGTGGAAAGATCAACAATTAAACTCCAATAAACGAAAGAGGAAAAATTGGATGCTGGTCAAAAAACCAAAGACGTTCAAAGAAACGGGGGTTTCGGCAAAGTTGGACGGACTACAAACCATACTAGAAAACACTCAAAAATCATTGTTCCCACCTGAAGGTATGAGACAGCAAGCCATGTACATAAATCCATCACGTCTCCTGAAAAGCTTATATATAACCCGCGAAAATGTAGACACGCAATGCGACATATTAACTGTAGCAAAACCTATAGCATCTTGCAAATGCTGTCCGCAACGTTTCAACAATAAAGCCAGTCAGTACTCTGAAGAAAATATGAATAAGGTACATACGAGGTTTGGAATGATGAACCAACATGAGAAAATGATCTTCCAGTGCCAACAGTACCAATCAAAAATCATCCAAAGTCCTTGCAACCACTATCCTCCTTGTGAACTGGTTCCTTCTTGCTACCAAGCGTGGTACACAGTCAACTATTGCCTGTTAACTTACGTTGGTGGTGCAGGAGAGATGTGTTGTCAAAAGCCAAGACTTGAAGAGCTGTGACTGCTCGTGAATTTTTTTTTGAAACAGGTACCAAACCATATCTAATGCAGACACTTTCCAGATAGATTTTCTATTGAGCGCCTATGATGCCGGTTGTCAATGTTACTGTGCGAGTTTGACAGCAATATAATTATGCGCGTGCAATAGAGATAGCAACAGGCGGGTCAATGTACGAAAATCTATCTGGAAAGCGTCTCTTCTTTAGTTAAGTATTTAAATATGTATTATATTCAATTTGGTAATAGTTATTTATTATGAACAAACCCTCATAACCCAATAAAGTTTTGCATATTTTTACTTCTAAGTGGTCCTTTACTAAGTAACGCTACTACATTATTTTTCCCATAGCTTGGGTGATAGCTGTCATCTCAGTACAATTATGCGTTTTGAGGTTATAAATTGTATGGAGATCACAGCTGTAAGCTTTCCGGTGCATGCGACACTAAACTCAAAATACACCACTCCTCAATTACTACCAATATTATAACAAACTATTCTCATAACGAATGAAACTCAAATGAACTTGTTACCAAGATGAACAGTTCTCGATTTGCACTTTCCTCAATATGGGCCAATTCCAAATAGACTGAAGGTCATAAAAACCGGTACACAAAAGGCTCTTTTCCCAAAATACCCTAAATTTGATATTCGGGAAAGTATCAGAACACCCGATTTTCATAATGATTGATTCACAAAACGTCATGTTCCCAAAATACACCAAATTCACGATTGTCATACTTTATACGGGTACGTTGCCTTTTAGGGTTCCATATGAAATATGTATACATACTAATATATTAATTACAATTTGCTGCAAAATAGTATCCAAAAATTGAGTGAAATTAAAAAAAAAAAGTTACCGGGCTCTTTAATTCGTATCAAATTCGCGGCACTTATGTTTAGTAAAGAGAGTTTTTCAGCGAAAACTATTTATGTTGAAAGTACTTGTAAATAGTATTTTTCTAAGATGTCAGTATTGCCTTATAGAACTATATAGAGCAATGCGGACGACTACTACTGCTCAAAAATTTTCGAGGAAGGCGATTTCCTCCAAACATATACATTGAATCTTTGTTCTCGTGACTAAAATTATACCTGTGCCCGTCATAAAGGAGAGCGGGCGCCCGTTTTGCTTCTCAATAAAAATAATTTCGGTGCTGGAACTCCTCTTGGCCATGGCGAATCTCAAGAAACAATAAATGATGACATCGATTCCTTTCCTAAAATATGACAATCAAGAATTTAGTGTATTTTGGGAAAAGACCGTTTTGTGAATCAATCATTATGGGAAACGGGTGTTCTGTGATTGAAATTTAGAGTATTTTGGGAAAAGAGCCTTCTGTGTATCGGTTTTTATGAGCTTCAGTCCATTTGGAATTGGCCCATATTGAGGAAAGTGCAAATCGAGAACGGTTCATTTTAGTAACAAGTTCATTTGAGTTTCATTCGTTATGAGAATAGTTTGTTATAATATTGGTAGTAATTGAGGATTGGTGTACTTTGAGTTTAGTGTCGCATGCACCGGAAAGTTATGTGAAAATATTATAATTTGTATCAAAGCTTGGTCTTGTACAGCCGCCATCGTATATCTGATCCAAAGCGGCCAAAGTGCTTATAAATATCTGAACACGCCCCTATTGCACAATGCGTTAGAGTGCGTGGTCAGATATTTTTGATCACCTCGACCGATCCGATATATCTGATGACGACTGTACTAGCCAAGTTAATGTTGCCTACTTGTAATTATTTCTCTCTCGTAACCATATACCGCAGGAGGAGGCATTTTGCGGGCACGCCAATTAGTAACGTTTGCAAATTAATTAATTAAACACATGTCAGTGAAATAATAATGATCAAAGTGAGATGGCGTTCTAAAAGTTTTAATCATGTGTCTAAAGATGGCAGTAAATTTACTGTGGCTACAAAGTTTTGTTTGACAATCCACCTCTATCTTAAATTCTCTTTGCAAATACTAAGTACTAAATACATTATTTTGACAACTCGAAAAATTATTTATGTATAATGCAAACGTTATTAACTGATATTTAACAAATTAAACACATGTCAGTGAAATAATAAGGGTCAAACTCAAATATAAGGATCAAAGGCTTTCTAAAAGTTTTAATCATGTGTCTAAAGATGGCAGTAAATTTACTGTGGCTACAAAGTTTTCTTTGACAACTGACGTGCCCGCAAAATGCCTCCTCGGGTGCGGTGTGTGTTCATAATCATACCCCGGATTGTTGGGTGCGGGAACGATTTCGTGTTTTTATAACTTTGTTTATTGTAAAATAGTTACCAAACTATGAATAAAAAATAGGTAGTAAGGCTCCAAACGGCCTTAGAAATGTTCAAATAGTTTCATTTCTGCACCAAAAAATTCGGGGTATGCTCATAATGTCCATTGTCTTTTTCAGACCGCTGATCGAATTTGAGTCTACGCTTTGTTTCAACTAAGTATATAATCTAACCTAACCCAACCACTTAGAAAATGTTTCTCCTCCCGTTAGGTGAAATGTCAAAAGTTGTGCTTGAAAAGGTAACTGTCAAATAAATGTCCAAAGTAACACCTACGTCTTGTATTCCTGTTGTAGTTACGTCTAAATATATCGTTACGGACAAAGTGTCAAAAATATGTATACACAACCTTATTGGCCATATATTAAGGTAGTGTATACATATTTTTGGCACTTTGTCCGTATAGATAATTTTAGACGTGACTTTGCAATATTTATTAGTAGAATGAGACATTTCGTCCAAAGTTCGATAAAAACTATACTTGCCGCAAAACTAACTGGCGACTGAGATCATAATGCTATCTCCTTTACCCTTGTTAAGACCATCTAAGAGTGGAAGAGATGGCATGGCATTATGATTATGACCTGACTCGCCACTTAAGTTTTTCGGCAAGTTAAGGAATAGTTAAGTGGTACTCCTTAACTATGGTCCACGAGTTCAATCCAACAATCAAAAGAGTGCCCACCACTGAGTTAGACCAAGATAAGTCTGCAGCGATTTTGATAGAACAAACTGTGCAAGTGTTGTTTATACCTCCGTCATAATTTCATAGAACTTTTATGTTTAAAATACCGCTGCAGAGTGCATGATCTTGGTCTAACTCTATTTATATTTTAATTTTATACGATATGTATGGTTTTATGGACTTTAATAACCGCTTCTAACTATACCATCTTAAAGTTGCTTAAAAAAACGCCAAGTAATTAAAAAAAATCACACTAATAAAAATACACTCATGGGCAATGAAAATGATCCATTTGCACGGAAATGTCTTTATTAAATGACACTTTTTCATTGCCTTTCAGAGTATAGTATATTAGTGTGTGTGTGTGTGTGTACAGTAGGGGCCCATTTCTCGAATGGTATTAGACTAATATTATTAGTCGACCAACTGTCAAGCCGTATGGGTTACCATGGCAACAGAATTATATTATTAGACCGTTCGAGAAATGGACACCAGTATTATTAATATGACCTCTCAGTGCCTACGCCAATAAAAATCAATAATATATTCAAACGCCATCCATAAGTATACCAATTTGTAAATAATATCCAAAAAAACGTGTATCTATTCATCAGTTTCGCCACAGCGCGTCCCATACAAATGAATCACCATAACAGTCAGAATAACCAGTATGTAAAAAAGCCCTATAAACATATCAGACTTATGGCTGGCGTAAGAATTTCCTAATCCCAAGAGAGGAATTTTATTATTTCGAACCATCTAGTAATAATTTTTAAAGTAGAAAACCAGTTGGTGACCCTGGCTTTAAAAAAATAAATCTCACGTCCCCTCCAACGGAATGTAAACCTTATGCTTGTGACTTAAAGTTTATTTTCCTTTAGCGGAGGTTGTATGATTAGGTCGTTTTTAAATGGTTAGGGTTGTGGTCAAAAACTAATGAGTGGGTTCGTTGAACGGAACCTGTTTGGGTTTCCATGAGGTTTTAGGATTCCGTGGCTGCGAGATAAAACTACGATACTTTGTACGATGTGATAAAAACTTATGGAGTTTTTATGCTAAAAGTGGTGTTACCGAGGAGATAAGTGAATCTATTAGTCATTCTAGTTGAAATGGTATTACAACATTTCTATTAAATACGGGGTATTTACTATGGGAACTTTAGGGTTATACTTATACATAACGATTAAGTATACACCGTGTAACACCAGGGATCCGAAAGATTTCAACCACGCACTTCTGAGTCCAAAACAGGGAAAAAATGTTATAGGTATGAGTTAAAGTAAATTTCGGCAAAAAAAAAATTCAAATTTTTTAATGTATTTTTACATAAAAAGATGATGTTATGCTAAAACTGGCACTGAAAATGATTTTTTACGTTTTTTTTTTGTTTGTAAAACCTACTTTTTGCAAAGGATACATGTCACTTTTTGATATCTATCAATAAGGATATTTAGACTACGCCCCATAATGTTATCATCTCCATCAAAAAGGCGTTTTGCACTAAGTTACAATAAGATGTTTCTCTTTCTCTAGAAACTAGGCGAAATACAGAAAAGTTATGACATTTTAGTCTCTAAATGTGATCAGGAATACACTGTAAAAACCTTTCGGTTTCTTCATGTTACACCGTGTATATTTTTTTCCTGTCGACATGAGTGAATTAAATATTTCTGGTTATTATTCTGCCCCGTAAGCCAGGCGACAATTATTACCACAGTTTTTTAGACGAAATTTTGTAGTCGCCATCAGATAACACGGAGCGGCTGAGTGGGTCAAAAATATCTGAACCTTAATTATCAAGGCGCTAGAGCGCTTGTTCAGATATTTTTGACCACCTCAGCCGCTCCGATATATCTGATGGCGACTGTACCACGTTATATTATAATTATCATGCTTGGTCCCTACCAAGCCCATTGGCCCTTTGGGAAAAGGGCTTATAACTACCACAAAAATGCATGTTTGTTTAATTAAAATGATATAAATCCAGGTTTTAAAGAGTGACCCAGGCGACCGTAACCATGGCAATGAGTGACAAAAAAAGTTGATTCACCGCACCCGTCAAGGCTATATAGCCTTCTCTAAAGCCTGTTTTGCTAATGAAGGCTACCGTTTTAGTGCTCACCAGTTGGCGCCACTGTAGAGTGAGATCCAGAAAAACAGATCTCAAAAGTCTGCGATGCTTATTTAAAAAAATACGTTCCAATATACGAAGGTATTTTTAACGTCTAAATTTGCCGTTTTTTAACACTTTAATTTTTTGCATATATTTTATTTGGCACTTTTTTTATACCATTAACTTTTATTGAACTATATTGAATGTTTACCATAATTAATCAAAGATGGAATAAAATACCACAATTATGAATAAAGAGTAAAACTTCACGATAAAAAGCTTGCAACCTCCAAAAATTCTATGCATTTGACATTTTGAAAGACCGTCTACACTAGCGCCCCTAGCGGGGAAATTAAACGCGATAGCCCTCACTGAACTCTTATCCGCATTAAGGGGCACTACTTTGCTAGTGTCAGACCAAGATAAGTTAGCAGCGATTTTGACAGCCCAGACAGTACATGTGTGATTTTAAACGTCAAGTATCTATGAAATTATGGCGATTACTTAACAATTGCACATGCTGAGCTATCAAAAACCACTGCAATCTTAGCTTGGTCTGCCTCTATTAACTTGTGTGATAAAATTATCACACATATGTACACAACTGGTTAACTATCGTCCACAAAAGAGATGTTTTTTTTTTAAATCTGTGTATGACCCATTCCTATTACTTAATAAGAGATATCTGCCTGTACAATGTCCGACCGAAACCGGATTTTTTTGCCGAACCGAATGTTTGGTTTTGCTCTAGTTTCAGCCAAAATAGAACTTTCGGCCCAGACATGGTTGCTAAAACCGAAACAACAATGGACACTACCGAAAATACAATCTTATGGCTCCTCTACACGATGGCCCAGCGCAGGCCAGTGCAAGGGACGCATTTATGCGTTAGAGGGAGTAAGTGATATTGCTATCTCATTCCACCGCATAGCTGCGTCCCTTAGACTGGCCTACGCTGGGCCATCGTGTAGAGGAGCCCTTATAAGTTTCGGCGCGGCCGAAACTTTCGGCAGTTTTTGGCCCATCCCGAACCTTCGGTCAGATACTAGTCAAAAATAAAACCACGTCTTCTCTACACGAAGCCGGGTAAAAACACAAACTTACGACATACGGTCAAAATGTCAAGTTGATCCAATACACAACGTGATATCTTATCAAAAATGCCGAATTTATCAAATGCTCAACGTATATTTTGTGGACGGTATATCTCTGGACCCATCACTGGAGCCGTGTGCTCATTTATAACCTTCTGATTAAATTCTTGGGCGGGGTATTCACATTTAGACTGCACGTTTGGTTTTGGAGATAAATGGGTATTGACAGACCAACCAAGAACAAAGATCTTTACTGAAGCAATTTTCACATTCTTTGTAGAAAAAGTATGTATATAATCACCTCTTATTTTACTAAGACTATTTAGCCATTTCGATGCAGCCAATAAAAATGCCGCAAAGTTTCCATTCTGATTAATATTTCATAATTTGTTTGTTTAACTCACCGGAATCTTTCCTATATATCCTATATATATCCTACCTACTTAAGTATGTAGTATGTACCTACATTATTTGTCTCGATAAATTTCAATACAGCTAACGATTTTGATTACTCCGATTAATAACATCGAAGACAAAAAGTAAAAAAAAAATCGTACGTACAGATGTTTTTAAATAAATGTACCTCATCACATTCTAGCCGTTTTCGGCCACAGCGACTGCGTTCTGCCGCTGAGAGGGTCGTTGGTGCGCCGGTCAGATGACCGACATGACATAGCTAATTATAGCAGCGAATGTGAGACACTGGCTGCAGTTAGCACCCCTCCGACATAAAATATAAAACCAATTCATAAAATATAAATAAACCTAATTGTAGATAAAAACGATGCAAGAATGCTGTTAACTACAGCTACAACTACCATGAAGATAAATACGTCACCAACAACAATTTAACAGTTTCTGAAGTAGTCGATATGATTAACGTTTTTTTTTTTCATTAATTATAATCTATTCGCAATGCAAATAGAATTCGTCACAAACAGATGCAGTGCTCAATCATTCGAGATACTCACAGTTATCGTTTTTTGTGTAAGTTTTAATTGCGGCATAATACAAAAAAGTCCGAGATCGATTACCTTATTTTATTTTTTTAATTTTGTAAACGCGACGAACCGTTACTACTAACCTAATAAAAACGTCAACCTCGACCATTACCCTTGTATATAAATTATATTTAATTACAATAATAACACGAAAACTAGGAATATACATGAATCAATTAAAATGATTACAACTTTCTAAAAGTTCGAATGGACCCACTACGAATATTCATTGCATTTTAACGTCAATAGGTACGTGCTAAACTATAAATTTTAACAGAAATATATGTAAACTGCTTTATAATGTAAAATAACGGATGTACAGTAGGTCAGCTTGATGAGAAACAATTTTAGTCGCATCTTTACGGTTTCTGAGTTAGGAATCAATTGAATCGAATGCGATGAGGTATACTTACCGTTATTTTTGTGCACTAGGTGGGGTTGCGTTAAGTTATTACACCGCTTTGGGAACATATCAAACTATTTTATTTATTTAATATTTTGATTTGTATTTTAGTAGTCAAACTACAATATATAAATTATAAACTTTAACAATGGCATATATTTAAGAAACAATGACCAAGGCTGTAGGGTTCGGCCACTTTAAGTATATGACATCTCCCTATTTCACTGTATATTAGGTTGAACTGCTTTCAAAATTACAGCTAACGAATTTATGAACAATTTCCCTCACACGCATCTTTTACTCAATAACTAATTTTCTTATAATCTGAGTGCTTCTGGTTGGTGCTACTAGTACAAATACTCTATCAGCTTAGCTCTTCTGAGTCTTAGTATACCTATACATAGCAGATTTGGCAAATATGAGTCAAAGTTCAACAAAAAACTGAAAAAAAAGTTTAGCAAATGGGTTTATAAACTTTTTCGTCACTCGTTGCCACGGTTACGGTCGCCTGGTTTACTCTTTAAAACCTGGTTTTATCGCATTAAATTAACACAATATGAATTTTTGGTACGTAAAGTATAAACCCATTTCACAATAGGTCATCTACCAAGCACAAATAAAAATAATAATTCTTTTTTTCTGTCTTTTCTTGCGCGAATAAATTGGTGGAAGAGTTCTTCACAAACTGTACTAATACTATTGTCGCCTGGCTGACGGGACAAAATAACAAGAAATATGTATTTGATTCACTCAAATATATCAAGTCTTTGTTTGTATTATTGTTGGTTAATGTTAAAATGTAAGATATTGTTACTGAAAAAAAAAGAGTTCACCATAAAATTGAGTGAAAATGAAAAATTAAGCCGCAACGCACATACAACGCCTCTGGTGTTGTGGGTGTCCATGGGCAACGACAAACGTTTACCATCGGACGATCCGTCCGCTCGTTTGCCACGTATATCATAAAAAAAACCTCAATCATTTATCTAACCTACCGTCAGTTTTTTCGCCACAACTTAATTATCATGTGGTATTAATTTTATCAGTCGAGTGAGACATCCAACGCTGGGTAAAACAAATTCATAAGTTTTTTAGCATATTTATCACAAAAACGGAAATGAAGTGTTTGCACCATTTCACACTAGGATTTATTACGAAACTGTACAATAGGTGGACTTAATGTCATAAGGCATTCTCAACCAAGCAGAGATATAAATTACTGGATAGGTTTTATGGTTTTATGTATGTCAATGATTTCAATAATGTAATAAATAAATAAATATTAGATATTCTTACCAAAATTGACTTAGCGTCACAGTCACTCAAATATAATATATAAATACTTAAATACATAGAAAACACCCAAGACTCAAGAACATTAAATAAACGTGTGCTCATCATGCGCCACCCAGGACCATAGCTGCGTTCATAAATATGCTATTGAGACTTATCCGTAACCAAAGGATCGTGATCGTATTTTTTCCACCTGTCCAATTTCTTGGTCCAATGTGAATTTGCATCTCACATTTTGCATTATGAGATAGTCAGATGCAATTGGGATCAAGAGAGTACTCTGTCCAGGCGGGTGTTGTATCTGGAAACCGAAGTACTCTGAGAGTTGGTCGCAAGTAGTATATATAGGAACTGATATTTGGCACTCCGCAAGCGTGATGTAGGTTTCTACCGAATTGCGTTCTAGGTTGTTAACGCCATCTGTTAGAACATCGTGGCACGACGTCGACAGTGAAGGAGAAGACACCACAAAGAAATAGCATCTAAAGGCTTGTCACTTAGTCTTAGTGCCGTAAGGAGTTTTGCATTAATCTTAGAATATGCGGAAAAAGAAGTATGATGCGTAGGTACTTACGCAACGAAGGTCGATATCTACTAGATAAAATGCCTTTTCAAAAAAAATTATCCGTGTCTGGGCGAAGCGCAAGGGCACTATTCGTACCTACATTGACATATAAGGACGTTACGGGCACTAAGAATGGTGCTAGTTCAGTGGTGTCATTCACGAATTCGAGTGCGGCATTGATGCCCCAATTTCATTGATAAAATGGTTGTTAAACACTGATTTAAACTTTAACGATTTTTACACAATATTAAATTATATAAAAACGGGACTTAATCGTGGACTTAGTTGCGGGTATTTTCTAAATCTCGCGCAGCTAGAAGATGTTGATGTCAACTTTAGCCAGTCTTCTCCGAGACCACGGGGACAACGCCGTCCTCGAAACGTCGGAGGTAAATTTAAAACTCAATTATTAAGTCCTGTTTCTATAACTTAAAATGGTGGTTGTTTGCTGCCACATTACTGGCGAGATTATGAGATTCAATCCGTCACTAGTTTTCGATCGACGCTAGGAAATAAGCGGATTTCCAGTTGAACTTCAAAATGGCGAGACGACGGCGTCTCGAGAAAATTGGTTTTTGTTTCTTGTACATTAATGTGGTTTAAAGTGTAATTGATAGCTTTTTATGCAGTAAACTAATGCAAGTGTGCAGCTAATAAAGAATTAATCTTGAAACGTGTTTAACCATTCTTTAGTTAACATTAACACCCGGTAATCAATTGTGGCTATTTGCAAAGTCCAACTATCACTTTACTAAGAGCAATCACCGTACAACTAGTGATGTGCGGTGGGAATTTTCCCGGAACAAGGAATTTTACCTTATGGGAAATTCTTGGGAAATTTCAAATTTCCCCTGTCTCTTGAATATTCCCCAAACAGGGGAACATTAAAACAGATTAAGTGAATTATAATTTTAATTAAAGCTAGCTATAACGACTAGTAACTGCGTTTAGTAAAATAAAGTGGCCATAAACAATAAACTGCAAGTGGCTTCCAAATTTTTTTTTTGTAAAGTGGGTTTGCTTAAAACAGTGGCCACTTTGAAATTAAAAAAATACGGCATCACTTAAGGAAGTCAGAACATTTAGAAATTTTCGCCATACATATACTAAAAAAAAAATTGTTTTTGAAATCGGCAAAAAAAATTATGACTACAGTTTTTTAATTGAATATTTCGATCATGCAATGCAAAACATTTCACAACAAACCGTCCTAAATACTCCTATACAAGAGTTTCTTGGTAAAAAGAGAAATGGGGAAAATTCCCGGGAACGGCACATCACTACGTACAACTCTACGAGCACACTTTTGGTAGGTATTGGCGAAATCGTTATATTAATTTTCACCACACCAACTCTTATAGGCCCTACTCTTCATTGTTCAAAAACTACTTACAGAGAAAGTTGCATTTTCTCTACATGTAGGGAAAGTAATCAAATTGTTAGCATGTGGAATTTTTTTTACTTTTAAGTTATGATTTTGATTGATATTTTTTATTACGTTTCTTTGGATTTGATTCGGTTTGATTTTTTGGTATTTCATGGTTAATATTTTCCTCGCGTCGGTGTGTTGAACGCAACTCTCAAGCTTTCACTTTACGAACCACTTGCTACGCTCGTGGTTAAATTTTGGAATCTATCACTTGCTCGGGTATCAATATTAGCATGAGAGGTTAAACAACAACTTTGTCCCCTCGTAAAACAAATAAAATCTGACCTATAATAAACTCATATTTTTACTCCCTTGATGGACTCATCGGAAGATCAGCGCTGGAAGCCACCAGCAACATGCTGAGATGGGGCCATTTCGTGACACTTCATATTTTCTTTGTTTTTGTTATATTATGTAATGTTATGTGTCTTATGTTTGCGTTTACGAATAAAAAAAATATTCTATTCTATTCTATATAAGGGCCATGACAATAGGGTTGTTTCAAATTTTTTTTAACGCTCGTATTACGTTCTATATTAACTAAAAGTTGCCCTAAAATTCAACTTTTATACTAATAACGGCTTTAAATATGTTAAATTAACAAAATATATTTTGACAGATGCTCTCGCGCCCAAAACGCTCTTTGAAAATTGTGTGACGTCACAGTTTACGGTTTGACACATAACTACATAAACACGTAGAAGATACGAACTGTCAACTGACATTTGTCATTTGTTGTTTATCGCCTAACTGTCAACAGTGTCAATCTGAGAGTTGTGACGTCATCAGAATCTTCAATGACGTTTCGAGTTTGGTCACGTGACGTGTGCCAAAAGATATTTTAAATTCAATATTTACAAAAAATATGGTCATTACAGGTCCCCTAAAAGTGGTTTAACATATTCTTATAATCCAAAAGAATTTATTGGGATACAATTCTGCCCTAAGACTTGTTGATGGAAACAACCCTATTATGTTATTACTATTGTTTCATCATAATAATTTCTCTCAAGCGAATGTACATTAACACATTAACAATTATATCACGAAGTCAAATTAATAAATTGCGAATAAAGACATAAATAGCAGACATACAACTTAATTACTCGACGCTACATTATGTAAGCGATAACACACGTCATAAATTGTAAGTAAATTATACGCTGGGCACAGATTTACGATAATAACTGGACACAGTCTGTTTTATTCTAGATGGTATGGCTTTGAGCGGCATTTGTGGGTTGAGGTCCTAATGGGCCGGGTAGTTTAGATTTTATTTATTTATTTTTATTTATTCAGGTCATTGCAGCACAATACTAAACTTAATTACAAAAGTATCGTAAAACCAGTAAGGTTTGAGATGAACGTGTAGTGTTCGGATTTTCTCGCAAGTGTTTTTTTTTCGTGGGAGTGTGCTGGGAAGTGACCCGAAAACAGGGCTCGTGGTGCAAGAGGCTGGTAGAGTGGAGACCTTAGGGAGAGTCGCGCCCAGCAGGGAAGCCAAAAATGCGTTGGTATGACGATATCAAGAGAACAGCTGTATCGAAATGAGTATGTTTATGGGTATGTTGGATCAGAATGGCAAAAATTGAAGGAAGCCTACATCTCAAAGATTGAAAAGGGCTAAGAAGAGAGAGAGAGATTCTTTTAGGTAAGATGGTAACTATGCGGCACAAATTTGTGGGATTATTGGCACTAAATGTAGTGAATTTGTAAATAATTGATAGAATCAGGCGTGACTTTGCAGAAAATCATATTAATTCAAACAAAAACATTAGGTACTTTGCTAATCCGCGAAACAATAAAGTGCTAGCCCGTTATACTTACGCGTACACAGGCATTTAATTTTAATATTTTTGTTTGAATTAATGAATTTGTGCATTGACTAAATCTCCGATATTCCGCCCGACCACAATCTCTATGTATATCTGCGATATTTTGAAAACTAAGCGGATTGGTAGCACAAAATATCACCTAAAAATTATAAATTTGTGCAATCATAAAATTATATTATCATATCGAGGTCGGTCCAGGATCTATGACGCGACCAAATCAAAATAAATTTGCAAATTTATTCTAAAATTTTGCATAACGTGGGGAAGAGAGTTTATAAGGCAAGACCGTCTACAAGTGCTTTCGTCGCTTCTAACTATTGCGATTGTAGCTGGGGATTGCTCACATTCCACCCAAACCCGGTAGAGTTTGTAAGGCGAGAACCGGGCGAACCCAGTACCGGGAGCACACCCTTGTACACGTACTCCACTGACAGAAGGTCGGTATAGCAGAACTAGCAGGAGTAAAGCTGAAGCTCTTCCTTTCTAACTGACTAGGCGACGTATACAAATACGAGTTTTGGGGCCAATTGCACCAACCACATTTAGCGGACTGATCAACTTCACTCGGCAGTCAACCATGAAACTTCTCATACGATAAAATGTGGCGAACGCTTTGACGGTGACAGACGGTTTGACGCAACCGACCCTTAAAGGGGGCCACTGATTTTAACAGTGCGCCGGATGGTATCGGTCTGTCAGTTAGCACAAAAATTTGACAGTTCCGAACAACTGACAGACCGATACCGTCCGGACTGTTAATCAAGGGGCCCCTTAAGGGGCTCACTGTTTCCCAGTCCGCCTGCAGTTTCTGGCCTGCCGTCCTAGACCAATATCGTCCACACACATAAGCGATTACTGCCTGCCGGTAATGGCCTGCTGCCACCTCTGCAACTACAGACTAGCAGTTGAGAGTCGTCAGTTCTCGACCGTACGGCCCACCGGTGGCAATGGTCTGTATAAGTTTGACAGGGCCCTATAAATCGACAGTTCGCCGAACGATATCAGCCTGTCAATTAATTGCAACAGATCACACATTTACAGTTCTATTTCAGACCACGGACTTTCCGGCCGATATCTATCGGAGCTGACCGGAATCGTCAAGCTCAAGCGGCCACTCACTATCGGTTCGTGTTAGCCGTCAGGCCGAAAGCTGAAAAAGAACGAGAACTGTTAGTATGTGGCCTTTTGCGATTAACTGACAGGCTGATATCGTCCTGCGGACTGGTAAATCAGTGGGCCCCTTAGACCTATGACGGATTTCCCTGCAAATACATTTTATATTCCTATCTTCCCCACATTGACCTTAAATTATGTGAAGTAAGCTTAATTAAACGCGGTGTACTCAGCGCGGCGCACCAATGGGCATAAATAGGCAGGTGAAATTACAATTTTATGGTACCATTGAGTTGGCCCGATGATTGCGGTCGGAAGATAGCCATAGACTGCTGTTGACTAATGTTGGTTAAGAGGATAGCACGGCCGCTTCTCCATACAAACGTAGATCCCATTTTCCTCTCTGGATATTGACATTATGTTTTTTTTAATATTTTGATGTATATTAACCATAGCTATGCCCCTATGGTTGTCTTTTTGGATTTTTTTTATTCTGGTGTAAAACTTAAAAAAAAAATTAAGAGCAAAAAACACATTTCATAAAAAATGTTAATGCTCCTTACAAAAATAAAGGTTCGAGCATTTTATTATTTTTTTACATCGATGTTCCTTAAACAATGAATGCCCAGCAACGTTATAGACAACTCCGGTCGTCGTCATCAGGTCGAATTCTAATAAACTACGGAAGGTGGAGATAAGGAAAGAAATCTCCATATACCAAAAAGTGTCACCAAAAAACCTTAAATAGGTGGCGCTGCAATACCTAGAATACTTGAAAAAAAATCAAATCATAGACAGCGTACTTCACTCCGTCAATAACGCCTAGGTTCTTAGCTACTCTAGTGCTACTCTGGAGAGATTTGAAAGTATTATTTAATTTTATAGCTGTCAACTGGCCACTTTTGCATCAGTTCTGCCTATGGAGATAGCATTCCTTACCTCTACCTTCCATAAAGCAACATTAACGTGCTAGGTTCAAATACCGTTCCTTTTTTTTAAATCTATTCTAGATTCGACCTTATCCGACTAAAGGCGTACATTTGGTCGTAGTTATGCAACAACGTTCCAACCCACAATCAAATGTAATTTAAATTAATAACCATTGTTTTTGAGTTAAGGTTTATTTTAATGACAAATATATGTGGGTTGTAATGTTCGTGCATACCTACGTGCGGTCCAATTCACAAATATCTTTACAAGCTAACTTTTCAAAAATATAGTTACACGACCTTATTGTCAGTGTCTTAAAGAGGTGTAAATATATTTTAGGAACGTTGGATTGAAAAGATTGTTGTGAGTTCGACTGCATCTAATGAGCTCTGTAAGACGGTAGTTGTTTGTGTGTTTCTAATTACATGTGATTGATCGCTCATTATTACTGCGTGAAAGCTGCTTCGAGAAATGTAACACATTTGAATAGATAACGTATAATGTATATTGAAAGGACGCAACTCAAAACACGTTATTGTTGTAATGATTAATTGATGTTACAGGCTATTAAATAAATGGAATCATGTATATTTTATCAGTTAACAAAGGCCTATAGATACCACGCGCAGCATTAAAACTTACATACAAGAACTTATAATTAGTTACTTAAAAAATTAAAAGGCACTTAAGACGATAGAGAACGGGTCCTCATTTTCCTATTTAGATAATGACAGAGGGAAGAATTTACGATCCTAACGAAACAACGGTACTTTTTCTATAAAATTTAATTTCGGGAGAAAACGGTTTCCACTAACTAAATCTTAACAAACCACTATGATTTTTATGTCGATCGCTTCAGCATAATTTTTGACGACCGGTTTGGCCTAGTGGGTAGTGACCCTGCCTACGAAGCTGATGGGCCCGGGTTGAAATCCTGGTAAGGGCATTTATTCGTGTGATGAGCATGGATATTTGTTCCTGAGTCATGGGTGTTTTCTATGTATTTAAGTATTTATAAATATTTATGTATTATATATATCGTCACAGTAAGCTCAATAAGGCTTGTGTTGAGGGTACTTAACCCTCAACACAAGCCTTATCGAGCTTACTGTGGGACTTAGTCAATTTGTGTAATAATGTCCTATAAATAATATTTATTTTATAATATATTCTAGGTTATAGGTCTCCTATTCTTTTGTTTTGAAAATGTTTCATTGTGTCAATAACATACTAAAAAATCATGGTGAATGGAAACATATTTAGAAGTGGAAAATGATTTTTTTTTTGTATGGACGAGTAAGAGTAAATGCTAAACTTCTCTCTCAAACACAGCCATTATGTCCTTTCGTTCACGCGCCGTCGTCTGCTTTCATCTTAAAGATAGAAACATGATATGTATGATTAGACTGCAAACTAATAAACTTTTTTTTATTGTAATAATCGGATACAAATTATGAATATCTACGATAACTCTCAAGTTTGCTTCTCCTTCCTGCTTGGCACAGCTAAACTGTATAATGGGTCGCCCGTGGTAATTTTGGACCGAAAAGACCTACAAACCTTCAAGAAAAGAGCGTATTGATCGTAATCTATCTTTTATATATTATATAAGTAGTAGTATTTAACTATTTATATATTTTTAATATTATTTGACTTCACGTTTAATTTTTTCCTTATTATTTGTTATTAATTTTTCCTGCACCAACATACACAAATGTCTCTGTTTGACCCAATGGTTGACTGGTAGAGAATGCCTTTTGGCATTAAGTTCACCATTTGTACATTTTTCTTTGTGTGCAATAAAGTTTAAATAAAATAAAAAAATATAAATGTCAGCAACGCAATTGTAACCCCTCTCGTGTTGCAGGGGTCCATGGGCAACGGTAAGACGATTCTTCTGCATACAAGGTACGAGTATACATTTTATGTGTACAGTCCTAGAAGTCGTTAAAGAGCCTCAATCCCCGTACTACATTGCAACCCCCATTAGCCTCCGTAGATTCCATTAATCCTGAATTCTGGAATACAAATTAACCTTGCTGGTCTAAGTAGGGATTCGTTCTGCCTTTTATGTGTATAGGTGGAACAAACACCTTAACACCCAAAGATCGAAACATACAAACTTTCACATTTTTATCCAAACTTCGTTATCTATGTTACAGTTCATTGAAAATTGGCAAAAATACGTAATTACCCTGCCTTTAGTACATAACATCGCTATAACTATCATTTAATCATGATTACACTATAACCTGTATCACAACCGTGTAGTATTCAACTTTTAAGATTTATAATAAGTTTTAGTAAAATTTTCATATTATTTCTATTTTTTATTATTAGCCTATAAGAGTGTCCCACTGCTGGGCAAAAGTCTCCCCTCTTAATTAAGATAAAAAAAAATGGCGATTTAAAAAAATAATTTTTACGCCGCTCTATCTTGTAAATTCACTTCTGTTTCTTCATAAAAATATTAATTTAACATCCTGAAAACATTAAAAAAAAAACAGAAAAATATTCATCAAAGCAAAACAAAGATGCATTACTATTTATATTATTGTATAAGACGTGTAAAACGTCAACTCTTGAGAACCAAAGTTACAGCATAATGTTCATACAGCGCCATCTACATTGGACGTGAAATTCGAAGCCCGAATTTGTTTCCAGCTGAAGTTCGGGTGTCAACTGAAGCTGCACTGCATCTGTCAATTTTCTTGATAAAATGAGTGATGTTCGCCGCTGCATTGCTACCACGATTGTGACGTTCAATCCATTACTCATTTTATAGAGCAAAGTGACATACAGCAGCGGCATCAACTCCGTCGTAGTAATGTGGCAACAGTAGAGCAGCTGTTAAGAGGCCGTTATCGATTTTAGTCGCAAAAATTTCAAATTGATAGATTTAGTCGATTGAATTGTACACCTTTTGTTAAATATTAGAAATAACAAGAACTGGTTTCTATTAGCACGTCTTGATTTCATTTTAATATATATATATATATATATATATATGTATTTTAAACAGAGTAACTTAATTAGTAATGATTTTTTTTCTGATGGACGTTTAGGTAAACGCGCGTAAAGCTCTGCCTTTAAAGCTCTTATTTGTAAATTTCGTTAAGTTTGGACTGTTAATAATTTTGTATTACCCATATCCTGTACTTCAACTTTAATAAACTACATTTCTTTTATTATAAATTTTAAGTAGGTAGTGTAAATTAAAGTTAGGCGAAATCAATTTTCTCCAGAAATTACTTCAAAACTAGTGGCAATTTCTCTGAAAAATTAGTTAATTTCAACGTAATTTTTGATACTGAAACAATCTACAACATTTGCTGAAACTGTTCTTTTACATTATTTTGTATAATTTACCACCATATTTTTTTGATGAATTTATAAAAACTGTCCCTGCTCGTCACATATTACCGGGGACGCATGCTTGCGGCCTCATTATTAAAAGGCAAGATGAGAAGACGTGCTAATAGAAACCAGTACTTGTTATTTAGATATTATGTAACAAAAGGTGTGAAATTTCAACGACTAAATCTATCAATTTTACATTTTTGCCCTAAAATCGTCACCGGGCTCTTAACGTCCGAATGCCATTATTTAAAAAATCAATACCCACACCATGCCACAATCAACGAAATTTTGATACAAAGATAACATAGAACAAAATAATACAAATAAAAGATCTTCTTCGTCACTCTTATTCTTGATCTTCTCTTCTAGAACAGAAACAGTAGAAGATTGGCAAACCCAAGAGCACGGTATGAAGTTCCTACAGGCCAATATACGTAGGAACTCTATACCTCGCTAGTGGCAATCACCAGGTGGCGAAACAGTCTTCTGACTTCTTGCTTCTTCTTTACTGTCTTCTTAATTCGTTCTGGTTCCGATCTTGATTATTTTGTTTGTTACATTTTTATGCGGTTTTCCTTTTACTTCTTTCTTGCTTTACTGCTCCTGAAATCGAGTGGTTATTAGGATATCTTCTATTGCCTAGCTATATAACTTCTGTTTATAAAAAGACTACTCCAACCAACAAAGTATAATTTTGTATTGCGGTTTTCATTAACATTCTTTAAAAAAGCAGTTGTTCAAAAGATACAAAATTATACGTGAAGTTAATAAGTCAATCCTTCATAAATCTATAATTTACTAACAATTTTATCCCGAAATCCCTCAAACGACGTTCCAACCCATTATTACCGAAAAACGAAATTACCATTTGAATAAAACTCTTTAATTACAGCTGTTTCCTATCTGCATAAAACCATCCTCCGAAAACCCCAAACAATCATGTAACTTCGTTAGCCCTTTGACTGAAAATTATACACAAATATCAAGCATTAAGGTTCATTTTGGTTTATAATAATTTCCTAAGATACAGCGTTGCTTAAATTATATCCTGTAACCCTTCCTTATGCTAATCGTGTGAGTCGTCTCAACAAACCAAAAGTTTGTTGTCCCTTTTTAACCATTAGTAGAATATGAAATAGGTATAGGGCAGCGAATCGGTAAAATTTTAAAATTCAAATGTTAAATAAGATTCCATTTCTGAATTTAAATGTAGCTTTTGAAAATATTCAAATGTGGCTGACTTTTGTAACATCTGGTAGCGTGAGAAAAGCTACTATTCCCGTTGAAATCTTATTACTACTTTGTACATTTTGTCTTATAATTTCAAATGCTTCCGAACATTACTAGTGTTACTACATTATATATCTACAACATTATTCAACACTTTCTTTTATATGTTTATTTCATGCAGCTTTCTACAAAAACGTTTATTTATCGTAATAGTATGTATTTATACCTATTCATCGAAGTACTTATTAGTATTCAATTAATCTTGTGGTAAACTGCTACTATAAATATTAACAACATTGAAGACATTGCCCAACCATAATTGAGATATGAAGGCGCTAAACTTTCATACGAAAACATCTGCCGTCTAAAAACAAGTGAGAAACTCTAATGAAAGACCAATTTGAAAACATTACATACAAACTACAAACTTATTAAACCGCCGGCGAAATGCTGAATTACTCATATTGTTTAACATTTGTTACTTTTTTAGCTGCAAAGGTAACTTTGTATAGTAACCCTTAAGGCGATGTACACACATGTTCTTTAATAGTTCATTTTTAATGAGCTGTAAGGCGAGCTCAACTGGCTACAAACTGACATGTCTGCGCCCGGCCTTATAATTAGTTTGACAACAGGCGGTGTGTACAAGAAACTTTGGTCTTTGGCATTTTGGAACCAACTTTAAAGCTAGTAAAGCATGTCTTAGTAGTTTGAGAATTTAATGTTTAATGTTATTATACAGTGAGAGAATGCATATAATAAATTTAAATGTGAATTGAATATTCATAATGCGAATGTTTTGGAATTTAAAATTAGTAAAAAATAATAGATAAAAAAACTATTTCAGTTTATAATAAAAATTAGTATCAGAAGTCTGCGCCAGCTCCAGGTTGAAGAATGTCGAGAAACTGCACAGGACCTGGATCAGTGGCGAGCAGTTCAGTCAAAGCCAAAACACACTGGGTCGCACTAGAGGAGTACGTAGACGTAGTAAGTAAATTAGTATCAAATATCAAATAGTTTATTTGTATCTATTCTAGGTTAATTAATGTAAGTAATAAATACGAATGTGATAAATAGAACGAAAGGGATCTTACAGAGAAAATCTTTTGGAATTTAAAAATACTTATACCAGGGATAAAGCTGTTAAGTACTTAATTTTGTTAGAAATTCACTCAACTTTGGTAGTATTTGACGATGTAATATAAATCCAAGTTATTACGAAAATGTGACCTTCCAGCTACAAAATAATTCTTATGGTTAATTTACTAATTGTGTCTTATCGTTGACCATCATTCTTTAAATTAATGTGTCAAAAAACGACAAATATTAAACTTACATTTTTTAACGTTGAATACTTTTCGTCCAGTACCCATAGGATACCACCTCCATAGGAGTAGGTACCTATGTTTCACGGCTTGACAAATTTGAAGAAACTTAAAACACAAATAGAAAAGACTTACAAATCAGGGATGTCACGAATGTCGCATTCTTCACATTCGCGAATGTAGATACGAATCCGAATGTCCGAATGCGAATACGAATAAGAATGTTAGGGTTTTGTTTTCAAATATGTAGTAAATTGTTAGTACATAAAACATAGTCACATTAGAACGGGATGTTCTAGTGTTGAAAAATACTGTCGACTGGTCAAAATGCATTACTTGAAGACAGTTTGCGCGCACTGCCCATACGTGAATCGACGAGACAGGACACGATCTGCGCACATTCGTAAAACCATTCGCTTCATTTGATGCGAATGCGAATGTGGATACGAATGTCTAAAATGATGCGAATATTCGTATATACGAATGCGAATATCGCTAAAAAGTACGTGGGTCAATGAAAGCTGGTTGTTAAAATTAGATGATATCTTCGTATTTATTAAGGCGATTAAAACACGCCTTAATAGCTGCCAGCACATTATCAAAGTTTTATCACGATATAATGCTGCCAGCTCTCTGGACATGATTGCGGCAATTTTAACAATTAATTAGCTGCAAATGTGCAATTTATTTAATTAATGGTACAAAGGAGGTTTCAAGTGATACATTGAAGTAATTTTCTTGTGTAGTGTTTGTTTGATGGTGGCTTTATAATTAATAAGTTGTTGGTGATCTTCTACATGAATATGTCTAAGTTATTATATCTCTTTGTGTGTGCGCTTGATACAAAACTTAATTTTCCATATGATGTGTTTTATTAGGAATTAAAAATGTTAGAAATTTAGAGAATAAAATCTCAACATCATAATTATTTAGCAAAAAAATAATAATTTAAAAAGATGTTGTTTTGTACGAACGAAACAACGCCTACATCCTCTTTAAGTAGGGGGACTCCGGGAGACTTGCCCAAGTGGGAGGCTTGAACAATTTTATTGAAAAAAAACGCGAAAACTACAATAAGTATTAATTTCATCGGGACACCAAATGTTCTAACCTAATCTAACCCTAAACCTAATCTACTTAGGCATATAAATAAATATTTTTAGTTTATTTTATAAAATGGTGAAAATCCCCCACCTGGGTGATTCTCCCATCCCCCTACTTGTATTTTGTTTCCCTGTCTACACATTTGGAAGCAAATCCCTCATTCCGAGGCTTACAGTTAAAATTAGTTGCAAATCCCCGACTTACGTGTGGGGGACAGATAAATAAGGAATCTGTTTTGACGTGCGCGCTTGTTTGTTGAAGCTTGTACGCGTGTACTTGTAAAAGTTGTAAAATACTTGGAGAAAAGGGTAATTCCGGGATATATCTATAAAATATGTAAAAAAAATTAGCGCATGGTGTTCTGTTTCAGCCTTTAAAGGGCACAATATGAGTAGGATATTATGGAAAAAGTGACTATCCTATAAATAAAAATAAATAATAAATAAATATTATAGGACATTATTACACAAATTGACTAAGTCCCACAGTAAGCTCAATAAGGCTTGTGTTGAGGGTACTTAGACAATGATATATATCATATATAAATATTTATAAATACTTAAATACATAGAAAACACCCATGACTCAGGAACAAATTTAATATCCATGCTCATCATACGAATAAATGCCCTTACCAGGATTTGAACCCGGGACCATCGGCTTCGTAGGCAGGGTCACTACCCAGCTACCCACTAGGCCAAACTGGTAGTCCTATAACGTCATTTTTTTGTATTTTTTTAAGCAAATTTATTACAAATAAAGCCAGAATTGAGGATTTTTTATAATCTTGATTTTTAATACTCTGAATAGAAAAAATAAATAAATACACGGAGAGAGGACCGATCGTATCTGGACACCACGCTGCGCGCAAGGACCCGGATTGCTGACGTCGGCGGAAGACTCTAGGCTCAAATGGGACTGGGCCGGTCACGTCTGCCGCTTGCATCCAGACAGATGGGCTAGTGTAGCTACCAGGTGGATGCCAGAAGGGCGTGGACGCGGCAGGCCCAGAAGGAGATGGCGGGACGACTTAGGTATCTTTCTCCACGACTGGCCGGAAGAGGCACTAAATGGGGGGTTGTGGAGACTAGAGGAGACGCCTTTGCTCTGCAGTGGGAAACCATAATAGCCTAGTAAAAAAATGGAAAAATAAATATTGTGACTTAAAAGCATTAAAAACCAAACGTATATCTAGTTACTTTTTCATTTAATTTCCCGCAAAAATTCACTTTTAAACGGAACTTATGAAAAAGCCTATCCTAGATGTGAAAATGCTTCTTCGTGTCTCATATCAATGATTCATTTTATAACATAGTTGCGTACAAAAACTGCACCAAACGCATCGAGGCATAATATTGGTAAAGCTACGCAGCGCTTAAAAAACGCAATTAACCCTGTGTGATATCATTCATCAACTTTCACAGTTAACAATAGCCCGCATACACTTACGAACACTTCAAAAATATCTGCACATGTATCGCCGTATCGCGGTGTGATAAAGTTGCTAATAGTGTAGATAGTTTTGACGCCGACGCACACGCAATGCATCGCGTGTCTTAAGGCAGTAGCAATATCCAATGAGCGTCGATGGTAACTTGGTAAGATATTCGCCAACCCTTGTTAACGTATATACAATGTAACTGACGACGCGCTTGATGGTGACAACTTTCAGGTCAATTCGAATTATAGTTAATAAATCTCATTCCAATATGATACTGATCTGTCAGTGTCGAAAGTGACGTTTTTGGTTGAAGATTGACATAACGCGCAATTCAGCAGCTCCTTGTATTACAATTGTGAGTTATCTGCGCTATTAAAATATTATTCTTAAGAAATATTTTGAAAAAGAATAAAACAAGTAGTGTCCGTCTAAGATAACTTTGCAGTGACTTGAACAAAACAAAGTGTGGTGTCATTATAAACGTCATATTTTCATAGAAATTTGACTTTAATGATGACATGGCCGCACTTCATCACTGCAAATCCAAAGCAGAATTACCTAGGTCTGATTTAAACGCAATATAATTTACAGTACATATGGTGCTACTTTACCGCACTAGTGCGAAAATTAGCATAAATATTACGTTACTGTGTCGAACATTTAAAGGGTCATACGTACTGTAAAACGTTGTACGATACATGTGCGAATAGATAATTCGCAACTCGTGTCGATTTAAAACACTCCCTTCGGGCGTGTTTTATTTTATCGCCAATCGTTTCAAATTTCCTATTTTTTTTATTTATATATGTACTGTAAAACGTTGTACGATACATGTGCGAATAGGTAATTCCTATTTTTCGCACTTGTATCGTAATGTACCTACTATTGCTTTACGAGTAGATAATAGTAATATTTCTATATCGTTAACAAGATAATGCCTTGAAAAGGCCAACACTGGCCCGTTGGACAGCTCAACATTCAGTTATTCAGTACTTACGACTTCTTAATCCTAACGTTATCGCAAACCAACAGATAAATAATTCACTGTGCGTAACTAACAAGAACTAAGGAGAATAGATATCGTGCTAACTCGCGGCGAGCGGCCAGCATTCCAAGCGAGCTAAAACTCCTTAAAAGGTCTAAATGCGGCAACTTAATTTCTTATAAGCCATTTGAGAAGTAGGCGCTGCCAAAAGTCCATGCATGCGTGCCTTTATGGCACTCCCGGTTCCATATTCAAATTTTATAGCTGATTAAAAAAGCAAGGGCAGGGTTACCATTATCGCTAGTGTAATTATGTGCGAAGTTGCAGTTTTGTTTTCGTTAGATTTTGAATTACGACGAGACTATTTGTCGGTTCGCTAAATATAAAGTCGTTTTAGGTTATTTCAGGGCGTTTAATGTCTGCATTTTAATGTGCGTTTTGTACGTTTATGGACGCTAATAAAAATGTTAAAAGTAACTTATGACTGGTTACAAAGTTACACACGACAGCTTAATATTTTTCACTTGTGTTCAATACGCGAATTTAGTAGGTATAGGAGGGATCGGAACGGAAATACACTATTATCGTACCCTCCGACACACATAAGTAGGCACGCACACACTACCGTGCACATATCGCATTGGGGCATCACATATAGGGTGCCGGCCCTACGGATTACCCTTGGGGGTAATTTTTACCCCATCATCAATGCGTCGCCACCCACTCGACTCATCATTCGATATTTGAATTACTTATAAGCAATTTCGTAATTCGAATTTGGAAATTTAATTTTAGCGGCCAGTCTTCGTCTGTTCGTTATTCGAACTTTTTTATTTTTAATATTAATTACCTACTATTGCTGTAGTGTTTGACCATAAAGTTATTTCTCTATTGTAGGTTTTTTGTAAATAATTTTTACTTGTTAATTTATAAATTCGCCACGCTTATGAGTAGAATAATTAATTCGTTAAAGTTTATTTCAATAATGATTGGCGAACTGTTAATAAATGTTGGTAAAAAATAATGACATTGCATACAATCTGTTGAAAAGTTATAAAAACGCACATTTCAAGCTTGGAACATTTATTGGCGGTTGATTACATCTATGGCTTTATTTGGTTTTGGGCTTGCATTTCAGGGGAGAGGGGGTTGCGTGCTGCGATAATTCCTGCGGTAGCCATTTCGTATGTTCGGGATTTGAGGCAATTTAAATAATTGTACTGGTGGGAATACAAACGCGTCGACATACTTTAGTTTTTAAGTTATAGCTGGTACCAAACTAAGAATAGAACATTACTAAAAGTCGCACGTAAAATAAATATGTATTTTTTACAAGCGCTCATAAAACAAACTATAAAAATTTAAAACGAGTTGTAAAATTTTGAAAAGGCACTTAAAGACCTATTATAAAACCGCACTTTTGTAGATCTTCGCGCCATACTCGCGTCCCACGCGATTTTATAACAAGACGCTAAAAAACACAATAAAACCTATATCTATCTTATTCGCACGTGCTAAATCGATACGCGATAAAATAGCGCAACTATACAGTTATACACACATGCACATATGGGCTAGCATCTCGCTAATTTGTTTTGACATTTTGCAAACGAACGACCACTTTTTCCCGCCTACATAACGATCGAACTTCGAAAAGGGGATTCCAAATTTGAAAACTTAAGTTTCCTATTCCGTGGGGCATAGGGTATGAAATGGTAGCAGTTTAAATTTGGAGCTCATTTTATTTTATTGTTGGCGTTTTCGCATATCTTTTTTATATTCAGCCAGACCCTTTTTGCCCTTTGTTGTTTGGAATAGAATGTTAGAGGGATATCCCCTCAACGCGTGCCGTATGAGATAGGTTGCTCTCACATAATAAAAACTCATTTTGCGGCAAATCAATACTTAAAACTTTACAAAAAAACTGTATTTACTCTTTATGACCCTAAGCGGCGTTTTTTCCTAAACAAATAGGTAACTTAAGTAGTATGAGTACAAAAAAGTTTACCTTTATAAAGTGGATTTAGGCCAACTTTTTTTTTCTCGTGTTTATTAGTTAGGTCCTAAAATTAAAATAATATGCATACTTTGACAAAAGTGTCCAAGTGTACAGTATCAATTTTTAAGCAATGTTTTATAACCTAGTAACATTTTGACAGAAACAACTGACAATAACAGTTATTTAATATCCATTCAGTCACATAACTTAGCACTAATTAAAAAAAAACCGTGGCTTGTTTGTTGCTAAGACCTATAATTTAACGACAGGCCATACACGTTTCCCATTAACATTAATGCGTACTTACATGGCAATGGAATCCGTGCGTAATTATTTAGTCCGGACAGAGACTTATAAATAATATATACTGTCAATCAGTACAAAGTCACGTTTTATCGTCATTGTTGCAAACGCCACTTAGCGAGATATCTGACGGTACGGTTACAATAATTTGCGTGTATAAATATAAATAGACCTTAGGTATTTATTAAGTATTTACTTTGACCACCGTTTAAGTACGATAATGAAAGATAATGTACGTTTTACTATAATGAGAATTTTGTATTTGTAATGTATTAAATGCACCAATAGAGTTGGACCTCGCCAAGTTTTCATGCAAAGTGCTTCATCAAGCATGAACTATGCACTCTTACAAGTTTGTGCAAAGTTAAAGTGGTTAATGTCAACCTACATTAAAATATGTAGATACTTAGATAGCTTATGGTATTAACCGGATTTCGAAGCGTCTTATACATTATGTATATGCAGTGCATTTACAATATTGCATTACTTAAACACCACGCTAATATATAATTGACGACAATAATGTGTAATACAACATTATTTATATCAAGTATAAAGTACAGCTAAGATTTTTAACGTTAGCGCCAATTACCTTTGGGTTCTTTATTCAAAAAATCAAAATTCTTTATTTCGTAAAATAAGAGCAATGAAATGCCTGTGTTAGGTGGCGCTGCTCTCCTTTAAGTCACATATTTTTTTATTATGCTCAACCAATTTAATTTACTCGCTAAAATTCTAGTCTATATACTATATATATGGCCAAAATTCTAATAGCTAAGATGATCCGGATCAACCTTTTACCTATCTATTTTCTAACCGTCTCCGTTCCGATTGAAAGTCGAGTAATTATTTCAAAATACGTAACACCGGGGCCACAATGCACAAAGACTATTGTAAGACAATGGAATGACTCACGCACTGACGGACGGAAACACAATGGGATCTTCTAGGGCCCTGCTAAGGCCGTATGCAAAGATATCGACTAGGTTTAATTTATCTTAAAGTGAAAAAAACTTAAATCACACTTATATTAACATATGATTTATAAACTTATTTGTAAGAACGTATTAAGGATGATTGCTTATATTAAGTCATTTTTATGAACTCTTACTTTTCTAAAAGATGAAAATGAACCGTCAACCGGGACATATATCATGCAAAAAAAGGGGGGTTGCGTCAGCGGGAGGGGAGGGGATGCTGGTGTGCGTAAACCACCACGCCCAAAGGTATCATAATGCATTAGTTTAAATTTGGATATAATTCGTGTAAATTTGGATATAATCATTAGAAAGAGTATAGAATGGATAATGGTACTTAACAAGTTTCACTTAGGTCATAATCTGAATATCCACGTACAATGACAATCCCTAAAAGAACAAAGAATTTAGATGCACTCAAACAAAAAACCGCAAAAAGGAACGCAATAAAAAAAAAAAAACAAAAGTGAATCAATCGTGTGTCATGAGCCCCCATCAATCAAATGCAACATTCAAACGAATCCTTTTTTGTTCCAAGTTCAAAAACCGATGACCTTGCCTCGGTCAACTCGAGACGGTTTGTCCTAGTCGAATCATTGAATGCTATGCTATTTTTTATCTATAAGATGGCAGTACTTTTTTGCTTGGCAACCCAATTAATATAGCAAGTTTTGGACAGTTGATAGAAGCGATTATGAACAGCCCAAAAAAATAATGTATTTGAATTTAAATCACCTACAAATAGGAACCACAATCAGCCTTTTTGATGTGCCATTCACCCTAAGCTTTATACAGACACAATTTATTTACAAAATCCGTGTTGCAAGTAAACAATTCGCACAAAGATACAAATTACAATTAAGGTTTTTGTACCGGCCGTGTCGCATTGTGTGACGAATCCTTGCAAATATATTTACCGCTTTATCACGCTGGAATAAAGTATAAAATTAACACATTTTCGCGCGAACAACGACCTTTTTCGCAACAAATTTTCTTTATGAAACGTATGAGTCATGTGTTTTTGCGATGATTCGCGTTTTTGCAGCGTGCATCGACCGTTTGACCCGTTCTTTGTCGCCGTCCTCTACGTTTTTGTACAACACATGTTAATTTGTTCTTGAAATGAAAATGACTCTTGATTGGACGTGTATAGTTTATTTTTCGTGGCGTTTTTATTTATATTTTAGCTACCTGTAACGAAAGCCCTAACACCATATTAAATTCTCGATCAGCAGGACCACATCTATAAAGATGTGTAACTTATAATGTGTTACCACTGATGACCAGTACCCCTAGTGTAAATTTGATCGACATCATAACGTGACGAACGCGTTTGCGTTAAGTCTCATTTTGTATAGGATTTTGAGTTTCCAAAACGTCCCGCTTGGCGCGCTCTTTCTAAATCCAATACAAAATGAGACTAAACGCAAACGCGTACGTCACGTTTCGAAATCGAATTTATTTACACTAGGGGTACAGTTCGCTGGACGATATCGGCCTGTCAGTTATTCGCGATTGTCAGCTTTTGCGAATAACTGACAGGCCGATATCGTCCGGCGAACTGGTAATCAGTGGGCCCCTTTAGAAATATGTACATAATAAAAATGTATTATTATAGTCTGGCAAACACAACTTGTCAGCCAGTAAGAACCAGGAAAACTATATTCATCCGTTTCTTTTGGGTGCTAGGACTAGCGTAAGACAAAGACAGTATGATGACAAAGATAGTACTAGCTTCTACCCGCGACTTTGAATGAAGTTAGTCTAGTTTAATTCCACCTCCCTATTCACCCCCTGAAGGGATGATTACCATTATAAAAAATATCCTTGGACCCTTCCCGGCATTCAAACTATCGCCATACCAAATTACATAAAAATCGGTTCAGCAGTTTAAGCGTGAAGTAGTAACAAACAGACATTGTCACTTTCGCGTTTAGAATATTAATCGGGATTGCAAAATTAAAAGCGATGAACACATTATAGCCTTTATTTACGTGCACTAAGCCTTAATAAAGCACATAGTCATCAGGTCATCACATATGTAGTTATATAATTAAATATTACTGTACACACAATATTTTTAAACTATAAAAAGTCAAGCGGCTGTCGACACTTAATTCGTTGAAATTGATGTTACTTAAGCAGTTCTTTAAGAAAAACTATTTGTTTTAGTAAAGCAAAAAATATACATATAGCCGGTCAAACCACTTTGTCAGTAGAAAAAGGCTCGAAATTCGAATTTTCTATGGAACGATAACCGATTTTTAAAATTTGCCGCTTTTTTCTACTGACGGAAATGGCTTGACGGACTATATGTTTATATTTCAAAGACCGTGGTCGTACTCGATACATGATTGGACGAAATCGGCTCGATAGCTATTATAATTGGAAAGATTGGTCTTAAACTCACCATTAAAGGGTTCTTTATTTTTTGAGTTATGGGTCTGCAATTAAAATCACATTTTCGAAACATTTGTACCTAAACCACTCGCGAGTAATATTATACAAATAATCCATTTTTTTTTAATTCTATAGTTTTTGTATCAATTCCCTTGCCCAGGCCTACTAACAGTATAGTGCTATCTCATTTACTCCGATACAAATAGACAGTGTGCGCGCTTTAAGTATTGATAGCCTCTTAATAAACTAATTTACGCAAAACCACATGACGGAATATAAAACTATATAAAGTCTATAAAGTTTCATTCGCAATAATAGCGCTATATGATGATACTAGATGTTTATTGCACAATACTTAATATTATGATGGAGTATAAAACTATGAAAACAACTTGCACATACGACATTAAACCTCCAATAGTCCGATACGACAAAAAGCGCGCAAATTAATGTGGTCGGCCACATGTGGTATCGTAATGCACGTTTAAATTTAAAATAAACGCATGTTGCAAATTTAATTTATTTTTTGCAGTGAACATTACATTGAACGAAAACATGACGCGAATTTACTAACGAGCAATGACTGGAAAATCGTTTTGACCAAACGCTTGAATAAAGGAAAGTTTAAATTTAGAATAGGAGGAAAAATCATAACCGAATTCGATCATATAAATATTTTAAAAGAGGAACTTGAGAAAAAACATCTGACTGTCGTCAAAAAACATCGGTTATAATTATAACTAAATACAATGTTTCTTATAAAAAGGACTTTATGTAGATTGGCGCTTACGTCATTTGCAGCTCTTAAAAAATAGGCAACGTTTTAATTTTTTTGAAAGGGCAAACTTTAATTTTCGAACCAAACAACTGGCGACTATTCTAAGATTGAAAACCGGTTCAGAACGCCTCTCCGATACGCAACTTAATTTACAATTTAATTAAAACCTTTTAAAAGTTTCTACGGAAATTTCCAAGTGTAATGTTAGTTTAATAGCGTAGATACACTAATAGCTAAAGCCGTTGAAAAGTAATTATAAGAAATAACTACTAAGGGCATTAGTAGTACATGATTGCGACATTCCATAGGTACAAAATGTAGAAATACGTGTTCTGAGACATTAACTTGTTTTCCGCATCGCTGTATGGATCTATGATTCATTGAGTGCGTATGTATAATATAGTACATAAGTTTAATATGTAATTATATACGTGTGTATTAAACGTGTATATCAAGTAAGTAAACAATATAATTGAAGTCAACGTTAATCTAGTATATTACGAAATACTAGGTAAACTGATGAGAACGAAATAGCGTTTATTGATGGTGTTTTTACATATAAGAAAACATTTTGAAAACCGGAATTGCATCAACAGGATTATTATGGAAGTTTTATTCAAAACTACGTCAGCTATTAGAATGAAAAAAACGTTAAACTCCTGTATGATGCTAGCAGAAAAAGCACTTAAAATGAAAATTAAGGTGACGTGAATGTTAGTAAAAAAGCTCATAAGGCTAAAACCAATGTACTTACTACCTTTTTTCTCAAAACTTCGTCTTGTGCGTTCTAAAACTATAGTATATTCATGAACGTCTGTCCAATTTAATAAACTGTTGATAATCGATCTCCGTCATTTTGACGTTACTGTTTGTCAGAAAGAGACAAAATTACAAACCTTTGCTAAGTTTTTCTCTTTCTGACAAACAGAGACGTCAAAATGAAGAGGTTGCTAAGTTTTGTGAATAAGGAAGTTAGTCTTATGAATTGTGATTGTACGGGATAGATGTTGCCAAAAAATGCGTGGCAATTGTTCTAAAGGGCATTATAAGCGTCTGAATAACAATAAATTCTGACCTTGAGTGCCCTAACCTAACACTTAATGTAATTGATACCGATTAAATAACAAAATTAAGTTTTTTACGCCAACTTACTCAACATCGTAGCGAATTTCGTCAGAACGAAACCAAATATGGAATGGAACCGGTTCCGAAATTGCTATTCGATGCGAGATGTTAAAAGTTACAAATTGGCACTCGAATTTAAACTTGTAATTTGGGCTCGGAAATATTCTGCTGCAGGAGCATTTGAGCGAAAGCAGTTTAAAGCGTTTACTGCGGGATGGAGTCGAAAGACCTCATGCAAAATATGCTCATTACGTGTTACACTAATTAATTAGTTTATTTAAGAAATAAATGCTTACTTTACTCAAAACTGGTATGGTACATACAATTGTTCTTCATTAGAAGGCAAATCGAATTGTACCTTAATATAACTGTGGATGTGAAAGTTTGTATGAATATTTAGATGTTTTTTATGTGATACCTACCTATAATCAGTCACGCAAAAATACAAATTTGGGTTAAATTTTAAATCTAGGTATATTTTATCCCAGAAATGGAGATTAAGTAAACGATACGAGAACACTATCAGGTAAGAAAAGGGGGTGCCCTATATTATATACGAAGCTAGTTATTAATATAAGTAAAACGCCCATTACTGAGGCACACATACTTTGTTATCCTAGTTGTAAACAGAAAAGCATGTTTACGCCACCGGAACCATAAACAAAGTGTATACTCCCACGATTCGTTTTTTCGTATAATAGTTGTTTATAAAAACTTGGCCCTTTTTCTCCGCACCGGTCTTGTAGCAGGTGTCGTGGGTCGAGTTTATACAACACATGTTAAGTATTTAAAATATTGTATCATGTTTTATTTCATTGTGCACGAAAGTGACCGTAAGTCGTAAGCGTGTTCCGTCCTAACCCTGTACTCTTTCTTAACAAATATTTTAGATATCATTGAACATTCTAAGCTAACAAAAAAACCAGGTGGGCTATCTCCGAAACTGCCTTGACCTTACTGTCAGTAAGTATAACGTATAAGAAATAATTTCTAATTAGATATAAAGCCAGTCCTTATTTACTCTATAAAGCGTTTCAGTTATATTCTTTCTCATTAAATTGTACTATTATGTTCTGTATCATGTAAAGAGAGTGTTTAAGTTGACTGGCCGTTAGATAATAAAATATCTCATTTAAATCGCGTTTATAGCGGCCTAAGCGCCATCTATACTATGAATTCCTTTTTACGAAACAGCATTTACGACTTGCTTACACTTTACAGTGAAAGGAAATAAATTAGCTTGACGCCTTAACGACTATTAAATCTATTTCACTTACTGTTTACTATTGCAAAATGCATAAATCTTTAACTCAGCTATAAAATCTAGTAACATTCATGATAAATTTATTTCAAACAATTATATTATTAATAACGAGAGTTACAAGTACTAAAAGTAATTTAAATTATTGCATAAAGCGGTCCACATCTCGAATTCACATGCACTTCTTTAGAGCGCACGAGCAAAGATCATCAAAAAATAAACCTTAATTCGTTCTATTTAAGTCTAATTTGGATTGAACAACAACAACTAGCTGGCCGTCGTGAAATATACACAATTTAATCCGTATTAAAGTATTCCTAAATGTGACGGCAAGCGCGGTAATCGTGAATGGACCATTTCTGACTTCGCTGTACAATTTTGCGTAGATTTCTTTTAAATATTGCTTTTACGTCGTTTTGGAAAGTACCGACCGATTGCTTTCGTGATTTCACGCAATAAAGTGTGCGTTAAAAGTAGCGTTACACACGAGAAACTTAGTTGTTAATACTAATTGAAGATACTATTTTAATGAAGTATAATAATTGCGGGAAAATGTTTCGTATAATCTGGACTAAATTGCCGCTTAAGTTATAGTTTGTCGTAAACGCCAACCATCCTAAGATGCTTTTTTTAACGGAATGACACATTGACACATTCGATACCAAATGTAAAATTAGTGTTAATTCTTTAAACAAGGTGTCCAGCGGTCATATTTCCAATTTCAATTTGATAAAAACATAAAAATATAAACTTAAACAATGAAAAGAAGAATGCGATTTTTTTTTTGAAAATCACATTTTCTAGAAGTCGACCTTCACTATTTACGTATCCTCCAACTTTAATCGCCTATTCTGCAAAACTTACGCCTTACGGTACCTAACCTACTAAGCGGAAAGCCTTTGGTACGAATACGATACGACTCAATACCATATATGCACGATACTCTGCTGGCCAGCGATCCATCCATTGTAATCTATCAATCCGCTCATCTAATAAACTAAAACACTCCCCCGCGACCCCCCGCACTTCGCGTTCGAAAATTATTTGAATTTGAAATCGGAAATCTGCCGCTAAACACCTGTAATTGTTGTTGGTAAGGCCCTGTTATGGGGATGCTTGTCCCTTATGCTGTATAAGAAGGTGAATCATTGTATAAAATTTCAGAAACGCAAATGTGAGTCTGGAATTTCAAGCGTCCATTAGCTACGGTCTCCGCCATCTTTTTTCGCCGTGTAATAAATCGAGTTGACCTCGATACCCAACCCTGCATATGGCTACGTTTAAACATCTTACCAACCCTTCTCGACCCTTAATGAACGTTTATCCTGTCCCCAATTTAAAAAGTAAAATAAATAGGTTATAGCCTATTTCGGGGCAAAAAAGAAAAAAAAAACGTGAAGATACCTGCACTTAAGTTCAAGCGGTTGGGTTCGGATGGGGGTACACGGGGTGTAGGGTGATTTTTGGATAAAACGATTAATGTTGAATTGAGTAAGTAGTTTTGGATTTCGGAACCAATTTAAGATTAAATTACTCGTATTTTATTTATTAATGTAATGTATGTAGTTTATTTTTTTTTATTCATTCAATATACTTTTCTCTCTGCATCAAATGTACCTATACTACGTTTATGTGTATCTGGTTGACTCGTAGAGAATTCCATGTGGCATTAAGTCTACCATATGAACATTGTTGTACATATTTTGTGTAATAAAGTTAAATAAACAAATCGTACTCATTTTTTCAAACAGATTGATATAGGCTACTATTTTTCAGCTTTCAAACCATTTAATGATTCCCCGTGTTGAAGCACAGCTCAACGTAAGCTATTTCTTTGTCCTGCATAACTAGTGCTTTTTTGATCATTTTAACCTATATAACGAAAAATAATATATTTAATAAAAACTATTAACATACTACCATAATAACTGCAAATAATATTAACGAATAAATTATTAACAAACTAAGTTCTAATTACACCTAGATTGGTAATTGACTTAAGCCGTGAGTAAAAAAAAAGTAAGTTGTAATAAAATTCAGTCTTTCATTCGTTATAACAAGAAATACGAGTAATTAACATTGAAATGCATTTGGTTAATTGTCAGCATTATATCCTTAATCAATACAAGATAAGTCTTATCGATAAATTGGAAACGACAGATGTTATCAAAAGTTAATGCTACCGGTTCAAAATTAATTAACGATTAAATACGCTGAAATGATTATTCGCATGCGATTATTTGTAAATGTATTGAATAAGTGACGTAAGTGCCAATCACATACATGTCCTTTTTCAATCTTTTTATTCAGTCGAATTACAATTCATTTTTATACAGAATAGATGTCACCTAAAATGTTTGTAGACAGTTTCTGGAAGTTTAGTATAATAATTTATTTAGACAATTTATTTAAAATGTTACAAGATTGAAGTAAAATAAATATCGTAAAAACATGTTTAAAATTAAACCTAACCAAAAGAATGACACTGTCATAGGGATCGTCATTCGACGCGAGAGGTATAATTATAGGAAGTCATGACGAGTGTTTTTTATTGTTAGAAACGGATATGAACGGTAATGAAAGTTTCTATATTGGCAATATTTTATATAAAAAAAATTCCTACTAAAATATAAACATTTAACTTGATTCCTTTACTTCAGTTCATAAATAAAGTCAACATTCCACAAATACTAAGTTCTTAACTCTCACAAAACGATCAAATACCTCGCCTAAGTGTCCCTCAAACTTTACCCCACTCGTATCTCGACGGTTTCAAAAGAACGTATTATTTACATTTTTTACCTTAAAAAGTGGTACAAAAAAGGGTAAAGAATGAACGAGCGCTCACCAAATGTCCCACCGACAGGTTGCCTTCCAAATACGATCTGTAAAGAAAAAAAAAAACGTTAATACGAAGTTGAATTTGGAACGTTTAATTAAAAACTAAAATTGTTATCATTCTGCCGATGCGTTCAGTTTAATTAGAACCGTTGCGTTCCTTTTTTGAATTTAATTTTTTTAACGGTTCGGAGGTGCAAAATGAAAGCTCAAACTTTATAAGGGATAATTTAAACTTAATATTGTCTCCTTTTTCAGATTGTAACGGTCATTAATCGAATCGAATTTTAAATACAGCATCCATATAAAAGTTAAGTGGCTTAAGGTTAATTTTAACCAAAGAATCGATAGGACCACCAAAATCGTAGACCGTTTATAAGATGTAAGATGCCGTAATTTTAGACACGCACGTCAGTTTTAATTGCAAGATGGCCATTCGGAGTGATTTATTACTTTTTGATTTTGTCTTGTTTTGTTTGACGAGTCATACAATTTTATTGTGTCATAGAGCGAAGAAAGAGATGCAAAGTCTACATCTATAAAATAAAATTTAAAGATTCGTAAGGGATTTACCAATTTTGTTGCTTAGGTTTTCTTAGATTGTCGTCACCGTTCGTTATTAAGATGCTACCACGAGCTTTTTTACAGTATTTATTTAGTATTAAGGTGCATTGGGTTGACTCCGCAAGTGGGTTAATTTATACAATGGCAAATATCCACTTAAAGTATAAGTAATGCCGCCATGGTATATGAAATGGGGTATACCAACTGTAAGCAAGGACCTTGGAAAGCGTTTCAGAAGTGTACGTATAAGTATTGCTAAAGTATGAAGTTTTATAGATATTTGCCATTTTCTAATTTACCAAGCCTTCGAAGTTATCCCAATCAACCTTTCTATATTTGGCAGTACTTCGCAGTTTTAAAACGACTTAGCATTACCGCTGCAATTTGCCTAAATGTAAAAACACAACCCAAAAACATTCCACCTTAAGACTTGACATTAAAGTTGAAATTTCATTGGCAATATTTCGAACCAAGATGGCGTGCCATCAAACTATATTGAGCACGATCACGTATCACAATTAACAGCCGGTTATGGATGAATTTAAAACAATATTCAGTAATTAAGGTGCATCAGTCACAGTAGCTTAATTTTACGTACGATGACTCCGTTCTAATGGTTGGTTAAAACTTTTCACTTAAAAATCGTATTCTTTTAAAATGGCTTCCATCAAATCTACGATGATTTCACCAATGTCAAAAGTATTCTCGTAGAGTATGACGTTGCTTGGTAGTTGCTTTTAATAAACTGATAGCTGGATTTTGCTAGCTGGCTGGAGCTTGAACTCCAATTGAGGGGGGATTTAAATCTTCTCGCGTCAGTCATAGGTGTAGGCTTAGAGCCGGTGTTGCTGTATTTGACGTTGATAAGCGCATTATTATATGCCTAATTGAATAATAAATTATCTTTATCTACTAATAGCCACACTCACAGGGTGTTCTTTATTGGCTGCACACTTCCATGTTTGTTCACTACATAATAAGCTATCAATATTTTTAAACAACAATACACTTCAAACAAAACAAGATTGATTTGTTTAATATTTTTTGCCATTGATGACATTTGGTAATCACCTGAAATTCCTGAAAATATTAGTAAAATTAATAAAAATGTAGCAAATATACATAGAATGTAACTGTACTTATTCTGCTTATATTGTGCCTGCTCATAATGACAACAGTAATTAATACGCTAGGCTCGGACATGTTTCACTGATGATATTGATTGAATGGGGATTTAGAACGATATTATTACGAACGATTTATGAAATAAATCATTTTCATTTTTCATTTTTTTTAGAACGTGTACAAAAGGCGATAATGCTACACTTGTAACGTGTGGTGCCTAAGTTCGTTCAATTCTTGAATACCTTGGGTATGTCAGAATACACAAACCACTACTTTTTTTTTATACTACGTCGGTGGCAAACAAGCATACGGCCCGCCTGATGGTAAGCAGTCTCCGTAGCCTCCGCGCAAGCAACTCCAGAGAAGTTACTTGCGCGTTGCCGACACTAAACCCCCCTCCCCCCCCCCCTCGTCGAGCTCTGGCAACCTTACTCACCGGCAGGAACACAACACTATGAGTAGGGTCTAGTGTTATTTAGCTGCTGTTTTCTTAATTCAATGTCCCGTAACGCTGAAGACCGTGGCAAGTGGAGGCGCGAGCGCTGCATTATCCATAATAGATACGTCTTACCGTACAACCACGATCACTCAAGAGTAATGAGGAGGAGGATCTCAGACTCCTAAGACACTGCATCACTGTGTTATTCATACACCTACTTGTTATGTATGTGTGCGTGAGCGCACTACCCCGCCTCGTGCCTTTCCCGAATATAACACTACCTATTGTTAAGAGACCCACAGTTCGCCGAACGATATCGGCCTGTCAGTTATTCGCGATTGTCAGCTTTTGCGAATAACTGACAGGCGAATATCGTCCGGCGAACTGGTAATCAGTGGGCCCCTTTAGTTATTAAGTTATTACTCACATGTTTACTTTTCCCGATAGTTTTGGAATATTGGACCTATAATCAGATTGTTAAATACTTTATTTACACTTCTCATCGATACATCCTCATGTCTTAATGCGTTTTTTGTCATTAATTGTGGCATTATCTATGAAAAGGGACCTTATTGTCGATGGCGCTTACGCGCGCAGCGTTGTATTTCTATCGGAGCATCGTTTATAATGGCGGAAGCGCCATCGACAATAAGGTCCCTTTTCATAGATAACGTCACAATTAGTGTTAACTTATCTCAAATGGTCCTAAGACCCTAATGTGTTTGTTATGCCTATATCCTAATGAAACTTTCAACTCTCCTTTATAAGTAGGATTACGTCCTAGAATAAATCAGTCTGATTTGGAACATCAAACCCTGTTTTACTCCACGCCACGTAACTGCGACTATTCCTGATCTGTTGTAATCGGGGACTATTCCTGATCTATTGTTATCGGCGACTATTCCTGACCTGTTGTAATCGGCGACTATTCCTGATCTGTCGCCGATTACAGGCGACTATTCCTGATCTGTTGTAATTGGGGACTTTTCCTGACCTGTTGTAATCGGCGACTATTCCTGATCTATTGCAATCGCCAACAGTTCTCGGCCAAGCCCTGCAGCTTCGTACAAGATCCTTTTGATTCCGAGATACTTGATCTCCGGGCGTAATAACGTTCAATTATAAGAATGGAGAGCTTGGAGTTCACGGAAAACCGAAGAAAACCTGTATCAACCATCAAAATTCCTCTGTTGATATTTTCAACAGTAATATTCATAATGCTGTTTGTATTATTAGTGATGGCCTTCTTAAATTACGGATCTTCAAGTTGTGAATATCCAAAACCGAAAATAAATATGCGCGATAACTTTTTGAAAGATATGAAGAAAAAACCGAGTCTCAGATCCATGAAGTTGGATTGTGATTTTATGTTATATAAAGGGGAATTATGTGACGGAAGTATTTTTGTGGATTGCAGAGAAAACCCTCTTAGTGATAGTGGAAATTCATCGTTTCATTTTCTAGTGACATTAAGAAGTGAATGTTAAGGAAATTGTTGATTTCTGCTTGTTGCGTTAGTTAAGTTATAAGTGTTATAACATTTTATTTAATCTTGCACATAATTCTTTTTTTATATATTTTTTTATATTCTGATTTCTGTAAACTTATTACTAAACTGCTCATTGAATTTCATACGTGTAACACTAAATACGATTTTTTGAATATCAAGGAATTGCTTCTTAGCTGCTGGGAAAAAAAAATATATTTATAAGAGTGGTCCTTATTTCGTGGAAGTTATATTGTTCTACGGGCACCCGCTTAACTCAATACGTATGGAACTTACAGAAGGTCCAAATTTTCAAAGTGCGGTAGCTACCCCTAAAATGTACTTATTTAAATATAAAAAAATACATTGGTTATTTAGTGGTGAATTTTACATTAACCGGGTGCACCGTAGAAAAATATAACTTGGATGAAATAAGGACCACACTAATATTTATTGTATTCGATGTTCGAATTAATATAATAATTTGAGAACCTTTTTTAATGAACGGTAAAACATAAAACAGACATAGTTATAAAACTGTTTCGTGGAACTCTTTTATTGTTTACAGATGTGGCAAATACATACATATGTATGTATTATTGTAATTAAAACTAGTAATTTATGGACAATTTACTAAAGCACACGTGTTTTATTATTATTCCATTCATGAGATTGTTCGTGGCAATATGTATCAATAATACATTTTATTGCGTTGTTGCTCTGTGTCAATTATCGTTTTATAAAATTATATTTGCTGACTGGCTTTGAATATCTTATAAGAGGAAAAGACGGCCGTTTCTCCATACAAACTCAGTCCCCATTTTTCGCTCTGGATATTGATATTATGGAAAATATTTTGACATATTTCAAGTATATTAACCACAGCTATGTGCCTACGTTTGACTTTTTCCGATTTTTTGATTATTATAAAAATTAGGATAAAAAAATCTGTTTCTAGGCCCGTAGTGTAAATTTTTTTAGTTTTAGTAAAAACTTTTAGTTTTCAAAACGTCCCGCTTGGCGCGCTGTTTCTAAATCCCATACAAAATGAGACTTAACGCAAACGCGCACGTCACGTTTCGCTATCGAATAAATTTACACTAGGGGTACAGATTTCATACTAATTAAATGCCCCTAAACTCTTATAATAATTAAGTAAAAAAAGTAGGGGCATGGCCGTGGTTGATATACAACAAATTCTGTCAACATATTTTCAATAATGTTAATTTCTTTCGTCCTAAATACATTTTCATAGAACAGTAGAAAAGGTGAAAATAGAAATTTTAGGCATGTTCATACAAAGAAACTCCTTAGAAATGCATCTATTCTTGACGATCTCAACATCGAAACGAGGCTCACTTTTTGTACCAAAGCGTACTTAGATTCATCGGTCATCAGAACAGGACCCAATAGTCTGGAGAAGCTCATGATCACTAGCATCAGCATGGCAAGGAAGCGTAAGGATAGACGTAAGGCCACGCCGTTGGGTGAACAGAATAACGTCAAAGACTTAGCCACATTACAGGCAAGCATACAACAGGCCTAAGAACGGCTTGGAGGACACTGATCTTCATCAGTGACACTTGACTATTGACACTTCATCAGTGGATGAAGTTTCAATAGTCGTCACGTCCCTCAGTCATGAGGATACGACAAAGAAGAATTCACCGCGGATTCAGTAGAAAACACGACCGGAATAACACTCGTGAACCATGTCGGAAAGAACTGGTTAAAAAGAATTCCTTAAGCAACCGTTCAAATTTCGTCGGCTTGGCCAAAGGTGTTTTTTCTTATAAAAACACAAACCTGTACGTTTGTTGGCATCGCTACGCGAGTCCGGGCGAATCGGATATTCAGACGACCAGTGTAAAGGCAGAGGCGTTATAAGTATGCGTAAGTATGTTCACGTTTATATTGGTTTTCCTGAGTGCTCAACTCGTCTATGGTTGCGATGTAATTGGAATAAGACTCTTGTACTTGAGTAGGTAAATGCGTGGCATATCGCACCGCGGCATCGCTCTATTGCGGTCTTATGTTTTTTTTAACGGTACTGGATAACTGGATAGTGGTATTTTGGGATTCATATTAGAGATTGCGACAAAAATGTCATTTGTCACTGATGAAATCTCAAATTTTGCGATGATGAGATGCAAAATAACATAGAAATTAAAAGTTATACGTCAACCTCAGCAGGTTGACGAATAACTTTTAATTTCTATGTTTAGGCCTACTTATTACTTTTTACCACACCAGTCGATCAGGCTCTCTTGATTGTTTTAAAACTGATGAGAAAGTTGCATTTTATCCACATGTGGGGCAAAGTAATCTGATGCAAATTTTGAGTTGTTTCCTTATGTAACTTATGGTGGCTGGTAGAATCGTTTTTTATATGATGATTTTAAATGATTTTTTTTAATAACTTTCATTTAGATTTGATTAGGTTTGATTTCGTTTGACATTTGAAAGTTAGGATTTTTCTCACGTTAGTGTGGGATTTTTTTTTCGTGGGTCTGTCGGTGGAAAATTTTGTTTAACCCTCGTGCCTCCTTGTAAAACAAATAACTATTGTAACATCAGAGCCCCTAGTGTACATTTATTCGATAGCAATACGTGACGTATACGCGTTTGCGTTAAGTCTCATTTTGTATGGGATTTAGAAACAGCGCGCCAAGCAGAACGTTTTGGAAACTCAAAATCCCATACAAAATGAGACTTAACGCAAACGCGTACGTCACGTTTCGCTATCGAATAAATTTACACTAGGGTTACAGATCTCACCAGCTTTTTGCTTGTTCATTTACAATGTATTTTTTTAGATGGCATTCGTTAACTAGCTTAGTTACTACATGTATTTTTTATAAAACGATTCCAATTTGCCCTTCAAACATACCATTTCTCTTCGTTACTATTGACGCCTAACAAGACATCTTAATGAGTACTGGCCAGTTGCAATTGCGCAAAACGAATAAAAATTTGAAAAAGGAAATCCAAAATGGCGTCGTATCTATCAGCAGGGGAGCGATTAGTCCACGTCGCTCGCCACGCCCGCGCTATGATGGATCGAAGGGTTGCTGGTCATGTTCCCCTTGGCTTAACAAGTCGACTGCTCTGTCAACCAGTTTAACGTAAGATCTGTGGCAACTATGTATTTTTAAAGAGAGGTGCTAAACTAGTATGACGTAACGTTCGACTCGCGCGCACTTAGTATGCGTTTGGAATAAAAACACTGGCTGGTTGTGGCGTGACGCCATATAACCAACACCAATTCTCATAAACTCCTACATGATTAAGTTTTACATTTGACTCTGAACTTTATTAGGAAAGCAAAAGGTCTGGTTTAGAAGCGCGTGAATTTCAGATGCGATCTTGCAAAACTAACTAATCAATTATTTATTTTAGTCCCTTGACCGGGCAAATGAAGTGCTTACGTCTGTACCGATGACAGGTGATAAAATTGGATCAAAAAAATGAATAATTTGAATTTCGAATTCGAAACGCTCGAAGCGCTGTTCCAGTTTGGTATTAACGAACTTTTAAACGTTCAATCGATCACCAATTAAATTGATTATTGAGTGGATTGTTAATTAAAAAGTATAGTTTTAATTGATCTATGTTTTGAAGTATGATTGAGGTCGATACGATCTATGCTTCGTTATATTTTATTCGTTAAATTGAAAAATTCGACCCGTCTGTCTTTCTGAAGGAACGAGCGCAGAGTATAGTAAAAAATATGACTAATATCGAAATTTGTAGACTTAGCAAACATCAGAAAAAGTACTGTTATGTCGTTAGGATCGCGAAGCTATTCTTCCCTCTTAAATACAACACAAGTTGATATATTGACCGATACTGTAATTTGTTATATTTTCAATTGTTTTTACGATCTCATCTTAAAATTAGGGCTCGCGGTCGTGTCCGTGATTCGTGAACCCGTAGCCGTGCGCCCGGTTTCGTGTTTCACGGCAACGGTTTTATGGTCCGTTCCGCACGTGACATTCGGCTACGTGAAATTAGGGTACGTGAATCCGTGTAGGCGTGATCACGGCTTCACGTATCTTAAGAACACGCCGGTTCGGTCCGCCCGCGACGTTGAGTGAAGATACGATGCGGTCTCTAAGAGCTACGAATAAAAATGTATCGTGAGTTTTTTATTCAAAGCTCTAATTCCGTTTCATTACTTTTGAATTAAAATTTATTTCCATTAGTAAGGCCTTTTAAATATTAATGAGTAATAAATGAAAAGAACCAAACATTGATTACAATGAATAGCTACTTTAATAAACGGGTTGCTAAAATACGACAAATAATACGACAGGAAAACTCATTATTTGTGCGATTATTGCACAAGGTACATAAAGCTGTATCTCCGACTCTCGTGTAGGGTTGCCAGATGGTCGGGATTTGGCGGGATTCTCCCGATTTTTAGCATGTGTTCCCGATTCCCGACGAAGTGAAGACTGTCCCGAAAAACAGCTTCACGTTATAATAAAACAATAATTTCAAGTTCCGAACTGTCGCCGAGCGAACGAGCGAGCGACCCGCGTCAAGGGCGTCTGACTGCGCGGCGAGCTGGCGTGAGATTGTGCGGTGAGGGGTGCGGTGCGGGGCGGGAGCGCGTTTGCCTTACCTCTACACAAAAGAAAGGAATAGAATGGGAATGGATCTAATTAAAGCCGAATTAATGATTCGACTCAACTTTGACGAAAACTGCATGACTTTCAAGTCAAGCTTAAATAGCGAAAAAGGCCAAGAAATGGTAAAATCGGTCAAAAGTAATATAAAATACATGTGGCAAGCTAAGAAATAAATTATTTCCATAAATTTGGTTGATTATTGATACCTAATAAGTATAAGTATAGGTAGATAATGAGAAGACATTTTTTTTTATTTGTTCAAGATCTCAAAGAATTTATATTATTTTTATATAAAAACGTCTATGGGCAGAGCAGCTGACGTAGTGCCAATAATGTAAAATATCGTTGTTATTAATACAATTACTATAATTTGAACGTTTTTTTCCCGACTTCAGTCCCAAAATCCCGAAAAATTGATATCTTTTCCCGATAATAGCGCCTTTCGATCTGGCAACCCTACTCTGGTGGCATATCTCCACACCCAACTTCTCTTCATTGTTAATAGTTTAAACACACCATTAGAGTAACACTAATCATACACTAACAATAACAAAAAAAATAATTACGAAACAACAACAAAAATAACTTTAAAATCACGGCTAAATTAAAACTTGAAGACCAACTGTGATGTCAGGAGTAACTAATGACAATGAATGCGAGTTCAAAATTCTAAACTGCCCCCTCCAGATTAAATAAAAAATACCACGAATTTGTAAAACAAAACTTCGCGGTCACTTCTTTCAACTTCACGAACAAAAGGTAAAGCCCACAGCTACTTATGTATATGGTTTGTTTCATTTTAATAAGTCGCTCGCAAATCTTATTATCTTTGTCTGCACGTGGAACTGCACTTATTATCTACAAAAAAACCCGGTATGTTGGCTTAGCTTGTTAGTCATACAATAAAACACTCTAACAATAATATGTCATTATTACCTTCAATCTAGAAACAAAACAGTACTCTTTAATGTGCCGAAAGTCCGAAACTGATAAGTACTGCAGCTGCGTACTTTTTTTTCCGTGGCCCCGTACATGTGTTTTTGTTGAATTTGTTTACCTGTATTATCTTTATCATACCTACCAAAGATTTGCAGAAATTTACCCTTTTGTTTCTTTGGATTAGGATTGCCTTGTTTATATTTAGGCTACGTTATATTCTTTGACTTTGACAACCAGTAGCACAGCGTTGCTTAAGTTCATAATTTTATAATGATACTTACTAGGGAGTTTTACACCTTATATTTATATTAGTGCAATGCAACGAGCAGGTCACTAGTTTTGACTAAAATCAATAGCTGGTTATACAAAAAACAGAATAACCCCATAAATTATTTAGATATAACCATTATATTCAAATCGATGCAAAAATACAATTTAAGTTTAATTCACACGTAAATGTTTGTCCGATGTACGTCCCGTATTCAATATACTAAGTGGTAACTCAATTCAATAATACCTAGTCCTTATTTATTTTTCTCCCGGGCGTGTCGAACCTACGAGACGTGCGATAAGTGCCTATCCAACGGAACCGAGCCCGAAGCTCCGCGCACGAACGCAGGTACGGGCTACGTATCATGGCGTGTCACGGTCACGGCGTGTCACGTGAATCCGCACGCGAACGCAGGTACGAGGTACGTACCTTGCCGTGTTCGTGAAATTCGTGATCTTAGTACCGCCGGGCTTAAGAACCCGTAGCTACGGATCGGCGTGTATCACGGATATCAGGAGCCCTACTTAAAATATCGTAAAACAAAATAAAACACTAACCCGAGATTTGACGCTCCGTGTGGTCCGTTCATACACTTTTTGATATAATTATCACGTATAAAATTTTATTAAGGAAACGGATACATTATGAAGGCGTCGGGAATTGGCACAAAACATTATGCTTTAAATACTTGCCACATACATTCGTACCACATATAGCGTGGGCCTCAATGTACCGACAAATTTTAACCACATTTTTTACTTTTAAATAGCCTCTGGACACATTGTTACTACTTAGGTGCATATTGTATGTATTATTCAAAATAAATAAGGAAATATTTTTTATTGCACCATGTAAAATGCAATAAAGAATATCTACTTACGTATAAAAATTAAATTATAACTAGATAAGTAAGCGGGAAATAAGGAAATGTCACTTAGTGCATAGCATTTGACAATTTTATTATTTTTTTTTCCTTTTTTATAGTGGAACGTACCACATTACTATTTATAAATTGTAAATACAGTCCGACCGACCGATCGAGTAAAACCGGCAATCCAAAGATGTGGGTTCGAGTCCCACGTTGGCCAAAATGAATCATCATTTTGTCATTGTGATTTACATCTGTATTTATACAATTTATAATTACCAGGAAACGGTTTTTTTCACAGGAAAAATGGAATGCAATCTACCAATCTGTAATAAACTAATAAAGTAAATAATAAACACGTACTTTATTACAGATAAATTATAATTAACGGAAAGCCTTAGTAATATTTTATTACCTAGGCCTATGTCCAATTAGGCATTGCCTTGTTAGTACCTAGGACGTGCATAAAACCATCCAACCAGCAGGTTGAATGGCTTTATGCCACATTTTACGGTAACCAATAGGAATAAGGAAACGAATTTACAAGCGGTTATACGCGTTTTATATCACTTGCTTGGTAATTATCTGAAAATATTTATTTTGGTACTATTACGCTCATATTTATCGTTAAAATAATGAGACTATACATATTTAATGACGTGTAAAATGCCTGTATGATTATAAAGTAAAATAAGGCTTGCGTTTTTATTACTTCGGCGTTTTGACTTGCGAATAATTATTGGAGAACTCCAAAACTCCAAAATAATAGCACAATAAATTGATGAATTAAGCATTTCGTCATTGCAATTTCGTAATTGCAATTAATCAAGATATAAATAACCTAGTCACTGTCTATGAATAAAGATAATTAATTAATATTTTTGATTCAGTTCTAGAGATCCTTGCTTTTAAAGTCCCAAGGCCATAGCATAGACCAGTATACATAAGCTCCATTTCAACGATTGCATGGAATGCCTACCATACATTGCTATTTACAGAGTACAAGGAATTCAGTCGACCGACCAAATACCGCAATGTAACGAAAATTGCACGCAAGTTCTTGAACAGTCTCAATGGTTTAGGTATAAGTACCAGGTGAAGAAAAGGAAGTGAAAAATAAAGCTAACTACACAACGTCCATGTAACTCTTTGTTAAGTTCTATAAAGCTGGTACACACAGATGGCCGGACAGCTGTTCTATTTTCATGCAAATGTCTTTGTACCTACGTGTACACGGGTTTCCGAATCGAAAATTCTTTGATTAAGTTTGATTTTTAATTTGCCCGTTTAGTGTGGAACCGGATTGAAAGTCGGACGTCATATGCACGAAATATAATTTGATATTAATCACTAGCTTTTCAGTGAAGGAAAATATCGTGTGGAAACTTGCATACATCAGCGAAGAAATTTAAAGGTGTATTTGAATTCCCCAATCCGCATTGGGCTAGGGTGGGGACTATAGCCCAAGCCCTCTCGCGCATGAGGAGGCCTGTGCAGCAGTGGGACGTATATAGGCTGAGTTATTATTATTATAGTGTGGAACACGCTTTTAACCCTTCGTCTGGCGAAGTGACTCTACACATTTTTATGTAATTTTTTGTTGTATAACGAAACAAAATCGTATGTTGCTGTGCGAAAACAGCAGTTGACAACAACTGACAAAGAAAGTGTAGGTTTTGTTCTTTTTTCATAAACACTCAAACTATTATGACAACCTATTTGGCTTAGTCAGGGCTTATGAAGCCGATAGTCCTGGGTTCAAATCTCAGTAAGACCATTTATTTTTGTGCACGCACGGATATTTGATCCGGTATCATGTTTTCTATGTATTTAAATATTTCTATATTACATGTATTTATGTATTGTTGTTTAAGTTTCAAAACACAGGCCTTGTTGAGCTTACTGTGGGGCTTAGTCATATTGTGTAATAATGTCTTATTTATTTATATAGAAAATCACCAATACCATCATTTACATCGAGAAAATCGCAAGCAGAAGCTATTAAATGTTAGCAATTAGCTGAGTTTCTACGATATTTTAAACTATTGATTGTTATATTTACAACTTCCTTCGCACTAAGCTATAGGCAAATTAGACATATGTTTGTATGTAATGTGTGTTGATAATGATTGCATCCGGCAAGTTGCAGCTTGGCAAAAACAAGACAAATGGACATGGACTAGTTTTTGCAGTTCCGACTTTAGGTTCTCTAGAAACACAAATAAACAAAACGTTAAGGTATAGTCTGTATATATTCTAAGAAGTGAGGATTGCATATTTTAAAAATTACTTTGTGGTTGCTAGACTAATTAACTACAATGATAATATATAATAACTACAGATATTCAAACATAAGAAGCACATAAAATACTTAGGACAAAATTTGTTATTTTTGATTAATTTTCGCATTCCATTCAGCTTTGTCATACTCCTTGTTAAACATGAGCTTGTCTCTTTCTCTATCGGTGAGCGGGAGCTCGTTAGGACGTGCACATTTCTCGCTTGCCCAGGTGCAACTAAAGGCTTTTTGTACAATTTGTCACAAGGTAAGCGTTTCAATTTTGGAACGCGTATCCTAAATTAACAAACAAAAAAAAAATTGAAGTGGTGTAACCAAACCGTCTTAGGGCGTCCGCTAGCTGGCGCGGATGCACGGAGCGAGTGAGCGGGTTAACGAAAAATAGTATGAGCAACGCTAACTGGCGCAGATGCGTACGACGGATTTTACAATGGGACCCGCGTGCGTGCGCCCGCACAGAGCACCCGCGCTAGCTAGCGAACGCCCTTAAAGAGGATAAGCGGAGCACGATTTCTACATACAAACGTAGTTCTCATTTTCCTGTCTGGATATTGACATAATGGAAAATATTTCTACACCATCAGATATATAATAAACACAGCTAATATTTATTGACTTTGCCCCGTCTGTTGATTTTTCTCGGTTTTTTGACTATTTAGCATCGAAAAACAAATTCCATACAAAAGTGTATACGTCGTAATTCTCATAATAAGTAAAAATCGCAAAAAAATCTAACGAAACATAGCTGTGGATAATATACATATTGTTGTATATCATATTGTGTAAAAATATTTCCTAGTATTTTATGTCAATACTGCATTACCTCCTCCACACTCTTAACACCGTTTGACTTCATGAACTATTCAGAAAAATACAGTATTCAAATTTATAAGTTATAAATAAATCTTCAACAATTGTTGAATGAAATAAGTCAATGTATTATGTAAAAAAAATGTGAATATAGTCTTTCATACATGAAAAGTAAGTAGATTATTTAGATTAATTGTAATTTTAAGTTGTTTTCATTTATTGCTTCTGACATGTTTTTGTACCTTATATATGAATAAATAATTAATGACACATGTAATGTATTAATGTTAATAAAATGAGCAAAGTATAATGTTGAGTAGATGGAATTGATTGTCATACTAATCATCTTATGATTTTTTTTTACATTTACAGGTCGTCCCAAAAATATGTTAGCAAAAATTTTCTTTTCACTCTACATATTGTAGATAATTTCAACCAATTTTTGCATTTGTGTATCATATCTAAAGGAGAATATATTACATACAAGTTTTCTGTTTCAACTAAATTATTTTAAATTTCATTTTTAATGCTTTTGTAAAAGACTTGTAAGTAAGAAAAATATCCCACAAATATTTTTGTCAGCGTATTTTTGAGCCACCCCACCCATAAAGTTTTTTACTGCCCAAATATTGCCCAAAGTTGCAGTTGCAGTTGTTGGAGTTGCAGGTGTACATAGGCTACGGAGACTGCTTACCATCAGGCAGGCCGTATGCTTGTTTGCCACCGAAGTAGTATAAAAAAAAAAGTTACACTTTTTAAAACTTCTTTGAAGTGGCAGGCCGTCGGTATGTTATTTAACCCTTTTACGGTCAGACGAGTATCAGAAATCACGGAAAATAGAACCCTGTCATTATGAAATGAAGTTTAAAATCATTTTTATAGGATGGTCATTTTTGCCATATATAATCAAAGTTTGCCCGTTAAAGGGTTAAATTTAAATTTTTACTCATTGAAATAACATCAAAATTCCAACAACTCAAAACAGACGTACGCCTATCAGGGTTAGATAAGAGGTGTATTGAAGAAATACGTAGGTACTTTCGGTGGCATTGTCAAATGTAGCTATTATTTTCGTCTCAACCTATCCCTTTCGTAATCCTTGCTACGTCAGTCAAGTATAAGTGGTTGTTATCGATAAGTGGAGAAAGTTAATCTTATCGATGACTGATGAGGCGCGGCAATGTGACCTTTCCAATGCGATAAACATCGACAAACAAATGAAAGGCTAAATTCTAGAATAACACTTTTTTTAAATTATTATTTTTACATTTCTTTATAATTCTCAGTATTCTGGGAATACTGGCTTAATGGAACACGGGCCTAAGCCAAGTGCACCCCATATTAGGTTTAGGATGAATCGATGAACTAAGGTTACGATTTTGATGAGATACAGACGATGAAATGGGCAATGGTAAGTGTGTACTTACTGTGACTGTTTGCGTTTGTGAATTAGGGAGTTATATATCGCTCTGTAATAATTTTCTGACTATTATTATTACTGTAGTGCTTCTGGCATGTTTGCGGACGCATGACGATTTTTTTTTCCCCATTTCATTTTATTTCAGAATACATAAGCATTACAGTATTGTACTAAAGTGCTTACATACTAGTCATTTAAAAACATTCAATAAACAATTTAACACACATTTATGTCATTGTGCGCAAAAATAATGCATCAGTGGTACAACGTATGCGCGGGAGCACCAATGGGATCCTGAAAATGATAGCCGAGCGGTTTGATTGTTATTTTGGGTCGATTTATCGAATTGCATGTTCACAAACCTGCAGTTCGGTAGATCGGCGACAATCATCAGCAATCTAAAGTATGTAAGTTACCTACTTTAATTTATGTAAGGTCACTGTGGGCAAGACCGTCTACAAGGCAAGTCCGTCAACACATTATAACTCTTGAATTAGAAAGCGTTTGCCGCTTTGGCGTCGAGTTTATAAGTCAGTTTTTCGCGCTAGTTCCCTCACTCTAAAACAGATGGCGCTGTGACAACGAACTTCAGAGCAATCCGCGTAAACAAGTCATTACGTGTATGGAACTCGAAGTGATAGTGCGACAGTCTTTGCAAATAAAATTGTTAAAAATAGTTTGTGATCAGATTTTGCACCAGAACTCGACTACGTAAGTAATATAAGACCCGGCAATCTTTATTATGTGTTTAAATTATAAGATATTGGCTTAGTTTTGTAATTATACGTTCCATCATTCATCACATTAAAATTTTGCTAAGTTGGAAAGTCCGTCTACTATGCACAAGGCAAGTCCGTCATATGCCGGACTTTCCTTGAATCAGAGGTTACCAACTGTTAAATGGCTTCAATATTATTTATTGCGATTTTATAAGGTTACTACAGATACGCATTTTTACGACATTGCGTATGATGTTTGTGTTTTGTATTTATTAACAATTTTAATCTCGAAACTAGTAAAGAAATGTGTTCTTTATCCTCAGCACTATGTAACCGAAAATACAAATAAGAAAATACCTATTAAGTAAATAAATGAATAAATATTGGCCGCAAGCTAAGCATAGCTTAGCTTTTACTATTGATGCTAGGCGACGACATATAGAAACTCATATAGATAAATATATAAAAAACAAACATGACTGAAGGAACAAATATCTGTGTAGATTATACAAGCAAATGCCCCTACCGGGATTCGGGCCTTCATATGTTATATTATTATACCTATGACACATATTATTACCCTTTTTACTCCTCTTGAATTTTAGAATACGGTTGTACAGTCATATTTTCTTGATAGTTTTGAAGATTAAAATCACTGCAGCCATACGAGTCCATACGTATTTTTTATTTCGGAACATTTATTGTACTTATCGTGATTTAGGCGATTTGCCTACACCGTGATACAAGGTTACGCGCCACGCCAACGCTGTACCGCGTGTGCCACGCCGCTATGTGACGTGGGTTCTTCGCCTTACTTATCCTGAAAATTTACGTATGTAGGGTACCTATTTGTGTTATGGAATTTGATTTGCCAATCACTATTTGATTTAAACTTGCTACTCCTATGAGCTTATTTATGTAACCCTCTTTGATCTCCGTAAATTTAAAACAACGAGTAAATTTAAAATGACTATTGGTATTTTATTTGAGAAGAAAAAAAATAAGTACGTATAATTATTTTCCAAAAAAGGTTTACCACCCCATTTACGTAGTATATGCCGGACTTACCTTTTAATAAGAAAAATTGTGTTTATTTCGAATCTAAACCCTATATTAACAAGTTTAGAGTACACTTTTCATTGTCTGGTTTCATTATTTGTAAGGATTCTAATACGAACACATAAGCACCCATAGTATGGCTGATAACGTTACTAGACGGACTTACCTTAAACTACACGGGAAGTCCGTCTACTCGCCGAATTTTTAAAAATACTATTGTTTTTGCTTAATTAATGATTAAAATGATCTGTCACTATAGCTTAATTATTATATATGAAATTCTTCATCGTATGTGATTACAAGCGGTCACGTAAGTGAATAATTAACGGAGCTAGAATACTCCAATGTAAAAAATAAATAAAGTATGCCGGTCTTGCCCACAGTCACCTTAATTTATTGTACTGTAACGTCACATAGGTTGTAAGTTGATACTGACAAATATGGACTGTATTAATTGTCTGCGAATAAATATTTATTTTTTATTATTACTTATTTGGAACCTGTCGTGTCCCACGGCAGGGGAAAGGCCTTCCCAATTTCTCCACTGATGTCTATCCAGCGCCGTGTCTGATCCCTCTTTCAAGTCCAGTTCATCCCGCCATCGCTGGCGGGACTGCCAGATCCCCGATTCGAGTTTAAAAAAGAATTCGAGTTTAAATTTGTTGTAATTTTTTTTATAAATAAATATGAAAAGACAACTTGTACCGAAAAATGTGTGTGATTTTCCATTTCGTTACGGCGTTAAGATTTTTTTAGGATATACGGTGAAATTGCGATTATATTGTATAGAAATAGGGAGCTGTCTAATATTATTACTTCAAAACGGTTGGATAATATCGCATAAAATGAAAATAAATATTTAAAAATGTTTTAACCAATAAGTAATCATCAAAAGAATATACTATAGTAAACAAGTTTAACAATGAGTCAAGGTCATAACCGTAACAACGTATATTTGACAAAACAACCGCAAATCTACTCAAATGAACCCACGGACATGTGGTGTCTAATATCCATTATTATTGAACATAATAAATTGCACCATCAAATAGTTCCCGCGAAGACAAACTACGAAATTATAAGCCACGATAAAAAGCCTATATAATTCATCCTTTAACCCCTTCACTGCCGTATGGTGTCTTCGAGACCCCACTTTCACATCCTTCCTGTTTTAAACGTATTCATAAAGCAAAAAACTAATGCGTATCATTTGACGGTTTCTAGACAAAGGTCTATTGTGTTTTTTTGATATTCGAAAGTGCAACGGATACTTTGGATGGTTAATAGGTTTTTGGATGCGCCGGAATCGGTTTTTAGGGTGTTTTGCACGTGTGATCTAATTTATCAGTCGGGATTTGATTTCATGCAAGATTTTAGAAGATATCATATTTGGATGAAAGCAAGATGCTCTTTTGCATGTTTTATTTTTATCTTAGTTATTTTTTTGTTAATTTGTTTTTAATTTTGTGACATAGAATGAAAAGTAGCTAATAGGATTTTTAACCGTTTTCATAAAAAGGAGGTTCTCAGGTTGACTCGTATGTTTGTATGTATGTTTGTCCGCGATTATCTCGCGTTTTTGACCCCATAAATCTGAGTCTATGTTAAAAAGCGTTTATATTGCAGTAGGGCGTTTTAATACTTGTGGTTACTCGAAATCTTTTATTTCCCGCAGTTTTTCTATGAGTTTTTTTTTTTACAAAAGTAGTTAAACTTATGATTTATGTTTAAAGAAACGGCCGGTGTAACTACTTGATCCCCTTAACAAGCGTCTTACAAACCACTGTCGTGGATCCATTGTTGGGACCCTATCTCCACAACAATACGGCTACCGTACATTAAACACCGACACACATCCTAACTTACTTTGAATACACCATCCCATTGTCAATATTATAAATATTATGCTAATGCGATAAAAAGAAATTTTTGACTCCGAAACGGCCAGGTGTTGCATTCAAAGGGTTATGAGATTCAAATGTCTTGCGCCCCTACGGTACGTGATCATTTATTAAGATTTATCCTTTTGTTTAGCGTTCCCATACTACACACGAATAAATTTATGTGAGAGAGCGATCCTTAAAATATTTTAATTCACGGTTCGGAATTCAAAATTTGAACCGTAAATTCGGATTAGGAACGAACATTTAAACGGGCAGTTTTTTGCTGGCCGTTTGGAACTAATGCCCTTAAACAGATGAGTAATTTAAAAAGAATTCGAAGCGGCCACATAGATTCGAAATTTAAAATTTCAAAACTGGCTGAACGGAAAATTAAATGCACTTAGTCGGTAATGTTTTAAATTACCGACATTTCCGTTTGCCAACTAGTGTCGACAGTTAGACCAGAAAAAAAGATGTCAAATTATATAATTTGGACTTATCGTAAATCTGTATAATTTTAAAGTCGTTGCAACCGCAAACGCAATTTATTTTCGTGTTTTTTGTTTTTTTTCTTTATTGTTGTTGGACCGGGAATGAGTTTAATTATAAAACGCAGCGGGTTTTCTTATTCGTTACGTTCAATTGATACGTCATCTGTTTCCGAAAAAAAAGAATCGATTTCTAATTCCTTTAAGACAGTTATCTTTTGCGCTTTTTTGTCGCATTGTTATGTTAGCGTGAGTCAACGAACTAAGTTTTCCTGTCTTTAAACCGATTTACCTCAAGGCTTATTTAATTATAGACATCAAAACATGTTGGCACTGTTATCTTCGTAATGCGGTTGGGTACTTGTCCATATACTTATTTGTTTTTTCCTTAGTCTAGAATGCTGTTATTTTAGCCGTTGAGTGACATTATTATATACCATATACCCCTCAGTTAGCCTAATTAAGGGCTACGCAAGAGACCTAGAGCACAGACAAGGTCTAACATATGTCTCATTTTTAAACGATATTCTTTAATTACATGAAACTTGGTATGAATATTTTACTTACTACTTTTTGTTGCTAGAATTTGTAATACAAAGAAATTTAATTTAAAAACGTAATAAATATAAGAGCCTCGGTAGAGAGGACCATTTTGTACCGTTTGGCCTTGAAACTCTAGGTCCATTGGGTCCCAGCGCGCACAAGTTTTTTGGAGAAATCGCGAAACGTCTGGTTGACGTGAATGGTGACCGAAGAGCTGGCGGCTTCCTCGCACAACGTATCAGTATTGCGATACAACGAGGGAATGCCGCCAGCATCCTTGGTACAATGCCTCAAGGGCCTATTGGAGATATAAGCTAGTTATAGTAATAATCTGTATATATCCATTATGTATATTGTTATCAAAGAAATTAGTGCGAGTAGAAGTTTAACATGTTGGAGTGACGATTTGAAAACATTATTTTTAACAAAAAGCAAATTAAGCAAGGCTAATATTTAGTAGATATCTTAATTAACATTATTAAAATACAAATGTGTTGCAAATAAATTAAATATAGTCGTTATTCTAGAGTTAATAATTTACCAAGTACGCAATATACGAGGTTGCGGTCACCTCGTCGACCGACAAGTTGTGCTCTCCGCATTCTATTCTCGTGTCATTATGCAATTACTGCGGTTTTAGACGATTTTGCACTTACGGCTTCGTTAGGGCAATTTCTGTAATTTTACTTCGCGGGACGTTTAAGTTTACTGAGAAAAATGTGTTATTTGTGTGATATTCTCTTTACTCATTTTCCATCTTAGATTAGGGTTTTTACAATATTCATAAGTATGAAAGTAAAATAGATATAAAAACACGTAAAAACAATACGAAAAATATAGAATATAATTTATTGAGTTAAGTTTACCTTTTAATTTACAGTTCATAAATAATAATTAATAAAAATGTTAGCCCCGTTTGGTAATACGGTAAAGACACAAGTCCGAACCGCGACCGTACAGGGTTAATACTATAGGCCTTTTTTGACTATCATAATCTACAGAGAACACGTAGCTTCGAAAAGGCCCGAAAACATACAAAAACTGCCGCGGCAGGATTTGAACGCAGGTTAACAGCGCGCGGTAATTTAAGCAACACGTTAGACCGCTGGGCCATGCTGTATAATCTTAACTGGACGAAAATTGGCAATAGTTGGTATCAGTCATAGTCAATAGGTGGTATAAGATCAAAATAAAATTATTGTATGCCTGTTGACTGTTAGATGTAGTATATATTATGATATTAAATTGTTTACTCGTATTTTAGTTTTATATAAATTGTACCAAATGATAAAGCAATAGACGTACCGCCAATATAAAATAAATATGTATTCCTTATCATTGTTTTTTTTCAGAGTTATTAAATTGAGGAACCATACAATGTATTTAGCAAGCAGAGATAAACAACCTACTGTCCATAAATAGATTTATTATCCATTATATTACTTGCAAAATGGATACATCGTGCTTTCCGCGGTACAAACAGAACAGGAAGAGCAGTATACGCCATTAGCTAAGGCTATGACTATACTAGAAACACTTTAGTAGCCATAAGTTCTATATTATAGTGTTAATTTATTAAAAAGGTCGTGTTTTTATTCATAACAATACTATTGATTGATAAATAAAATATGCAACTTTGCCATCTTGGTTTACCTTTGCCAGTTTTGCGATCTTTTAAATCAAACTACCTTCTTAGGCAACGGAGACCGAACCGGGAGGAAATATAGCGAATCACATACATTTATTTGTAAACTTTGCAAAAAAGGGATCGCACAATAATTTATAAGTTGTGAGCATTTCATTCAATTCGTTAAAAGTTATTATTTAGTATTATAAACACATTCTGCCCAATAACTTTATTTCTAGCCACTGAATCGCTATCTGAAGGTTGTCTGGAAGAGATCGCTTTTTAGCGATAAGTCCGCCTGTTGTTACCTACTTACTTATGTCCTTTTTTTTTTTGTTTGTAACATGTATGTTTCTTTGTAGTGCACAATAAAGTATTTTATTATTATTATTATTATTATTATTCTTGTATTTTATGTAATGTTTTAACAAAATTGATGCTTGAAGTGCAGTGCAAAGTTGGAACATGTTTCAAACGGTTGTTCGGTAGTTACGCTATTTCTAGTAAGTGTACTGTCTACCGTGCTCGTTCAATAGGTACTTCATCAACATAAATGTCTGCTTAATTACTAAATGCCGAACATGTGCATGACAGGGCATAAATCTAAGGGGTACTTATACTTACAGTTCTCTCCCGAGCTGGTTGCTATCTGTAACAATGAAATACAAATATTAGTTTCGTTTCTGTATTCAAAAATAATACCAACATATACAAGGACAGAAAGTATTTCAAGCAATAGCTAAATTTTTCTGGAACGATTTAAAATTGCATTTTATTTTCGTACTCATACATTTTAAATTTCGTTTAATATGTTGAATATAACTATATTCAAAATAGGGACCTTTTTTGGTATTAGTTCGGAACGACTTGCTTATGATGGATGGAATAATCTATTTTATTAATGTTGCATAGAGGTAAAAAGATAAAAAATAGAGCGTATAATAAAATCATTGAGAGACGTGTAATAATTATATTGCATGTAGTTAATTAATTAGAAAATAAACTCTTGACAAATAATCCGACATCATTAGAACACATTTGAAAGCTATCTCCTTGTTATTTTTTTGACAGCGGACACTAAGCTAAATACAGACATGTCAAATTATCTTACGGCGTTATCAAAGTCTTAAGCTGTTCAATGTTAATGCGATCCGACGTTTCGAACAGCGCAACATTGTTTCAAAATTGAAAATATCAGGTTGCTAAACTGGCCCTTAGACACCATCGCTTACCAAGCTAACGGGCAAAGTTACAAACCAGTATAACTATGACCTTGACGTCCCTTAGAACTTTGCAGCTTTATGGATCACACTTTTTACTGGTTTCGCTCAAATGGGAATAACAGGTCAGGACTTCGTGGAACGGAACGCAATATGGCCGTAGGAATACTGTAAAATGATACTGCGTTCATTTTGCGTAGAATCCTTAGAGTTTGCTAGCCTGAATTCAGAATGAAATTGAAAAATATTAAAGAATTTTTAATTGAAGGTTTCGACGAAAATTAAGTTTCCAAACAGGCTTTATTACATTTATCTTATTTCTTAAATTTTAAATAGGTATTTTTAGCAATTCATGAGTATTAAAACCACAAAAGCTATAAAACATACCAATTAATAAACGTCACTGAATGGATGCTAAGTGCAATTGTAAGATTTCTCCAAAAATCGAACAACCCCATAAAATAAAAAGAAAACACTTATAAAACCTTAAACAGCAACCCATTGATTGTTTGTCGATACAAACCCCAAGAAAATAAAAAGTTTTTACAAACTGTCAAAATTGAATAAGCACATGCCCTTGCAAAAACGTCTTTAAATTGAATTACATCGTAAGTAGCACTTGGATTGCATTGTCGGCGAGCTCTATTTGTCCATTGTGCGGTGGACGTAAATGAATTGCTGTGCTTTACGGTCTTATGTTTTGACAGCCTACAGCATTCACGCACGGAAGGCGATTACCGTTTTTTTGAACATTTAGATGTTATTGAGATGTTTGTTTTGGAATTTCTTTTCTTAGAAATGTACTATTCATTGTTACTGTATTATAGATTATTTTTAGAAAAAGTTTACCTCGGAATAGCGCAACCTTGTCAAAAATATGAAAAGGTTAAAATTAAAAAACATTCGGAATTAATTTATAAGTGTCATGGTTGCCCTTTACGGCCACAGACAATAAATTTATTTCAACATCGCATCTTTGTTTAATTAACTGTCAAAAGTGACGTCTAACCTTTTTGGAAATAAATTGTTTGATTCGGATAATAGAATAGTATTGGGGTCAATCAGCGTGGTTTGACTTTGACCATTGAGGTGAAACAAGGTGGATTATACAATAGTTTATAACTATCGTTGATGGGAAGAAAATCATAACTTCATTTTAGACTAAGTTCTGGTATGACTTTATAGTAAAACGTTTTTCTGCTAAGTATAATGTGGCACGTTGGTTTGTTATCGAGAAACAAATGATTGTAAATTATTCATTACTAGATTTTCCTGTCTTTCTTAAGAATTGTTTCTACAAATATTTACGATTGCAAATATTGTCGTATATAATTATTAATTAATTCGTAAGTATTGAAATAGTTAGGTAGCAGCACAATCGAAAATTAATAAGTTGTAAGAATTTATTTGTAAGAATGATCTCGTCACGAGCGCACGAATCATGTAGGGTGACTGGTATAATAGTTATTAGTTAAATCAGAAAGAAACAAGCCCAAAGAAATTTTATTCTTAAGAGTGACCAATTACTATGTTGTGGCCAATAACTGTAGAAGTCACTCTAGTACAGAAAACCACCCAAGTTTAAACCAAAAACTCCCAACTTTAGCAATCACTCTAGTACAAAAAACCAACCAAGTATATCCCAAACCCATACAAATATGGTAACATTTACTCAAATATGTTCGTTCAGATGCGACTCTTATCTGATGTCGTAGACCAAGGCTAAATATTTATATACCTAAGTGGAAGAAAAACACAGACAAAACCAAAACAATATTGGTAGAATACAAGACTATAGTTGGATGTTTTTATGTTAATCGCATAAAATGTGTAATTTATAGCGTTTGTTATATTATTTAATATGAAATAATTTATATTACCTACCGATTGACCATATGCAGATGTAACACATCAAGATAAACAACGTGACACTAAACACTGTTTTATTTGGAACGCAGTACCATATTTTTAGCTATGTTTATTTTTCCGCCCATGCGTTGTCAAAACTTCTGCCATTCATTAGGCAACGATATCAATTGACTGCGATAATCATCGCGACTGTCACTTTATCACGTCTTTGTCAAGGTGTCCACTTGACAGTTGACACTTTCGAGTAGCGCCGCTTTGTGAGCTCATCGATACGGCCAGTGACACTGCTATGTTAATAAGGCACAACTGTAGATTTGACAAGTACTTGCCATTAAAAATGATAGGTGTCACTTAACACTTGAGTAAATAAGTAATTTTCAGTGATCGGAACTATGGGAGTAAAACTTTAACAAAACTTGTTAAGCGGACATAAAATAGTGCATACAGCCCTAAAAATATTCATGTCCATAGGGATAGGAATAGTATAGTACTTACAGCCATAAAAATATTTACATTCATAGATATTCGAATATTTTTAAGACTGTAAGCACTCTTTTTACCGCTTGATAAGTTTTGTTAAAGTTTTACTCCCATAGTTCCGATCACTGGTAATTTTGTATATTAACAGAATTACATGGGATAATTCGAGGGATTAAACTTTGTTACGATTGTTTGGGATACATGTAACTTTGATACGTTTTTTTTAAATGGGTTAAAAAAACAAAGAAGTTCTTAGCTTACAATTTTTTTTTACTCATTCAAAATATTTCTTTCTCTGCACCAATTCTAGGTATCTCTGTTTGGCCCTATAGTAGACTGGTAGAGAATGCCGTTTGGCATTAAGTCCGTCATTTGTACATTGTTGTAGTTATAAATAAATAAGTATTAAACTTAAAATAGGTATTTTTAATTATGCTATTCAAATGACTACTTATTTTGATACTTCTCGTGTATTTTGGAATATATCGGCCCGATCCGAACTTTAGGATACGTAGATACGATATGTCAGTGTAAAAATGAAGTTGCACAGTCTGGGCTCCCAAAATCACCGTCAACTTGGTCTAACTCTATTCAAATATTTTGAGCGCATTGGTCGCTCCGATATAAACTGATTACTGTACTATTTATTTATCCTATGGCAAGTTTACACCGTGTTTTTTGGTATTTACATGCAAATCATAATACATCAATTATACACTTAGGAGCAAAACTGTCCCAATAGTAGCATCTTAGTAGAATGTGGAGAAGTTGATGTCGATCAAGGGGAGGGGCACATGGTTAATACATAACAGTACACCTTGAATTTTTCTAAAAATCGGCCTAATATATGATGTTCTTGGCATTTACGGTTATTTTGTAATTTCGAATCGAAAAGTAGAAAAAAAAAAATATTTTTCCGATTCGAAATTACAAAATAACCGTAAATGCCAAGTACATCATATGTTAGGCGGATTAGTAGAAAATTTCAAGGAGCACTTTTATGTATTAACCATGTGCTCCTCCCCTTGATGGACATCAACTTCTCCACATTCTACTAATATGCTACTATTGGGACAGTTTTGCTCCTAAGTGTAACTGCACCAAGTAATATGTAAACCAATAAAACAAATAAAATAATTGGCCCGTCTCTGACATCAGTGTCGCCAATTTACCTGTAAACTATGATATTAGGACCAGTCCCAGCGTTTATTCTGAGCCGTGACCATTCGTGACTCACAGCCACAATGTAACAAACATGTTTTCAAACTTCCTTGTTTGGCCAACATTTGCCCACTGGCCACTCAACACCACTCATAATATTGAGAGTTTCGCCAACATTGCTGAGCGCTGGCTAAGCCAACATTGGAAGCATTTTGGCTGTCCCGCGCATTTTATATCGTTTATTAGAACATTTAATAATTTGCCTATAAAAATGTCTATAAAAATATTTAATAATTTGCCCGTAGAAATAAGGGATTCCGACATGCCTGAATTTAAATATAAATTATATAAATTTTGTTTGGATAAGTGTTATTATAGAATTGATGAATATTTAAATTAACTTGTTTAAACTAATAAATAATAATGAATAATGAGTATAATATTTTGTAAATCTTAGATATAAATTAATTAATGTTAAGTATATGATTATAATGCATGGTTATATTGTTCAAAATTTTTATATGCTATACTTAGTTATAGTACCTAGTTAATAAGGAAAGTTTGCATGCTTCATTAAGTAAAATGTACGCACTTAAAATTACTTACAGACCAACTATGTTTACCACTACATTTTGCAAATAAATATATCTTTATCTTATATCTTTATCTTTATCTTTATCTTTAACATTTTCGGCGTTTCAATTAAATTCGATGATTATTTTTATAGGCATATTTCTGAGCCATGGATGTTTCCTATGCATTTAAGTATTTATAAATGTTATATAATATCGTTGTCCAAGTTCCCACATCACAAGTCTTATTGAGCTTACTGTGGAACTTAGTCAATTTGTATAAAATTAGTCAAATGTCCTATAATATTTTGACGACCGGTTTGGCCTAGTGGGTAGTGACCCTGCCTACGAAGCTGATGGTCCCGGGTTCAAATCCTGGTACGGGCATTTGTTCGTGTGATGAGCATGGATATTTGTTCCTGAGTCATGGGTGTTTTCTATGTATTTGAGTATTTATAAATATTTATATATTATATATATATCGTTGTCTAAGTACCCTCAACACAAGCCTTATTGAGCTTACTGTGGGACTTAGTCAATTTGTGTAATAATGTCCTATAATAATATTTATTAATATTTATTTATTTATATATAAAAAACTGTTCAATATTCACATCATTGATATTACATAACTACAGATAGGTTACACTCATACATAAGGTTTATAAAAACTACTTCCATATTTATTTCATTACCTATGAATGAATCTCTTTTTGTTGATTAATTTTCGCACACCATTCTACTCGTTGTTTAACATAAGCTTCGTCCCTTTCTCTTTCGGTGTGCGGGACCTCATTAGCACATGCACATCTCTCGCTTACCAAGGCGCGAATAAAAACAACTTGTACAATTTGTACAAGGTAACCGCTTCAAATTTGGAACGATCTGGAGTTATAATATCATTGTTATACATTGAAAGCCTCAAAAAAATCGCGTGTTAGACAACTTCGTAGAATGCGCTATTTGGTTAGAGTTCGGCCAACATTTGGCCAGCAACAGATTTGGTAAACAGGATAATATTGTTGGGAAACAAGGCAGGCTTAAGAATGTTGAAGTTCGAAAGCGTTTGTGGTCGAAAAATGATTGTTAACTTTTATATCTTGTTGTGCTATAATAGGGTCGGACACCAAGATTACTCTGCATGGTATTAGCAATGACAAACAGGCGTAATTTGATTTTAATATAATAGGTTAAGAATTAGATCTAGTCTAGACATGAATCTTATGTAGAACACGTACATTCGTGTGTTAAAAGTGACATTTCTTCAACCAAAAACATATATAATCCAGATCTTTTTACTAAACCTATTATTAAAATCAAAATACGCCTAAAAGTGTCATCATTAATGCCATATTTCTATGAAAATTTGACGTTTTTTAATTACCCTCCTTCACTTTTTTCTATTCAAGTCGGCGCAAAGTTAGCTTAGACGGACTCTAATAATATGATAAAATTACACAAATAGAAACGTAAAAAAAAGTATAAGTATGTCGTAAAACTGTAAGGTCCATTCTAACTGTCCTAGAATAAAACGAATTAAGCTTATTAACTTAATAAAATAAGTGCTCACAGTTTTCGTTCGGTAACCGTCTTATTATGGTAAAATTACATCTTATTTTATGGCGATGCCATCATGGTATAAGTATGATTAAACATACGGAACGCGATACTTGGTGCAAAGTCACTATACAAGGATTTCCTTCATTCGGGTTTAAAGTACGGCAAGGTGATACAAGTCGATGGAGGCAAGTGTACCTCGTTATTGATAATGCATTTAATATATAGCATGCAATTTGCACTTCCCTGTAATGCATAAAAGACGTGCACAGTAGCGTCCATTAAAATGTAAAAAAACTCACATAACTGTATATAAAGTAATATTACGTATTAAAAAATAAATAAGTTTCTTTAAAGAGCGTCGACTTTGCCCACTAGTTATTTAATTTTATTGCTTTTTACGATGTTAAATGGATTTTAAAGATAATATTAAGTACTACTTATAAAACACATTGCCACTTTTTATATTTAGGTTAAAAGGATTCCGCCATTTTAATGGTTTTTAATGAGTTAATGGCTTTCTTTGCGGCAAACAATAAAACTTTTAACTAGTGACTTTTAGTAGCTAAGGGAACTTAACGGGATACATTATAATTATAAAATATAATACAAAAGACACCGAATCCTATATTTAAGTAATAAAACATGATCAGAATCGATTACGACTAAAGTACAGTTCAAATTACTGCTCGGTAGCCCTAATGACTAGAGTATTATACAGTATTATAGAGTATTATACGCTACGTCGGTAATATACCGTAATACTTAGACGCAAACCGATATTTTGTGGTCATTTCAGGTCGTGACGTGATCGACCGTTGAGGATTGTGATAACTATTGATTGTTAGTACTTATACAAGGTAAATCGAAGAATTAATAATAAATCACCTGATTTTATAAAATTCCTATTAGGTAGTTGCAATAACAATTGCAACAAATGTTGTGGATTTTAATTATGTAATAAAAACAAAAAAATATGTAGGTAATGAAATTATGCTCAAATAAGGATTTTTAACACATACTGTATGTAGAGTGACAGGCAATGATGCATGCTGGCTAAGCGGTTTTTATTAATAAAATAAATTCAGTAGTACCAAAAAAAATAGTTCAATTAGCGTGTATAGAGATGGGGTCATTAATCAAAACGACATAAATTCCCGTAAACTTCCTCAACATTGCCTAAGAAAACAGAGATTCACTACCGAACAGCTGACTGCAAATGTCGGCCGTATACATTAAAATACCATTAATGTCATTGTTCAAAATGCCATATTAAACACAAGTAAGAGCTTTATTGTTTCTAATAACTATACAATTAAATTATTGTAATAAAAGTAGGTTTAAAAAACATCAATGAACCGTTCACTTTATAAGAAGTAGATGAAAAGATCGTTAAATGAGAATATAATTCCAACATAACACAATAGGTGTATTGGCAAAAAAGTATAGGAATATTATTATGATTTAAATAAACTCAGTTGCATTTTATGACATCATTTAATGTAAGACCAAGATTCGTCTCTCACAGTCACAAATGAGGTGTTGCCTGAGAAAATAATTGCATGTAGGCGTGCCAAGCTAAATCTAGTCAGTAAAAACTAGACATTAAGCGTCTGCCTCGCTTACACGGGCTGGGAGGGAAAGAGACGGTTACGATTATGATTGTGGATGATCGTTGCAAGTAGTGATGTGACGTTGGAAATTTACCGTTGCGGTAAAATTCCTAAAATTTAATTGATTTATTTTACAATTTTAAATAAACTCTATGCTTTAAGTGATATAAAACCAATTGTATCGTGAGTGTAAAAACCAATTATCACAATTTTGATTTAGTCAGATCAGAGGAACTTTGAACCAGTAACATGACATTACATCAACGTATAAGCAATTAAAATTCATATGACTAGACAACAAAACAGTCCTAGTAATATGGCGTCTGCCGCAAATGCAGTTGACCCAGGTTCGAGTCTAGTACTTAAGGTGTTGATATTTTATTTCGTATACAACTATACACTGAAAAAAAATTAAGCTAGTTTTATGGAGCAATTCATAAAATGATTGATCTTACGAAATAAATTTTTATCAATAATCTAAGCCATATTTTCTTATTACAAGCCGATATGTTGGCCGATGTTTTTATAGTTTTTGTGTAAGTAGTAACAAAACATTTTGTTACTGTTATGCAAACATTTCTTTCAGTGTATTTTAACATCTAGGTATTGCAGATTAAAATTCTTCGATATTACTTTAATTCGACAATGGAACATCACTAGTTGCAACTATATTTTGTCTGTATGCGTTTTAAGTGTGTTAATATTGTAAGCCAGTTCTGAAATAGGTCTCAAGGCCAGTGATTGGCGCGAGTTAGCGCTTGTAAATGGAACGTGGATTCAAATTTGGTATTTAACCGGTTTTCGAAGTCGCGGCTTTATATTTCGGGAATTTTTAATATAACTTAGCATAGTTTTTTTCATTACATTTTTTTGTGTTAATATGATACCTAGATAAATAACTATTTAAAACTTAAATATTTATGAAATAATTTAAGAGCACCTAATACTTATTAACTTTATGAGACTCGAATATTACGACTACTCGAATTCTACGTAAAACTGGTTGTTTATTGATATAAACCTATGAAAGATCATGTGTTCAATTATTCATTTTCCCATTTTGATTAATATTAATAGTGTGACATTTAATCATAATGGCGTCTGTATTTGTGCCCAATGACATCACCGTTATACATCAACATTGCCCATTACCATTTCCTTCCGCCAGAGACATTATTGTACTAATTGGTACTATTTATAATTCTAATACACATTTAGTTGGAAATAAACGTAATCATTCCAGCTATATTTATAAATTAACAAAAAATGTAATATGCCTACTAAATGTAATAAATATAAGAGCCTCGGAAGAGACTACCTTTTGTACCATTTGGCGTTCGAACTCTAGGTCCATGGGGTCCCAGCGCTGGCGGCTTCCTCGCACAACGTATCAGTATTGTGATACAACGAGGCAATGCCGCCAGCATCCTTAGTACAATGACTCAAGGGCCTATTTTAGATTTAAGCTAGTTATAGTAATCCTCTGTATATATCCATCATGTATATTGTTATGTATTGTAAAAAAAAACTTATGGTACGTGGGCAAAGTTATAAAACCACGGGCAATTTTATTTAATTTTATAACGTAACGTTTGATGATTACTCAAATATCTGACCACGTTTGTACTGTTAGATGTGTTGGAATGTTCAGATATTTTTGAGAACCTTGACAGCTACTAAATAAATCAGGTACACTAAAATAACGTATTCCTAAATATTAGAAAACCTTTTTAAATTCTGTCCCTTTCTAACACACACAAATGTCAAAAAGACGGATAAGGACAAATGACTATCAGGGGCTGAACAGGCGTTAATGTATATCGAAAATGGTAACAACATATTGAATGAAATAAAAACACAAAAATGCTCAAATTGCCTAGACAGGCGCCTTCCAAGGAATATACATTCTTATTTAACATATTCCCATTAATAATAATTAGTATCAAGAATACTTAATTAAATCACCACATCATTAAGCAGGTAATTAGAATAATCATAAGATAGTTGCTTTTTCCAACTACCAAAAAGGAAACGGTTTTAATTTATGTTACTTACACGATATCTCGCATATTACTTAACCTTCTTCTTCCTACCGTTATCCCGGCATATTGCCACGGCTCATGGGTGCCTGGGGTCCGCTTGACAACTAATCCCAAGTTTTGGCGTAGGCACTAGTTTTTTCGAGCCGAATCTCACTACACTTAAAGTGTTCGATTTTAAGTGATACTTCCTAGCCCCTAAGGCAAAGCGGTGAATAATAATTAAGGCTTGAACCCAGGACGCTGCAGGCGACGTAAATGAATAACTACGGCTAGCTGATTTATATCTTCATAACGATACCTTGTGAGATTGATTTGATGCAAGCCACGCGCAATTACTAGTCAAGATGGATGGCCTAATTACATAGCTGACAGGCCAATTCCAAACACTGATATCAGAATTAAATTTAACTGATGTCATTCAGTTATCGTACATTTCGCTTGTACAGTCACGTCTGGAGATATCGGTACGAAAAAAGTGCCAAAAATATGTATACACTACCCATATATTAAGTTAGTGTATACATGTTTTTGGCACTTTGTCGGTATCAATATTTCCAAACGTGACTGTACTTGTACATTTATAGTCGCAGACGATGACTAAATATGATTCAAATATCATTCTGATATCAGTGTACGTTCGAGTTGACCTGTGAGTGTTTGTCCATGGGTTTTCTAATTAGATCTTTAGGATTGAATTGCAGAAATAATGTAGATGCCAGTAGGGTTTTTGTTAAAGACTAAATAAATTAGGAAACTAGGTCCATGGGGTCCCAGCGCGCACAAGTTTTTTGCAGAACTCGCGAAGCGCCTGGTTGACATAACTGGTGACCGAAGAGCTGGCTGCTTCCTCGCACAACGTAACAGTATTGCGATACAACGAGGAAATGCCGCCAGCTTCCTTGGTACAATGCCACAAGGGCCTATTTTAGATATAAGCTAGTTATAGTAATCATCTGTATATATCCATTATGTATATTGTTATCTCAAATATATTTTATAAATATAGGTCATTGACCCTTTTGAGAATCATAAGATTTGGTACCTAACTCATGTCATGATATTAATTGGTATGCAAATTGCATTTTACTACGTTCATTTTCTCGACACTATTCAAAATTTAAAAAGACATGGATAATTTACAAAGAAAGTGTTGAAATACATACTCAAATTACCTGAGAACATTTCTGGGGTCAGACGTACCCCAAACGATAGCCCCAGGGCCAAAATTACCGATTACCGTTAATAGCTGTTTTCGTGCACCCATCCCAAAATTCCTTTACACCTGGGTACATTTCAAGTAAACTTTCTCGACACAACTTGTGAAAAAAAAAACATATTACTTTATTAAAAATATTTTGATTTGTTTTAAATACACTACCAAAAAAAGGAGGTATAAGAACTATAAGAGCCTAGAAGGCCAAACAGTTGTGTGGAGTCTTGCTTTTCAGTACCCCTAGTGTAAATTTAATCGATAGCGAAACGTGACGTACGCGTTTGCGTTTAAGTCTCATTTTGTATGGGTTTTTGAACAGCGCGCCAAGCGGGACGTTTTGGAAAGTCAAAAATCTCATACAAAATGACACTTAACGCAAACGCGTACGTCACGTTTCGCTGTCGAAAATATTTACACTAGGGGTACTGGTCATCTTTGTTGCAAGAAAGTATGGTCAAGTTTGGTATGAAATTATAGTGCTCGGTTTACGCATTTATAATATTGTTTTTACATTTAACTTTTATTAAAATTCAATCGCTCTACATAGTTTTTGGCGAACCGTGAGTTCTCAGTTCGGGGCGAACTACTAGTGTCCGGGTATTGTGGATATTATTAGGGATAGCTTATATGAAGCGAACGAAACGACCAGGCGCCGAGTATATATATTTTTATGACAACTAAACAAAAGAAATATACATATAAAGTGACATAAAACATAGACAATAAGTACAAAAAAATATAAATAATATATAAACCTATTTAGACTTCGACCACTAGTAAACTAAAAAAGATGTCATATAACTAAGTCACTACATAAACTAAGTGTTCCGAACCAAGGGTCTATTTTAATGGCTCTATGTATTTTTTTTTTTCAATTGTGTTTTTATTTTTTTCTCACTTTGTACGCATGTGTGTGTGCGTCAGTGTAAGCATTTTTTTTATATTCTTTGTAATTACTTGTGAGTTCCTGTAATTGGCTCTCTGTATTAATCTTGTTGTCCTATTGTAAGTTTAAAGCTGTTGGTTCTCCTGAACATAAATAATTAAAAAGTTACTACAGAAGAAAGACTAAATAACGGAGGATGACTAAAAGTCCCACTTTATCGCTTGCCATAAGGACGCTTTGACAGGTTATTCATACAAAAATATACAATCTCGTCCTTATGATAAGCGACAAAGTGGGACCTATGACTAGACTTCGACACAAATTAAGAAAGTATAATTAACAAAGAAAGTTAAAATTACCTGAGAGCATTGAGGGTCAGTCGTACCACAACGATAACCCCAGGGCCAGAATTACCGATTACTGCTAATAGCTGTTTTCGTGCACCCACAGCGAGATAACGCGTGGGCGTGAGATTGCGTATCGGTACACTCCTCTGTATTTACAGCTTATTTTGATTGTACAGTACCTAGGCATTTTACTTTTGTTAAACAGTTTTTTTGTTCTAATTTTCTGTTTAACATATATGCATTGACTGCCCAGTTTATGTTGTCGTTCTTGGTAATTACTGTATTACCTATAGGTCAGATATCATTTTCTTTGTACGAATGCATGTTATTTAAGTTTAATATCCTACTGAGTTCTGAGGGCTTACCACGAACACCGAAGTTTGCAAATCTCTCTCTTTTACTCCAATTAAGGCGTAATTAGAGTGATTTGCGAACTTCGGAGTTCGCGGTAGGCCCTCTGTTCTAAGATTACACAGGGAATTCTAGCTCAGGACTTATTAGGCGTGTATGTATCATGTGATAACAAATACATATTTATATTTCGTAATTATTCTACTTTTTAAAGATATTAAAATGGGTCACTCACGACCGGATTTTAATTTAATATGTCTGTGTCTCTCTATTTGGTTATTAAAACTCTATATTTTATTCTTTAAGAAGAATTTATTCAATAAATCATGAATAAAATTTATTTCAGATCTAAGGATTTTCCAATGGTTTTGGGCAGTGATAGGGTACTGAACTGAAATTTACTGTGTGATGTAAATTTGAAATAAACAGATTTATAAATTTACATAAGTAGTAAAAAATATTCATGGTAGCTATTCAAAAATTTTGAAGTAATAATTATATTTATTTGTCATTGCTGTAAACCAAATACATGTACACATTCGAGGGTAAAGTAAGTGGGTAAACAGATTAAATTTTTAATAATTAATAAATGTAGGGAAGTAAAAAAGAAAAATGAGCTATTTATTTTAACAACCTAACCTACACAATTATCAAAATAATATTAGAGTAGAATTGCACGTTTAATAATTCAAAAGTACCTATAAATAGCAATTTGTTATACCAACGATTAAGTATTGTTGATGACTGTTAATCACAGGTTCCACCGACCGACTGCCGACGTATTTCTGCATATACAGTCGAACCTCGATAAGGCGAAATTCTATTTAACACGAAATGACACGCTATTCCCTTGCCTTCAAAGCCCAAAACCTCAACTTGTTATGTTTAACCTCATTAAGATTCCCAATGATTCCGTGTGATCCAGTACAACTTTTGCTATAGCTAGAAAAATTTAAAAAGAAATACCTCTATAACAAGAATAAAAGTAGACGTATTATTGTATCACCTCTATATCTCAAGGTTATTTTCTCGATACTCGAAAATAATAATACATACTACAATTTACGCGTTTGTATAATTACCTCACTATTACGAACTGTTCATGTATTTTATTATTTACCTCTGTAATTCGAAATCTCTTTAAGACGAACCTATAAGAATCTCCCTAAGTGAATGCGGGCATGGACTTAGAGCCAAACTTATAAATGTCTGTCCTAAGGAAGTTTCGTCTTATAAAGGTTAAGACGAAACTTCGTTAACACATACTTTCTGCCATTTCCCTTGAGTTTCTTGCTACCGAGGTTTCACTATACAGTCAAGGTGATTTTCTAGACTAATACCGTCTAATAAATTCTAAGCATACTATATTAATTTTATAGCTTATAAAATGTTATGACCAGTTTAGTCCTAAGGGCATTTTCAATGAACAATGAATCTGTGAAAAAAGTTTTATTGGGATTTGGGATAGTAAATATTTTGTGCAGTAAAATGTCAGTTGATATTGTTTTTGACTTTTAATGTAAAGTTACAACGCTTGGGCAAGCATTATTAATTAATATCTTTTTAATTACTATACAAGGTATTAATTTTTTCACATCACTGTCATGCAAAATTAACACTTATTATTTATTAATTTAAACTTTATTGCACAAATTTACAAATATTTCCAATGGCGGACTTAACGCCTTGAGGCATTCTCTACCAGTCAACCATTGCGCTAAACAGATACAGTTTGGTAAAGGGCTACATTTATAAAATTAAAAATAAATTAGGTTCCATTAAATTATTTGTTCATAATCAGTATAATCACTAAAGTTCAAATTACACTGAAGAGTTTAGAATATAAAATTAATTTAAATTAGATAATAGGTTTGTTAAAAAAATGGCAAGAAATTATAAACCTGAAAATTGCGTAGGTAAGATCATACAAATCATGAACTACTGAAAATATAATGGAGTGTACATACTACCACTCCACATTCCACATAGCAACAACGCGATAAGTTAACTACAAAAACAGCGTGTTGTGTCTAACGAACGCTGTGATTAGCATTTTATTATTTTGTTTCAGTCGGTATTTCGTGCAGCTTACATTTAGCTATTACCTACCTAATTTAATTTATTTAAACAATGTTTATTTTATACACAAGGTACAGTATAAATCCTTATGGAATGATATATTCGTATCAGGCATATAGAGTCCGTGTAAGCTAAGTCTGATGATTGATTATTTTTTATAGATAGAAAAATATTATAAACGTTATATTTTCATAGAAATTAGATGTTTACAATGACATTCCACACTTTGTCTAAACAAAGTCCGTACCGAGTTCGCTTAGTTCGACTATAATAGTTTTCAAGTAAAAATTCATGAATTTCATTAAGTCGCGCATGCAGACGACCATAGGTTATGGTGAATGCTTACCATCAGGCGGGCCGTATGCTTGGTTGCCACGGTCGTGGTATAAAAAAAGTAAAGGATAAACGATACACTTGGCTAAATATTTTTATACTTAATCATTCGCGCTTGGTCAACCAGACAACATTGTTTTTTTCGAATTATTAGCACAAAAAAGCGAAATCACATTTAAGCCAAGATAATTTAAAGGTGACGATAACAGAGGGCGTACCGATCACAGTCGAATTGACAGATATGATTTATCGATTCTATTTTTGATTCTTTATCACACGTCGCTGGCGATAACGGCTTCGGATAGAAAACGTTTTATAACCTAGACTTTTTAGTGAAACCGCACCCCCTTACCTTTAATTAAATGTCTAATTATCTTAATGTCTTTAGGTACATAGTTTAAATAATAATTCAGTCACATTAAAAAGTTGATTTTTTTTAAACTTTATTTTATAGATCAAAGGGCATCAGTTCTAATATGTTTTTTTTATTCTTTATAACTCATAAATTCAGATGTGTAGCAATAAAAAAAACTATTAAAACATTTTGGATATTTCGTTATATTCCATTATAAAATCATTGAAGCAAGAGCAAGTACTGTAATTTATGTAATTATCTATTTTGTGACAGTACTATAAAGAGTGATTATAAAACTACACGTTATGGAATCGCTTATTATTTAAATTCAATTTCAAAACGCTTAATCTATAAAATAGGCGTCATAGTTTTGTAAATTTCAAATCGCAATAGTTTGAAGTAAGATTCCAATCACTGACTTCATTGTTTTTAAATATGGAACTTCGATGAATTGCGGTTCTGTAGCTAACTTCCGTTAGAATCAACTGCAGAGCAGAAAAAACAATACCTGTCATAGTACTCATTCAACGTATTTCTTAATGAACATGATCTTATATCAAGAAAGGGCTGGCCAGTTAAGGTATAATTACTATGAGAAAAAACATTATACTGTAGAAATATACGCATTTTCTAGTTTACCGTAATTAAAACTTTACTGTTTAAGACCTGCATCATAATTTTATATAATAAACGTTTTCAAATTGAATTAAAATAATAAGCGATTCCATGACGTCTAGTTTTATAATCGCTATTTATAGTACTGTCATAAAATAGATAATATAGTAGGTACTTGCTCTTGGTTTCACTTAACAATTTAGTTATTTTTTGTTAAAAAAATAGTTTGCTAGTTATATTTTCGTAAAACAACATACAAAATAAGTATAATAATTATTATGTTTTTGGTCAATTAGTGATATTATATATTTGATAACATATCCACGAATACATAATATTTATAATACTACTTATACAATATATATTAACGAAAATAACCTACAAATATATTTCTGTAGGTACCTATTCAGGTTCCACGCCCGCAATGTAACATTTTTTTATGAAACTGAGCGCTATATTTTTTATTTTAATGTCCGCGATAAGGGCAAGATATCATGGCAGCAAGATAAAATGCGTCGGTTTTAGTTACGCTGTTGCTATGCCAGCATACTTATTTAAAGTATTTTTATGTTGGTCTTTAACAATAGTTAGGCCATGTAAAAAAGTTAAAAAATATGACAGTTTAAACTAATGCCACTAAAAGTGTAAATACAACTGTTTAAAAAAATCAGTTTGATTAAGTTAAAAATAAAATATTGTATGAAAATTAGTTCTACCTTGACTCAAAACTAATACTAATATAACTAGTAAACGACTAACTGTACGAACATGTAGATCACGCCGTAGTAGTCCAAACAATGTACTTATTTATATCAAAAATTGTCAGTTCTAAAACCGGAAAAATTCTAACGAACTCGAATGTTTTCGTCTTCAAGAGCTGTCTAGTAAACGGTTAACTGTAAGGAATGCCATACCTTAATGAACCGTATCGAATCGCGTCCAAATCGTGCTCTATGAATGAGCCACAAAATAAACGTTTTTGTACGAAAACATTTTATACAAAAAAACGGTTTTTGTGAAGCGTTTAAAAGTTACAAAAAACCGATGCGTGCGGCACTGATTAAAGAGATAGCCTTTTTTACTGTTCTTTTTTTGATTCCGTGACGTGACTTTATTGGCGGTTTTCTATTTTTAATTCGTTTTTTGGTATTATAAATGTATGAAAAAATTATAGTGTACTTGACGATTATTATGTTTACTAACTAGACGTGTACCTACTAATAAAAAACTTATAATTCTAATAAAGTATGTAGCCGTCGGAAGCAATGACTATCAAAGATTGGAAGAAATAAAAAGTATTTTGTTTTTGAATAAATTGAACACTCACCATTAAATGATGATGTTAGATTTAGATGTAGTGATGAACTTCATATTCTTATTTTTTATTAATTTTCATTAAATTTTATTCCTCGGCACTAATATCGCCTTTTCTTCTTTGACATTCCGACACTGTAGCACTGCTCCTCACTTTCAGCCGAAAAACTTCATCACATTTTTAAAGCCCTAAGAAAAAAATGTTATCACTAAGGTTAGACACTAAGCCTAAGCTTCCAATAAGTTCTAGTCCGAACGCTTCTTATAAGTTGGGCCGAACGCGCTAAGTCCGAAGGCGAAGTTGCGTGTTAAAAAAACAATAGGCGATACGTGTTCGCTCGGCGCGCGCCGCGGGCCGGGTGCGACCGTGCGCTCTCGGAGCCAACGGATTGTGTAAACGCCGCGGCGTCGGCGGGGCGCGGGGGAGGGGCACGCACACACACACCCCGCAATATACCTCGCATCCATTACTAACGTTCCTATTTTGAATACGCGACGCGCCAATCTAGCTCCTATGCGGTAGGTTTACGTGACGAGCGGACCGCGACCGACATCGCGTCGTACACTAGAGCGAGTGGGTGTTACGCGCGCGAGCGAGAGACGCAATGATCGGTAGTTGAGCCGCGTAACGCATGTGTGTCCTCTTGAATCGCTTGCGAGATAGTGCCGTAGTGCTGGCTATAAGTACGCCTCGAAGAGAAGTGCCGTGTCTTAAAATTTTAATAAAGAGCGTTTTGTACTTTTTCGTTTCGGCCTACCGATACGACATGTGGCGTAGCTGCCGATGTTTTTTTTCGAAATTATTAATTGATAGGTACGCGTTCACGGACCAGTGGACATTACTGGGCTTAATTTACTCGACGTGGAAGCTCACGTCCCATCTCAGTCAATAAATATGTCTGAAATATCCGTTTTGACGACGTTTATTTTCACGTGTGAACGGGCATAGGGAACGTTCGTTTAGCGTTAAGCTAAAATGGGCAGCAAACACATTGCGAACGTAGATTTATGATACCATAAAAGTTTCACACCCATCATTCTAATGACTCGGCGGTCGAACGAGAACATCTTAAACACACAGTGACTCAACGCCATTATTAATTGTTAAAGCAGCATAGCAACAGAGCGATTAACAATCATATAATGACATGCGAAAATCGATATGTATAACCTGAAATGATCTTGAAATATAACCGAATCGATAAAGTTTACACAGTTGGCAGCGAAGCACACCCACTTGTACCCACGCGCTTCGCAATTTGAATTTCGAAATTCGAATTCGGACAGTTCATTACCGGGCATTTCTATGACCAGCTTTATGTTTATTCGACCAGTTTTTATCTGTTACCAATTTTGATTTGAAGTGTGTCGAGAGTTGGGAATAATTTATTTTTAATGCGTCTTCGACTCGGTTCGAGGTTAATTTGTACACTTTTGATTTATTTCGACTCCCTTCCCTGCATCGTAAAGTTAATTAGTAGTAAACGTGTTTTTTTGGAAAGTTGTACCGTTGGAGATGAGTTTGTTTACATTGGGCGAAGAAAGGAAACCAACGAGAATTATTGACACGTATTATAGCCGCGGGCTGTCGGGTCGTTTTGTAAAATCGTTTTTGTGGTAACGAGACCTTAAATTTATTAGAGTTCTGGCTTTTGAATCAATTTCACTAAATTAAGTGTATCGTGAGTTGAAAATACTTTATAGGTAGAGTGCCTAAATAACATGGTCACCGATATTTATTTTTATTGAATGCATAAAGCAAATTAAATTAATGATAAGTAAAAACCAGCCTAGTGCGAGTCACGAACGAGTTTTTCTTATTTAATTTATTTGGTACTTACTTGTTACCAAACCGCTATATTATTAGGAAATTACAACTCCATATTTATGTGCATTGTGCAATAAAGTGACATACTTACATACATACATACAATATTTCCAGTAATAATAGTGTTTAAAAAGATATACATTATACGTCAAAGCTTTTCTAAGAATCCATTTATTGGTATACGTATGGTGCATAAGTATATTCCTAAACGTAAAACAAAGTTTAAGGGCTCCCTAACTTCCGATTTCACTAATTTGGCTAGGACTATCTATCCATAAATACCGACTATCTAAATCGGAACTTACGGAAAGTAAAACTACCTATTTGACACCTGCAATATAATCCAACACACTTATTAGATGTTTTTAACTTAAACGATAAATGAAAAAGTAACCGTTTTTGGCAACAGTTTCCACACAAAAGTGATTATTTCCATTTTTCCTATAATTTAAAAATGGGTAGTATGGCCTGTCGACGTATTTACTTGATAATAATACACTTAATAGTTATACGAGATACCATAGGTAGACTCTGAGGTTACGCGATGATAGGATTTCACCGTTTAATGGGGTTTTCAGAAAAGTGTACCATATAGAAGAGACTCGGTTACATCGTACCAGTTTTTACTTAAACGTCGATATTTTGTTTCTGGAGTTAGATACACAAGTGTTTGACCATGCATATAAAATATCAGTACCTATCTTAGCTACACATTGATGAAAATAAGCATTTTGGGATTATATCATTATATTAACATAGTTAAAAATTGATTTTTTCACAAGCAGTACCATCTACAGGTGGTATGATTTAACGGGCGGTACGATATAGCCGACTCTCCCCTACTTTATATCGAGCAACTAACAACTATTGGGTTATTTCAATTCAGAATCACAGGAACTATTGATTAAAACAAAGAAAAAAGCGTGTCTAGTTTTTCATACAAATTTTATGTGTCAGTTTTGTGACGGTCGATGCATAAAGTATGCGAAAATACATCACAAAACTGACAATTATATTCGAACACTTTTTTTTTTCTTTTAAATCGATATTGCTCGTGATTCTGAGTTGAAATAACCCAAGAGTTGTTAGTTTTTCGATAAAAAGTAAATGGTACACTTTTTTCTGAAAACCCACCTAAATATCACATTTTCAATTCCAGTAAAATCAGGTACACTAGTTGAAAAAAACAGTAATATCTACCAAAAAAATATATAATTAAAAAAAACAATAACTTGAATAAAATGGCAATCTAATCATAAATTTAACTGGTTTTGGGACAAGTCGTAAAGGTTTGTGAGCATTTAAATTATTAATAGTTCCCAAAACCACTGAAGATGTCTTTTAAGACATTATAATTGAGGGAGCAAGCTGTGAAATGTAAAATTTATGATAACGTGTTCTCTTGTAAAATAATACGTATTAGATGTCATCATATTTATTAACATTCAGTACCCCTAGTGTAAATTTGATCGACATCATAACGTGACGAACGCGTTTGCGTTAAGTCTCAGTTTGTATAGGATTTTAAGTTTCCAAAACGTCCCGCTTGGCGCGCTCTTTCTAAATCCAATACAAAATGAGACTAAACGCAAACGCGTACGTCACGTTTCGAAATCGAATTTATTTACACTAGGGGTACTGACGATTTTTAGTTAGGTACTTACTTACAGATTCTGCAGGTTTGGGTATTTTATTTTTTCGTAAAATTATCGTTGGTTATTTTATGTTCAATATAATTACATATATAAAATTAGATAGGTAAATACAACATGATGTTTTAAGTAAGTAAATATTCTTTATTGCACCAACAATTATACATTTAGATTTTTATAATTTATTAAAATTTAACCAAAATTTACTAAGGTACCTGGGTCGAATATGGCCAGCTGAAAAATATGGCCACACCCCTACACGTCCAAAACTATGGCGTCATCTACAACTTTGTTTATACGCGTTAAAACGTCCATGTGTGAGTAATGCTTAGGTGTCGCCGCCATCTTCCCCGCAGCCCCGCAAGTCCCGCAATGATAGTCGAAGTGAAACCACGTGTCACGGATACAAATATTCACTCGTAAGTTTCTATGATTTTTTTGCTTTTATTGACTTTTACTTAAAAATGTTTATTATATTTAAGTCATTAGTAATCGTATATTATATGTGTATGTTTATTTTTATGCTTACTTTTGTATATTTTTCGTTTTGATTTTTTAAGTAAAATATAAGTGTGACCGAAAATATGGCCACTTAGTGGCCATATTTTCGACACCTACTGGCCGTATTAACCTTATGCGTTTTTGACTTTCGGCATTTGCTGGCCATATTAACCGTAGATCTTTTTCCTTTCAGAATATGGCTCCACGATAGGTTTCAAAACAGATCCGAGGAAATTGCGCAGAGTCTGATATGATATCAGCAGCTGTTAAAAGTGGTTTTATCTGCGGCGAACACTTCGACGATATCTTATAGAGAAAAAGTAAAATAAATCCAAGGAAGGAAGAAGGGAAGAAAAGCACTTCTTAATAATCATGAAGGAAAGGAGCTGTAATTTCGTATCGTACGGCTGAGCGATGTTGGTTATACACTGACACCACGTGTGCTTCGTATGTGCGTCCAGAAGTATTTCCAGGGATAAAATATGGCAGGCAGACGTAGACGAGGAGATTGCAGAGATTGGCTGAGGGGTTTTTTGAATCAGCACACACATACGATTACATAGTACACAAGAGAATCCGTAAAAGAAAAACCCAAAACTTGAATCCAGCTAGAGCTCAAAAACTTAACAAAGCTGTGGTTTCAGACTATTGTACGAAATTGAAAAAGCTGCTGGAAGATGACGAGCTAGTGCATAAACCAGAAGGAATTTATAACATAGATGAAAAGGGTTGTTACAAGTTTTTTTTTGTTCAGAATTAATTTTTTTGTTCCTTTATTTGATATAAAACAACTTGTTTGAATAAATTCATTTTATTTGTTACTAAATTCCCTTACAAATAAAAAATCCCTCCGCATCCAGTTCATACCGTTAATACGGCCATCACCTGGCCATATTCACATACACTGTCGGAAATATGGCCATTTTCCCAACTTTAAAAAAAATCACTTAAATTCAAACCTATCCGTGCCTAGGTTTTTTCGCGCCTGCGATAAAGTACATAAATAAATACACTATCAAATAAATTAGGACTTGTAACTTCTACTGTTATACAGTGCGATATATATAGTGTCAAACCTTAACGTGGCCATATTCGACCCAGGTACCTTAATCTTTATTAAAACTAAATGCATCAATCACAAACGAATTTTCCCATTTACCTTCCTATTTATTTACAACTGTAACTGATATGTAGTTATTTATTTATTTTTAGATTTAGGTTTTAAGTTTTATAGTTTAGTTATATAATTGAATTTGTATGCACTGTAACTGATCAATTGATCATATTAAAATAATTTAATGAAATAAAATTTTATGACGATCATATGACATACATCTGAATAATTAGTTGAAGGATTGTTTCCGCAATCCCTAAACAAAAAAAAAACTATGACAGGACTAACCTGACCACGCTTGTTTTTTACTGTTTAATTGAACAATACTTTGGACTACCGTAAAAAACCTTGAACAATTGTTACTTATATAGTAGTAAAGACACCATGCCTAACAGGAAAACATAAACTCCAAAATAGCTCGGTAGGCACTAGGTATCGGTTAGACGATATATTTTCGAGTAAATACTAATTTACATTATTGTCCAACCCTTTACAGTATTTTGTAAAATGTATTTGAATCCTTGTCGTCTCATGTACCTACCTAATTCTTGTTAGGAGATATTTTCTAACTCGATTCCAATTCGTGTAAAACTATGATGTGTTATATTTTACACATTAGGTATCATTTTTTGTACATTTTCTGTAGCGTATGATTCGTATCAGCTAAATTCGTAGGTCTATCAGTAAAATTACATGTGATAACATGTTTCGGAACTGGTTCCGAATAGACAATATAACCATTATTAACCGCTTGCCTGTACAGTATGATTAGGATCTTCACTGAAATTATAGTCTTCTTTATGCATTTTTTAAAGGACGTTTTTTTTCAACTCTACAAAACACAACGAACAACAACACAACATACTTATACTAATAATTAATTACATTGACGAGTACAAAAATGTACTCGTCAATGTAATTAATTATTAGTATAAGTATGTTTTACTCATGTAAGTGAATTGTAATATTCTTTGAGTAATAAAAGATTCTTTAAACCTGACTCTATGCACAACTGTGGCTTGAACCTTCAATTTTTGACCACCACACTTATCAAATATACATGGAAAGTTAAAGAAACAAAAACATTTTTTTCTTAAAATATTAAAATTTGTACTTACGTATGTATTAATCCACAAGCCACAAGCCCGATAGCCTATCTGTCACCTGACAGGGCTATCTACTTATCTTCTGATAGTGAGACACTGACTTTTGTTTGAGATAACTTTAATTTTAAATAACATTTCCTTTTCCATTTAATTGTAGAAACACGTGCTCAGTGTCCACTTTTGTATGTGTTTTAGTATTTTTTTATAATGCTCACTCATTTATGTGACGGTAAAAAAATTTTGCCCGTTATTTAAAAATATTTTTGTAACTAGATTTTTGCACAGGAGTTAATTCTAGGGCAGATATAAATTTCTACGCTACGGTATCAAATGACAACATGTATTCTTAGCAAAATAAAGTTTATTTTTATGTTTACTGCAATTTCACGTTTATTGCCAATAAATTCTAAATTGTAACTGAAATTAGAAATTCCCTCCACATTATGGAATGCAATAAATTCCTCTTCGTCTATTTTGGCCCCAACTCCCATAACTTATTCCATTTAACAACTTTATTTACTAAAGCGTGTTCGAAAATTTCAGTAACGCCGCAGAATCATAAAATGGGTTTTTATAGAGAGGTATCACGACAATCATCAATATTAGCGCCAAAACCCGCAATATCGGAGCAACACTTGAAAAAAAAAAATTGTCGTTGCCGCGCGGTGTTATTTTTTTAACACACACACTGAAAAACATTCTGTTTTCAAACGGCACTTGTTTCGCACTGTTGTTACGCTGTAATTAGCACTCGGTGGCGACCGCTCGCGGCACCCTGCGATACTGCAACTCACATAGCGAACGTCTCTTTCCCCCTTTACTTCCGCACTGGCATTCGACTAAGGGCGCATGCCCCGACATTTTTTAAACCGCGCCCATGTTCTAGCACGCGCACCTTTTAGTGAAAATAACTTTTTTCGGGCATTTTTTCGCCACATCCCTCTCTAACGGTCACATTCGCCAACTCGCCATCCCCCTCCGTCTAACGGTCATTCTTTTACCCTGCTCTAACACAGCGGCGAGGCGTGTTACTCACTCTTTCTAGTGACGCCGCGACGCCGGTGACGCCAATTATTTTGCCATACTCCGCCGATAAAAGGCATTTAAAAATACTACTTTTCTATTTACGACCTTATTACTATCATATAGAGTCGAAATAGGAAAACTTCTAATGCAGTTGGGACTTTCTAATCTAACGCGAAACTTGTAAAGTTCCGGCCATTTTTGCGATAAAAAAAGCGTTCGCATGCACGTAACCACGCCTTTGTATACACATATTGCTGTCTATTTTACTCCTTTTTTATTTTCTATTTGCGGTCTCGCTCCGTCACGCACACATATGTAAGGTGCGACCGAATGCTTCGGGATGCTAGGTCGCCACGCGCCATCTAACGGCGAGTAGCAAAACTTCTACGGGGTGTAGTGAAAGGGGTTTGTTCCGACAACTTTCTCCCAGGGTGGCGGCACTGGAGAAAGGGTTCGCATTTGATAAGAGTTCAGCTAATCTCCGCTAGATGGCAGCGTTGCAACAATGTAGAGAAACTTACTGGTTTCTACGCATATAACATTGTTTTGCAATAATAAATTTAATGGCATATTAATACGATAGAGATTCAATTATGAACCGGCTCACGCTGTTGTTGAATAAATATTTCATGTCAATTTACAATTTAATTAAAATAGATTTTGCCGTGAATTAGCATTTTATTTGCGCATTTTGCCGGTTTGCACGGCAGGGGGCGCGGATTAAGCGAGTGCCACAGAAGAAAAATGGTGACAGAGGAAATTTAATGAGGCGAGTCAATAAAAACGTTTGTTTTAGTAGTTTTAGTTAAGACCGGTGCCCACTGGCTGCCCTGGCACGAGTTATAGTGTCTACAACTTCTGCAAGCAACAGTCGTAACTTACATAAAGTCAGAGTTATTATGCCATTTATTTTATGCCATTACTGTATCTGTAACTTGAGCTGAACACAATCATTTATTTAATGAATATGCGTATTTGTTTAATGTTTTTCTACTTTTGACCTTTATTGAAGACGGGTAACAAGCTCATCCACTGTTTATAATGTTAGATAACAGTTGAAGTTAAAAAAAAGTATAGTGTTGTAAAAAATGTGTATATTGCATTAAATTAATTTAGTCACCATTTATAAACAACATCGTTTTCAACGGGTTTTTATAAGAGGAGGTCCATGCCTTGTACACAGGGCCGGATTTAGGGGAAGGCAACCGGGGCTACTGCCCCGGGCCTCCACAAAAGAGGCCCCCCCCCCACAATAGAGAATTCGGTAAATTTACCATTTTATTTGGAAAAAATTTGGGGCCAGAGGGCCTCCACTCCTTTATTGCCCGAGGCCTCCAGACCTCTAAATCCGGCATTGCTTGTACAAAATATGAAGTTCATGCTTATTTTTCATAGCGAACTTATTATTTTCGGTATCAAAATGTGTTTGTTTATTATCTATCTGTATATGGCACATCACTCAGCGGATTTTATTCAGAAATTCAGAACCTTAAACTTGATGGTCATTAAATTGAGATATTGTTTATGGCACCTGTCTTTTTGTATCATCATCATCATCATCGGCACGATTTTTTTTAAATAAGCGACTAAATTTTGAAAAATATTGCCATATGTGTGATATATCAACGACTGATCAACTCGACCCGATTCGAACATTAACATACGCCAAACGGGTCTCTATTGTTTCCCATAAAGTTTTAAGTCATAATGTATTGTTTGTCTGCATTTTCGTTAGTCATAATTTGGTTTTTCTCAGAAACGCGTAACTTTTCAGGATTGCCATAAAACAAACCTAACCTAACCTAACCTATCTATAGGATAATCTAAGGAAATTCCTGAAAAGTTAACGGTTTCAGAGTTATGACTAATGATAATATGACTATCATTACATTATGACTTTCAATAATTATGTCAAACAAAGGGATCCGACGCCAAACATTTGCTAAAGATACGATATGGATTAGATATGTCAGACGGCACGATTCGAAGAATGATTAAGACATGTTTAAGATCTAGGAAAGATCTTTAAAAGATCGATAACTAAATGACATGTCAAAATTGACGTTTATTTAGATTCCGCTGTGATCCCATCAGTAAGATCTGCCTACGATATTTCTAACGTCAAAGTGACATTGGTTGCCCGAATCGAGCTGCTTCTGTCAATTATACGACATACAAACGATATCTAAATGAGAACTTATCTAAACCAGAACTTATCGTTATCGTATTTCATTCTTCGAATCGGGCTATCGAGTGTCAAAAATGCCGTTTTTGTTTGAAGAAACATCACTTTTGACACTGGCATATCCAATCCATATTATATCTTTAGGAAATTTTTGATATAAGAGTATCTTAAAGTACGAATCGGGCGCACTGTGAAAATTGACAGTGTGTCCCTGGTTTAACAGAGGTGACATGCTTTATGCGTTACAATATGGCGGAGTGGCAATTAATGCTGAACGCACAAGCGCGGTCCTGTACGTGTTCCATTTGAAAGTCGATTTTTCTTATCACCGTTTATAGATCGTGTCATTCACGAAGACGCTTGCCTTTACTCGTAATGTCATGTAATTAAAGGTTGGCCTAATGTCATCGTGGATGACACGAACTATGGTAGACCAAACCTGGGCTTGTACAGATTAATTACTACGTTTAACTTTATTTATCATACTAGTATATTTGTTTTATTAATTACATACCGATTGTAGAAATCAATGTAGTTCGCACATTAATCAGTGCTTCAGAAAATATTTATTTATGTTTTAAGTTAACTTTTAGCTACACTCTGGCAAACCCACTCCTAACAAGGAAGGGTACCCAACTGTCCGACTCGGAATTGATTCATTTTGATATATGTTATAGAGTAGTCTAAAATAATGGACACGTATATTTTTTGAGCTGCCCAAACTCAACCTGTTAGGAGAAAATGGCCTTCAAAGTACTAAAAAGTTACTAAATCTTCTAACTCCTATAGAAAGTGATGCTCAAGCAACTTGTTAGTTAATGGCTGGTTTGAGTATATGTTTGAAAGCAGCAAAAAATAATGAGCACGTGTTTTTTTATATCTGCTTTAACTCAAGTTTTCCTAAAAAATACCTGTCTTTATGTGTAACTTTAGCGATAAGATATTATAAAACTTCGAATGTCGATTTTTTTAGGAAAAAATTAGTTTTAGCCGATATAACAAAACACGTGCTCATTATTTTTTGCTGCTTTCAAACATATACTCAAACCAGCCATTAACTAGCAAGTTGCTTGAGCATCACTTTCTATAGGAGTTAGAAGATTTAGTAACTTTTTAATACTTTGAAGGCCATTTTCTCCTAACAGGTTGAGTTTGGGCAGCTAAAAAAAATACGTGTCCGTTATTTTAGACTTTTCTATAACATATATCAAAATGAATAAAATCGGAGTCGGACAGTTGGGTACCCTTCCTTGTACGTAGAAAACAGAAATACATCATCTGTGAAAATTTCAACTGTCTAGCTATCACGGTTCATGAGATACAGCCTGGTGACAGACGGACGGACGGACGTACAGCGGAGTCTTAGTAATAGGGTCCCGTTTTACCCTTTGGGTACGGAACCATAAAAATCATGGAGAATGGATAATGTATAGAAGTGGAGAAACGTTTTCTCCTTTTATGTACGTTCAAGGTATTTAATATCGACACGGACAAAGTGGCAAAAGTATGTACACACTGCTTTAAAGTATGGGCAATAAGGTAGTGTATACATATTTTGGGCACTTTGCCCGTGTCGATATTTAATACCTCGACTGTACGATCACGTGGTATAATTTGTTCTTAAAGCTAAAATACTAACTGTAGCTTTGAGGTCTATTTATGGCTGCAGTAGGTATTGTAGATGGACGGTGCAGATTGCTTAACTCGTCAATAGGCAGTGTGCATTGTCATCATCACGCGGTGGACACGAATGTTGAGAATAAGGCAGCTGGAGACTGTCAATCAGTCCGTCAATAATAATATAATATTGAACAGGCCGATCTGTCTGGCCTAGTGGGTAGTGGACTTCATAAAGCCGATGGTTTCGGGTTTAAATCCTGGTAAGGACATTTATTTTTGTGATGAGCACGAATATTTGTTCCTGAGTCATGAGTTTTCTATGTATTTAAATATTTATAAATAACCACGTTGTTATAAGTTGTCTAAATACCTGCAACTGACGCCTTATTGAGCGTGAGATTTAGTCCATGTGTGTAATAACATCCTATAATGTTTAATATTTATAAGATTTATAATAATATTGAATAGAAAATGCAAAAAAACCTACTCAGACTAAACAAACTCTGCACAGACTTTGCTATGAGAGTATGAAAGTACCACCTAATACACTGAATTCTAAAAATATGAGCTCCTCTACACGATGGGCCATCATACTGGCCCACTAAGGGCTCCTCTACACGATGACCCAGCGTAGGCCAGTCTAAGGGACGCAGCTATGCGGTGGAATGAGATAGCAATATCACTTGCTCCCTCTAACGCATAAATGCGTCCCTTGGACTGGCCTACGCTGGGCCATCCTGTAGAGGAGCCATAAGATGGGCCAGCGTGTAGATACGGTAGTGTTGTCGGATGGCTTATGGCACCGGGATGGCGATGGGATGGCCGCGGTGTCAGTTTTTCGTACGTACATCAAAGGTAGTGGGCCAGCGAGGGTGCATACGCATCTACACGTGGCCCATTCCATAGTGCGTGCTCTCAAATGGCTCCTCTACACGATGGCTGTCGCGAACGTATTGCGAACCAGCTAATATTTGCCAACGTCATGGAGTAGATGGCGTTAGTAGTCACGTTTAAGTAACCGCTTCTAGGTTATTGGGATTTTTTGAGGGAAGTTGAGAGGGTAGATGAGAACGACAGTAGGAAAAAGGAGGTTGTGTGCGAACAAATCGACGGGGCAGTGATATTTGCTTTTAGATCAAGTCAAGAACGTTCTTATGGTGTTATTCGAATAATGATGTGTCTCTGGTATATTGTGACCAACGTTATCAGTACTCAGAGTGAACAGTGATCCAGTGAGGCTAATATGAGGGTAAACTTTGTGTGAGGAATGGGGTCGCTATAAGGGGAGGTTTGGAGGCGACTATTAAGCTCATGAAACCAGGTGGATAATCATGTGATACTCATGTTATATGTAGGTAATAAAGTCGGACACCAGCACAACTCATATCGTCATCTCACTAACATCCAGGTCTCATAGGTATGTAGTACATTTACATATCGCTTTCCAGTATCCGTAAAAGCATTAGCTCATTCGATAGGTTAATAAGTATGGTGAGCTTGACGACAATGGCCCAACGTAGGCCAGCCCATCAAGGGACGCATTTATGCGTTAGAGGGAGCAAGTGATATTGCTATTTCATTCTACTGCATAGCTGCGTCCCTTACACTGGCCTACGCTGGGCCATCGTGTAGAGGAGCCCAAACATCGCATGGCCATCTCGCTGGTCCAGCGCTGGGCCATCGTGTAGAGGAGCCATAAAAAGATTTGACAATACGAGTTAATGTACGTACAGAAAAAAATGCTGAAATTTTTTCAAATTCTAGAAGGTACTATGATGGGGTAAGACAAACACTTGTAAACTCGCCCCGTGCAAAATAAACTACGTTCGTTTTACCCCACCACACCTTACCTCTTAAACCAACATAGCAACAATTTGAACTAAAGTAGATAAGAAATTAAGAAGTCAATTCCATCTCATAAAGTTTATTTATTAACTGCTCAATAATGATTGACAGTTATTGGGGTGTTTAACAACTTCATAGTCACAATGAGAGTAATTAACACCATTAATTCGGGTCGGTTTCATTGACGAAAATAGCTGCATTCGCTCCGGTTATTCACTTTTATAATTAACTGGATGATAAATGTTAAATATATTTACACGGGCAAAGTGTTCAGAAACATCTACACATCTTACCGCGCACATCGCACAGCTTATCGCCAGGTCAACAGCTCACAATGTTGATATCGCAATAAGCTTAAAAAATCTTTAAAAAAAACTTTCTTCGTATCAGCGTGCTCACAATGGCCTTAAGTGTTCTTAGACCATACTAGGACCTAGGTTCTTCATGCCAATTTCGCCCATTTGGAAAACGTTCCAGTAAACTAAACGACAAAAAAATCTATCTATACTGAAAAAATAACTAGCTAAACTCATTGTTGTAAAGGTGTTCTGCCAATTTGTGCATTGCGTTTAAATCGCATAAATATGTTTCAATACGTATAGAAAACTTAAATACTTATGCAATATTTTTACAGGATACTTTCACACACACACAAATTTCACAAATTTTACTTTCACACAAATTTCATGTAATATGGTAATAAAACATTAAAAAGACTGCACATTGTTCAGATAAAATACTGAATAAAAATATCCGAACTCATTGTGTAATTCAAAAAATAACTGAACTTAAGTTGAAAATATGCTCAAAATTTCTACGACCGATTTTGTAACAGGTAACACATAAATAGTCCACAAATCCCATTTAAAAATTTTTTTACTTAAGTTTCTTACAGTGTAACTACGGAACCTGCTCACAAATTTTCACAAGAATCGGTTGAGAAATACAACCTGCAGAGGAGAACATCTCTACATACGATAGCATTTTAGCCCAAGCTGAGAAGGTGACCTTCGCTAACGCCTCGTCCAGCAATTCACTGAGCAAGTGGACATCTTCTCTGATCATTGGCCTAGGCTAACGTCCAGGTCGCCCTGCCTACGAAGCCGAAGGTCCCGGGTTCAAATCCTGGTAAAGGCATTTATTCGTGTGATGAGCATGGATATTTGTCCCTGAGTCATGGATGTTTTCTATGTATTTAAGTATTTATAAATATGTATATATAAATTAAAACAATTTATTATTCCAATACTTATTAAATAAAAAGATACAATCATTAAAATACTTAAGGACTAACAAATAAACTTAACTATAAATAAAACTAAACCTAAACTAACCACTAAAAAAAAAAAAAAAACTAGTCAAACAACCCACCCCGCGTCGCTCCCAACGCAAAGGTGCCCATCACGCTTGCTGCGTTTCCGCGTTGAACCGCGATGGACAACCTTTGCGCTAGGAATGACCCGGAGCGGGGGTCGAGACCCCTTTCCTGCAAGCGCCGCCCCAGTTCCCCAAGAAAAGATTTCGCCTCCGCGCACCAGCACCCTGACGTCTCCACGGCAAGGGGAACAAACAAGTAGCTTGCCAGCCCCGAGTACTTGTCCCTCTTTAGGGACGCCGCCTGCTCAGCAGCAGCTCCCGCCGATCGCACAGTGCGGCCAAGGTGCGTGGCGGCGAACGTACTGACGCAGGTGGCATCCCACAAAAGGCACTTACCCCTCTCCCACGGCACCAGGGTCAAACCATCTGGTCTTTTACCATCCGACCGACTCAGGCCCGGCGGCTCCAGCACACACGGGTATTTAATAAGTATTGGAATATGTATGTATATATTATATATATCGTTGTCTAAGTACCCGCAACACAAGCCTTATTAAGCTTACCGTGGGACTTGGTCAATTTGTGTAATAATGTCCTATAATATTTATTATTATTATTTACTGTGAGAGTGAAGCAAATGATCGTAAGATAGTGTATATGACTAGGTAACCAATAAAATGTAATTAAGTATGTCTAGCATTAGCATAGTAGCAAGTGTAATTGGTGTAAACCGTTCTTGTGTAAGTAATAAATAATAATGTAGATTAGTGTTCAGATATGTGTACACATGTATATTCTTTAGGGGTAATGTAGACGCTTATTTAGGTAAATTATTCACTTTTATAATTGGCTGAAAGGAGAGTTGCCTGATAAGTAAAGTGAACAAACAAAGTGCTCAAAATATCTACACAATGCCTCTAATTTGATGTCACCAGGCTGCGCCAAAAATCCCACGGGAGAGACAGACAGACGGACGGACGGACAATAAAGTGATCCTATAAGGGTTCCGTTTTTACAAGCTTTTATTTAACTTGCAATGTACCTATGTATGTACAGCTTAAAACTTGCAAGTTAAATTTGACCCACTTCCTGGTTTCTGATGAATCTGAAAATTTGTATACATGTTTAAAGCGAGTGACAATGCAATATTATGGTACCATCGAGCTGTTCTAATGATGGAGACAGGATGGCCATAGGAACTCTATGATAAAACAACGCAACTTAATTGTGTTTGGGTTTTTTTAGAATTGGCTCGATGAGTATTAGATGTCTGTGTAAAAAAAGTACAGTCAGCGATAAAAGCTTGTAACAGAAATGAAATTTTTGCCAAAAACTTTTTACGTTAACTTAAACGTTTTTTCACAGCTTAAAGAGACTGTAGACTACAGTATATGGTTTTAATTTCAACTGGATACTTCCACGCGTTCTCGAGATAAAGGGTCTTGACAGACAGACGGACGGATGGACAATAAAGTGATCCTATAAAGGTTCCGTTTTTTCCTTTTGACGTACGGAACCCTAAAAATGTATTGAGAGCTTCGTCTTTATCGACGGGATATACTGTCCTTAATTTCGCACTACAAACTTTAAGAACAGTAAGCCCTTAGTTCACTAGCTAAGTGCCTGTCGTATTAGTTAACACTGCACATGAGTGCTCTGAGATGAGTTACACTGGATCACCACCTACTAGATGTGATGATGAAGATCTATTAAAATCATAGGGATGTTTAGCAATGATAACGTCCTGCATTAGCAATCTAGTGCATCAAATGTCTATAAGAAAGCACCTACTGTATGTTTTTTTTTTAATTCCATATTAATTTTAATTGTATTTTTTTTATTTAATGCATTTAATTATAAGATGTAATGTTTTTGAAAAGATGTGTACCGCCGGTCTTGCCGGTCCCATATTGGGATACCCTCCTACAATTTAGGAGGGATTTAAATCTTCTCGGGTCAGAGGTGTAGGGTTAGATCGGGCGTAGCTTTATTTAACGTTCATAAGCGCATTGTAATATGCCTACTTGGAAAATAATCTATCTTTATCTTTATTCTGTCTTTCCTCGGGACGCAGACTATCTCCATATTTCATTAAATCATCGATTCAGCGGTTTGTGCGTGAAAAGGTAACAGACAGAGTTACTTTCACATTTATAATATTAGTGTAAGAGCTGCATAATTTATAACCATCTGACTTCGTTATATCTGCATACTTTTGATATCATATTGGTAGGCAAATCTCATCATAGACATAACACGTACAGAAATGCAAGTCTGCGAGACTGCTATTTATTCTAAACCATTTCTGTTATTTAGAATCAGCATTCTATCAGCATAAACAACACACAACCTTAGCCGATAAGGTAGGAAATGATTCCATGGTTCTTCAAATGTTGCAGGACTTGCCGAGCCTGATAATGGGGTGGGAAGTTTTACTAACTTCAAACGCAAACGAATGATGCTTACTCGTATAGATATAGACTTGAAGTAATTTTTTTCCTACTTTTTATATCTTAGACTAAAATGATAGTTCGTTTGCCTCAATTTGTCCAACAATTTAATACAAATTGCTTTAAGAGCCGGATAATTTGATAATAAATTGGGTAATCGAACATTACCTTTCCCAATCATTAATTATTTGAATAGGCTAGGATAAATGACAAGAATTTATTAATGATATCAGTTGATTAGATTTGTTTTGAAGATCAATGTTTCTATGAGACCCATTGCACTAAATCAATTCAAAACTCAGACAGAAATGACAGTAAAATCAGCCAATCGTACTTTTTTTTTTTTTTTATGGTAGAGGAGGCAAACGAGCAGACGGATCACCTGATGGTAAGCGATTACCGCCGCCCATGGACACCTGCAACACCAGAGGGGTTGTAAGTGCGTTGCCGGCCTTTAAGATGGGAGTACGCTCTTTTCTTGAAGGTTTGAAGGTCGTATCGGTCCGGAAATACCGCAGGCGACAGTTCATTCCACAGTTTAGCAGTGCGAGGCAGAAAGTACACACACAACAAGACCAATATGATATCAAAAGTATGCAGATATAACGAAGTCAGATGGTTATAAATTATGCAGCTCTTACACTAATATTATAAATGTGAAAGTAACTCTGTCTGTTACATTTTACTTCACAGGACACCCCATTTTAGGTCATTTTAACGCATATCTTTCTAGTAACCGCAAGTCTTGTAAAACGAAGTCTATTCGTGGTAATCTATGCAGACAGTGCATCGTTCAAATATACACTCAACACTGTAAATACGAATAAGCTATCTATGAAGCGTTATTCAATATCGTTTTATCTGTTCTCGATTTATGCTTGTCTGGTAGCACTAGCTGTAATGTTGCACTTTAATTATTTATAACATTTTCTTTTAATTATTTATCTAGACACGTCATAAACCATACAGTTAGAGGCCCACTGATTACCAGTTCGCCGGACGATATCGGCCTGTCAGTTATTCGCGATTGTCAGCTTTTGCGAAAAAATGACAGGCCGATATCGTCCGGCGAACTGAAGGCCTACCGCGAACCACGTTCGACGTGTTGCCTGCCTGTCACACTTACGTACGAATTTATAAGTGCAACAGAGAGGCAACACGACAACGGCCTCCTAGCCTAATCGGTAGTGACACGATACTAGTGAGCCTGCCAACGGACGCAGGAGGTCCCTGGTTCGAAATGTTCGAATCCTGGTAAGGGCATTTATTTGTGTTTATCACAGATAATTGTTCCTGACTTATGGACGTTTTATATTTATGTAAGTATTTATCTTCATATGTATATCGTCGACCCACAACACAAGCCATTGGGACTAGGTCAATTTGGGTAAAATTGTCCCATAATAATTATTTTATTCCTGATATTTGTTCCTGAGTCATGGATGTTTTCTATTAAATACATAGAAAACAGCCATAACAGTAATTCTATATTATATATAACGTTGTCTGAGTACCCACAAATAATTTGTGTAATAATGACCCTATAATATTTATTTATTTATTTAAACCCTATATAAAAACTCCGTAATCGAAAAATAAACCATCTTGTTAAAACATTTTTTTTATGTCAATGTTCTTCGCGTGTTGTTGCGTAATAGTAACTTAGGATATCTAAAGATTTGTAAGCCATAATTGAAATATTTAGGATAACGGATAATTTCACAATAAACAATTTAAACCTGACGTAGAACGCATTAGATTTCATTATAGATAATTAAGGCCAATTACATACTTTATAATAATATCGTACAGATATAAAGGTCCGCCCACACGTAAACGCATGTAGAGTTGAGAAACTGCGTCTAGAGATACCTTACTGATAGTAATGTTTTGTTTTGTTTCTGTTTATTAATTGAGTGCTGAAATGTTATATTTTTCGTCATATAGCGTTTTTATGAGCTGCAATATTTTACGGGTTGAATATATAGGTCGTATTGAGCAAATTTTACTATGGGACCAATTCCGAAATTGCGAAAAAAAAATTTACTTTCACATAGAAAATATTAACATCCGATCAGCGAACATGTATGAAACAGCCATTTTTTTTGTGAAATTGCGTATGACTTGAATTAAAACCAAAAGTACTTAATCGATCGATACTTCACTTACATTATTGAGGAAATTTTTGTCTACATTTGATTTAGTCTTTGTCCCGAAATTTTTGCAGGTTTGACCCGTGTACTTTCCTGTAGTCCTGCATGATCAGGGGGCCTAGCCAAGATAACAGTTGTAGACAGAAAACGTCAATACCTAAATAATATATGGAAATAGTCGAGTGTCTTTTCGTAGCATCTTTATACAGGTTGATTATTTAGCCACCTGCAATAATTTACGGAATGAATATATAGGTCATATTGAGCAACTTTTACTATGGAATTAACCCCAAAATCACGAAAACACTGGCTGTTTCATACATTTTGGCTGCCTGACCTTGACATTTTCTATGGAAGAGTAATTTTTTTTTCGTGATTTCTGGATTGGTCTCATAGTAAAACTTGCTCAATATGACTTATATATGTATTCAGCCCGTAAATTATTGCAGGTAACTAAATAAACACTGTAATCCTCCCGTACATTTTGTCTTTTTATTTATTTATTTATATTTTATTGCACATAAAATATTAAGTGCAAATGGTGGACTTAATGCCTTACGGCCCTTAATGTCTTTTTATTTGTCATTTGTCGAACGATTGCCATCTTGGCTATGGTCCCTGGAGCAGCTATCTTCTAGAGTGAAATTATGGGTTAATCTTTACTTATAACACTGATTTATATAATTTCAATTCTAATAGCTCATTTGCCTTCTCCCACGTTGCTAATCGTAGTGAACGTTCAAAGACGCCGCTGCCATTTGTTATGTAATTACTACTTATAAAACAAGTCATAGTAAGGTCTACCTTACTGTAAAAGTCTACTTTTTGGAAGATAAATAATAGGTAGGTACGGATACAATATTAATATTTATCAAATTAAATACATTAGTTGTATTAAGCATTTCATACAGATTACAATGGGCCATCATAATTATATAATATTCTCATTATAGTTTTTTATACCACGACGGTGGCAAAAAAACATACGACCCGCCTAATGGTAAGCAGTCACCGTATCCTATGGACGCCTGCAACTCCTATTGGCACACCTCGGTAAAAAGATACAAAATAAAAGAAAAAAAACAATTGACTAAATGTACAGGCAGACAGCAAGTGGTCTTATCGCTAAAGAGCGATCTCTTCCAGACAACCTTTGGGTTTATTTATCAGTAAGGTAACAGACTGACAGGCAGAGTTACTATTGCATTTACATATATGTTTTTATTTTATTTCAAAATATTTTATTAAGATCGCATTATTTACATAATAGATACTATTAATAACTAGCTTTAATCTAAAATACACCGTTTGGCAGGCAGGCATTGTACCAAGGATTACTTACTGGCAGCATTTAATCTTATCTCAATACTGATACGTTGTGCGAGGAAGCCGCCAACTCTTCGGTCACCAGTTACGTCAACCAGGCGCTTCGCGATTTCTGCAAAAAACTTGTGCGCGCTGGGACCCCATGGACCTAGAGTTTCAATTATTAATATTGTAAGGATAGTTTATTGTCTGGACACAAAATGCAAACTTAATGCTAATGACCCTAACACCACGAGAGGTACTTGACATTACGCATGGCATAATGACTAATCCCTTTTACGTTATACTTATATTATAGTTATCATGAGTATGTGCGGTAGTTAACCGCCACAGGATGTGGCTTTGAATCATTCAGATATATCCTAAGTTATCCTTACAAAAAGTCCCTATGCAGGGTGTTTATTCAGTCAGTAATTTCCGGGGTGAATGTATAGGTCATTCTGAGCAACTTTTACTATGGGACCAATCCCAAAATTGCGAAAAAAAACTACTCTTCCATAGAAAATATCAAGGTCAGACAGCCAAAATGTATAAAACAGCCAATTATTTTTCGCGATTTCGGGATTGGTCCTATAGTAAAAGTTGCTCAATATGACCTATATATTCAGCCCGTAAATTATTGCATGTGATTAATAAACATCCTGTATGTATATTATTAGGTTGGCATTATTCATTTCACGCCTAAATTAACTGGTATTCTAGACGAACAACCTCCATAGTCCATACAACACCGCGTACAACATTGATGATAATGATGATTCTCGCCGCGTTGTATGGTGTCTCCTTTTTTTACTAGAAATTTTATTTAAAAAGTCATAATTTTATAGAAGTTTGACGTTAATAATAACGACACTTCTACAGTCTGTTTTATCAAACGCGGTAAAGAGTTAGCTTAGCCTGACTCTGCTGCTACATACTACATACATACCTGCAGAAATTTTTGTTGCTGACATATCTCTTACCAATTGATTGAAATTACCTGGAAGAAAAATAATGTTACATACAATTTTGACAGACAACCTAACTAAATATTTCAAGATGGCAACGTACTCCTAAGGCTGGGTTCACACGGCATTGATCTACAGGCTTTTTTAAATATACGTCTTAACGAATAAATAGTGGCACATTCTTTATGCATAGAACCGTTCACACGTCTTTCTACATTTGCAAAAAATCCTACATTGTTTATATGGCTAGACAACTTTCCCGCATAGACGTCGTGTGAACGTGTGTATTATGTCTGTGGTGTGAACGATTTTGTAAGTTGCCATACAAATGTTGCTGTCACTACGGTATTCGATAAAATACCGATTCAGGTATACGGGAAAAATTAACGTTGTGTGAACCTAACCTCATTCACATTGCACCGGCACGATGCCGTTTTTTATCGTATAACAATCGGACAAGCAACTAGTACCGGAGCGTCGTTCGCAGGGATCACACGTCGTGGTTATTTCAAAATGGTTGACGAATCTTGTATAGATAACGAATTATTAATTGATTTAGTGGAACAACATCCCGTTTTGTGGGATAAAAATACCGAACTTTATAAAAATCGTGTTGCAACCCAAGCGGCTTGGAAGGAAATTATGATAGTATTTGATCCGAATTTCGAGACAAAGGAAGAAAAAACTAGACAAGTTTTCGGTATGTATTTTTTATTGGTAATAATTGTGTTACAACTTGTTCAACTCCTTCGCCGTTGAGGCAATCCGTCTCTGGAATTCCTTCCCTCTTTCGATTCAACAAGCCGCAGGCAAACCAGGGCGGCTACCGGGAAAATCGTAATTCGTCGATTGCGGGCATTTTTCTCTGTCACTCTAATTACGTCTTAGTGAGAGTAAAAGAGAAAGATCCCCGCAATTTGCGAATTTCGGTTTTCGCGGTAGGCCCCCTGTTTTTATGCGATTACTCCGCAAGCATCTTCTGCCAGAAGAATTTGAATAATGTTCTCCATTTTGTACAAGGATGTAGCAATATTTATTACTTTATCTTTTGTAAATCATATAAGTATTTAATTACTCGTATACGTTTGTAGGTTTATTTTATTATTTTTATTTATATATAATATTTGACTTGTCTGTCAAATAATTTATGAATCTCTCCTGCATCAACATATGTCTCTGTTTTACCCAATGATTGACTAGTAGAGAATACCTTTTGACATTAAGTCCACCATGTGTACATTTTTCTTTGTTTGTGTAATAAAGTTTAAATAAATAAAATAAATAAACAGCTTTACACAAATTATTACCCTATATGTATGTGCTTTATTTTTAAAACTCTTAAACATCTTGGCACCCTGTTACTTGCCTTCCAGTGTTCAATGTAATTGACCACGTTTCTCATTTACAGCTAAACTAATTATTCAGAGGTGGACTCACATAAGAGATAGTTATAGTCGATCATATAAAAAGATACAAGGTCAGAAGAGGTCCAGAACAACCAAAATAACGAAGCCTTATGTATATAGTAAACAGTTATCCTTTCTGCAGAAAATAATACAACCTAACCAGAAAATAACCAGGCTTCCTCGTATTACCGGAAATGACAGCTTCGAATCCGAAGATCAGGATAATAATTCCGAAGCAAACGAATCATCGGAATCAGATTCTACCCAGACAGACGATATCAAGGCAACGTCGTCAAACACAATAGCTGAACGAATATCTAAAAGACACGTGAAGAATGACGTTAAACCTACAGATGCTAAGATAATGAAATTTATGGATTCTTATTCAAATAATGAACCTAAAACAATGAATCGGCATCTTTCATTTTTTTATGGGATATTACCAACGTTAGATAAGTTTGACGAAGATGAAATCCTTGAATTCCAAATGGGAGTACTCCAATTATTAAAAAAAATAAAAAGCAGTCGCCTAAATAGTGAGTAGTTTGTCAGTCTGCCATCAGTACAGAGGATATGATACCAATAAATACTAAAATAATAATATACAACAAGCTATAAATATTCTCAGTACAAACTTGAATACAACAGCTCCTCTTGAAAACCCTGACTCTGTTCTAACCACACCGATATTGATTAACTATGATGATTTTAATAATGACAATGAAATAAAACTCACTCAAATATGAATAAAACTTAAATAATATCTACCTGTGTATATTTATTTGTGGGCTCACCTTAAACAAATAGCTAATTTTATTTCACTTCGGCATATTCGTATTTATTTTGTATGAATTTTCCAGTCGATTTAATATACTTTCAATAAATATCCGAAAGTAATTAAAAACCTTTTTTATTGTGTTTATCTTTTTCTTTTCAAATGTTTTAGTACGCACTGATATTTTTCATTTATAAGCTGTACACAAAACCTGTTTTGTCAGCAGTGAAACCGTTGTCGCCATCGATAACAATAAAAGTACATTGAAGCGATCATTGACGTCTGCTCACTGTGACAATTGCGTGAAAATTGTGGCTTTTCGTTTACACAAATGAAAATCTACCGTACGAATACCCGGTCGATTGTACGTTTTAAACCGAATACCTATACTTATGTAAAAAAACGTGCAGGACAACGCAGTGTGAACCCAGTCTAAAGGGCTCCACACACGTTGCAACAAAATGCATGCGGTTTGCCGATTAGATAATTACCGCGCAAGTATAGGTATGTGCACTCATACTCGTACAGATGTCGAAAAAAACTGCAGAACCTTTTGGCCGCGCCGAAACCGTATTTTCGTTAGTGTTCGACCGAAGTTTCGGTTTCAGCAGGTTTCGGCATAAAATTTATAGTTCGACCGAATGTTCCGTTAATTAGAGCAAAACCGGACCCTAAGATTAAGATCCGGTGGAACACTAGTTAATACAATGTCTATGGCATTGTATTAACTAGCACACTGCGACCGATTCGCACGTTGCTCCGAAGTTTGAGTTAGACACCGCTATGCGCGTAATATAGCGACATCCTGCTCACACGTGAGACGCAGTGTGCCATGCCCCTAAAGCACAAGGGTGTGGCACTACTAAATGCTACCATTAATTAAGCATTAAGACTCGAATAGTACCTAATTGATCATGACCCGGCTTAATTGGCTGCAGTGGCTCACGAACTCACAAACTGTGCTCAATCTCTGGGTAGTTGCACAAATGAGTCAGCAACAATAGGCTAGGGTAGGATACCTTAAGCAAATGAAGCGTCAGGTAGAGACCGTGTCATCCACGAAGACGTGTGCCTTGACTCGTAATGTCATGTGATTAAAGGTTAGATTTGACAAATCTGCCCGTCGTCGTGGATGACACGAACTATAGAGATAGTAACTTTACATTAATAGCTAACGCAAAATTAAGTTTTTATATTAAATTTTTACTCATTTTGATCAAGGGCACATATATAAGGGCATAATGTACATATATTTAATTAATTAATTATACTTCTATTTACAATTCTGCTCGTCAGGTCCCTCGGCTATTACACTGGCTATTTTATAAGAAAATTATACTGGTATGGTATGCAGGGTAACGACATCGGCATACGAATGACATATATTCGTGTTTTTTTTTCTATCCTGCGCTTTTAAATACAGCCTAGTTTCCACGTGACTTTTTTTCATGACATTTGCTCTTCATTAAAACGTGTAAAAATTCAATAAAAAATAAATAAATTATATAGGACAAATTGACTAAGTCCCACAGTAAGCTCAATAAGGCTTGTGTTGAGGGTACTTAGACAACGATATATATAATATATAAATATTTATAAATACTTAAATACATAGAAAACACCCATGACTCAGGAACAAATATCCATGCTCATCACACGAATAAATGCCCTTACCAGGATTTGAACCCGGGACCGTCAGCTTCGTAGGCAGGGTCACTACCCATTAGGCCAAACCGGTCGTCAAAAACAAAAAAACTAACATTTTACTAATTAACATTAGATCCCTGCCCTCTTAAAATGTTTCTTCTCTGTACCAACAAGATTAGGTTCCTACTGTTCTTATATCCACTGTACAAAGGTAATAACAAACCCAAATCACAGATGTCGTTACTGAGATAAAGGGTTGGTAGTTTGGTACGTGTTGACAACATATCGCACTGTGGGCGTAACGCAACATAATATTCTTAATAAAGATATGAACTTGATTATTTTAAGAGAATAATAGACAAATGCTTTTTCATACCAACGTAGTTCCCATTTTCCGCTCTGAATGTTCACAGTAGGTTTCTACATATTGATTGATTCAAATACGATTAGCCATTTGCTAATAACAGTAGTTCTCCCTGCTGGTGCTGCTAGACTTTGATAACTTGTCAAAACTAGACTAGGTCTAGTTATTTTGAACCATTTGGCTTGCAGAAATCGCGAAACGCCTGCTTGACGTAACTGGTGACCGAAGAGCGGCGCGGCGTCCTCGCACAACGTATCAGCATTGCGATACAACGAGGATATGCCGCCAGCATCCTTGGTACAATGCCTCAAGGGCCTATTTTAGATTTCAGCTTGTTAATTTAGTTTAGAAGTAGTTTTGACAAGTTATCAGCCTCCAATTTGATATAAGTCCCTTCACCAGCCGCGGTAGATCTTTTATTAGATCCGATAGCTGCGCGGGGGCATTCCGGCAGCGATCTTGATTGTGGCGTACGGTCAGCAAACAGGTAACTATAATAATTATGATTTATATTGGCACGTTCAAATAAATAAATTATGAGACAATCATACACAAATTAACATAGCCTCATAGTAAGCTTAATAATATTTGTGTTGGGCACTAGACGATGATGACTTAACAGGTATACATGGATCCATAACTCAGAAACATCTGTGATGGACACACAAATAAAAGTCCTTACTAGGATTTGAATCCGGGGTCTGCTGCTTTGCAAGCAGAGTCACTACTGACTAGTTTAGATGACTGTTTGGAATCTAGAATCTAGCTAGAATATCGGTTTTGGTCCACGCTGTTCCGAATAGGTGGCTAAAGCATTAAGAAGAAAGGGGACGGCCGCTTCTCCAAACAAACGTAGTCCCCATGTTCTTCTCTGGATATTTATTTATTTTATTTTTCAAAAGACGACAATGATCCATAATGGTTAGTAACATTTAAGATTTAAAACTAAGTGGTAGTAGAACAACAAGAAAAAGCGAACAGTACAGTTAAAAAAAACAATCATCTGGTAGCGATCATGACATGACACACTCAAAATGTCGTATCGGCCCGCTACAGCAGCCAGGATGGAGTTGAAGGCAGTTGGAGCTGGCCCGCGCTCTGCAGAGCAACAAGGCAATCGTCTATAATATTGATATCATGTTTTTTTTTTTACATAATTTGATGTATATTAACCATAGCTATGCCCCTGCGTTTGACTTTTTTCGACTTTTTGATTATTGTAAAACTTAGGAGCGAAAGCAGATTTCATGCAAATTTTTAAATGCTCATAACTCTTTAATAATTAAATTAAAAAATCGGGAAAAATCAAACATAGGGGCATAGCTGTGGTTAATATACAACAAATTGTGTCAATTTTTTTCGATTAGGCGGGTCACGCATGGGTCCTCCGCTTTCGTCTTTAAACTCAAAATTTAGTTTTATAATTAAACACCTTATTATTATTATTATGTCTCCTTTTTTGGGTTCCGTACCCAAAGGGTATAACGGGACCCTATTACTAAGACTCCGCTGTCCGTCCGTCCGTCCGTCTGTCACCAGGCTGTATCTCATAAACCGTGACAGTTGAAATTTTCACAGATGATGTATTTCTATTTCAGCTATAACAACAAATACTAAAAAGTACGGAGCCCTCGGTGGTCGAGTCCGACTTGCACTTGTCCGGTTTTTTGAAAAGACGCAACAGATTATGTAGGTATGTAATAAAATAAAAGTTTACACCCGTTTGTCTGTCTGTACATTGCCCGAGCCGCATGCCTTTCCGGATTCTATCGCCGAGCAAATCTCAGAAACTTTGTTACCTAGAACAAAGTGTAACTCAGCGCTAAGGACACGTCACTGTATAAGCGGAGCGATACGAACGACTTGATTAAAAATCTTTTTTAGGGCTCTGTACCCAAAGGGTAAAGGGACCCTATTACTAAGACTCTTCTGTCCGTCCGTCTGTCTGTCTGTCCGTCTGTCACCAGGCTGTATCTTATGTACCGGGATAGCCAGACAGTTGAAATTTTCACAGATGATGTATTTCTGTTGCCGCTATAACAACAATTACTAAAAAGTACGAAACTCTCGTAGGACGAGTCCGTCTCGCTTTTTTATATGAATTGATTTACGTAGGTTCCTGTGATGAACGAATAAAGAATTGAATTGAATTTAATTGAAAAATACAAGCAAATTGCTAAGACTCCTTCTTATATGTAAGGGTAAGGCACTAAAACAGTATCATTTCGAAGCATTATAATTTTTTTGGCGTTGATCGAAGTACAATTGTCATCTTGGCTAGGCCCCCTAAATCCACATTCCATTTCTAACTTTTATATTAGCTAGATATTAGACTGTTTTTCCCTTTCCGAATTTTGTAAACATTGTTGTCGTAATCAATAAAAGTTCTGTTGCCTATGAAGCCGATGGTCCTGATGGGTTTGAATCCCGGTAAGGGCATTTATTTGTGTGATGAACACAGATATTTGTTCCTGAGCCATGGATGTATTCTATGTATTTAAGTATTTGTATATTACATATATCATTGTCTGAGTACCCACAACACAAGCCTTCTTGGCTTACCGTGCGACTTAGTTAATGTGTGTAAGAATGTCCCTATAATATTTATTTATTTATAAAAGGTAAGTCGAGTGCTGTTCTCAATTTTTCACTTCGTGCCTTGAAGATTGCTTCTCTACTTACCTATAGTGCTGGGATTTCCATGATATATGGTATTTATTTATTTAATATGCATTATACAATTTTCGTATTCTTTTATAGTAGAGCTAATATCACCTGATATCTATATTAACTCGACTTTACCGAATTCATCATCATTTCAGCACTTTGTCGCCCATTGCTATCTTAGGCCTCTTTTTCGACTTACGAACGGATACCTTGGTCCGTTCGTAAGTGCAAGTGGTTGGTGGTTGGTCTTGGTTGGTGGTTGGTTGGTTGGTTGGTGGCTTGGCCTTGGCGCTTCTTTCAACTCACCGCTAACGCTAACGGTGTGGCCACACCCCTCAGCTGACCACATCAATTTCAGGCGAGGCCATAAAACGCACCCGTTTGGGAGGCTTGTTACCGCCGTTCCTAGTTGGTAACCCGTTTTTATGGCTTCATGTGGACTGGAAGGCTGTGTAAGACCCGTGAATGTATTCATTATGGGTGGAAATATAGTTGTATGTGTTGTATGGTGAATACGGAATACGTTGGTGGCCTAACGGTAAAGGTGCCGTTCGGTTCCAGACTGCACCGGAATTACTGCAGCTGTATTGCAGCTGTATTTGGCGACCGATCTAGCTTAGTGGGTAGTGACCCTGTCTATGAAACCGATGGTTCTGGTTTCCCGCTAAGGGCATTTATTTGTGTGATGAGCACGCATATTTGTTCCTTAGTCATGGGTGTTTTCTATGTATTTAAGTTTTTATATATGTATTACATATTTTGTCGTCTGAGTACCCACAACACAAGTCTTCTTGAGCTTACTCTGGGGCTTAGTCAATCTGTCTATTTATTTATTTAATAGTGAACAGTTAAGAATACTGTGTTGTAATCCCTAATCTGAACGGGAACTTTCTAAGTGGAAACATACGAGAATTTTCTCATGAAAGTTTCCAGGAATTTACGAAAATTTTGAGATTGTTCAGCAACTTGCATATTGTCTTATTTTTTTTAATACTACGTCGGTGGCAAACAAGCATACGACCCGCCTGATGGTTTTACATGCGCCTTGCCTACCCTAACACTCCGCACCCTTGTTGAGCTTGAGCTCTGGCAACCTCACCGGCAGGAACACAACACTATGAGTAGGGTCTAGTGTTATTTGGCTGCGGTTTTCTGTAAGGTGGAGTTACTTCCCCAGTTGGGCTCTGCTCTAGATTTGGAATAACATCCGCTGTGCTGTGCCCTACCACACAAAGCGAGATGACATTGACAATGCCCATACCTCTCTGTTGACGTATTTTAAAGACATACCCAGGTCATTTGAACGTAGTTTAAGAAAATACCCGGGAAGCCGCTTTACCAACTACTTTTTTTAAATACTTTACTTTTATTGAAATACCGAAAGATACAAAGTATAGTCTACCATCGCTCAAAATACCCACCGATTTACCTAACAACTATCACTCACTATGCTAATCTAACAATAACTTGTCCATAATAAACATAATGGTTATGCAAATCTAGATTGTTACATTAAAGCCTAGGTAATCTAGGTATCCTGATTTGGTAAAGCCGGTAGCAGCAATTAGCAAGACAATTAATAGCCGGTGCTAAGACAAGGCCGTTTCGACGATAGTTTACTTTATACAGCGTGTGCCTGGTAACCTGGTTAAGTACACATGTAATATACTATAAACAAAAGATCACCCCAGTAGCTTTAAAACATCTGTGTATGTAAATAAAAGATATGAATGTAAAGCTCTTTGTCCTTTGACGACCGACTTTGAAAAATTCGAAGTATATTTGTTACTGTAAAAGCCCGAAGTACGGTAAAACCTAGGATATACCAGTAAGACCTAGGTTTTACCGATGCCGATCGGTAAAAGCCCGAAATGTGAAATAATTATTGTTCACTTCGGGCTTTTACCGACATGGATTTGGTAAATCCTAGGTCTTACCACGTCGACCGGTAAAGGTTGAATCATCCACTGGTTCTTGACATTATTAGATGAAAATCTTGTATCAGTGTAAGGCGCGTTACATGTAGCGCCAGTTAGAGTGATGCTTCGTAAGTAATGTACAGTGTGTCACATACCCATTGTAAGCAATATGCCCAGTTGGTGGGAATTTTCGGGCTGTAGCTAGCCGCTGTAATGGGTAACAGAAACGCGTTCCGTATGTGGTTCGTTTTCCAGATGACTAGGGTGCATATCGCGAACGATTGGCATCTTGACTAGGTACCAAGGTTTAGGTATAGTTTACAGTAAAAACAAATTAGGTATCTATTAATAGTTCCCGCCTGTTGAAGCGACTATGGATGGGTGATCAAATGACACCCAGATGCTTTCAATTAAATAATTTTGTTTTAAGTAAAAAACCTTTTGCCAAACGTGGGTTATGGCAGTGGTTCGTAAGGGAGAGAAATAAGCCTGTCTGGTTCCGTGGTATGTTGGTACTCCCCTGTCATGCTAGTTGGTCGTACCGAGGGCCGCTCCTGGTTAGCCAGGAACGTCTTTAAGCGCCGTGGACAGCTGATGTGAATGCGAAAGGAGGCCTCCGCGTCCCTAGGAACTATTAGTACGGCCGGTCGGAACAAAGGAACCGCGCCGGTAAAGGGTTATTTGAACCGGAATCTTACAGCTCTATTCTGTAAGACTGCTGTCGACCGAAAATGCGATTTTGTGTCTTAAGCAAGCTGTCAGGTACTACAAGGACAGGAACACGCCGATCTATGCGTACTTTCTGGACTTGTCAAAGACGTTTGACCTGGTTGTGTAAGACAAGCTATAGTACAAGCTTACAAAAACGGGAGATTCCATTGAATATATCGCGTTGCTTAAACATTGGTACAACAGCCAGGTCAACCGAGTGAGATGGGCGGGAAAGGAGTCTGACGAGTACAAACTACAAAGTGGAGCGAGACAGGGAGGGCTAACATCCTTTCTCCTTTTCAACGTCTACGTAAACGAGTTGATCGAGGCACTCAGCAGGGCACATGTCGGTTGCCATACAGATGATGTGTGTTTTAACAATATAAGTTACGCTGACGACATGGCGTTGCTGAGGCCTTCGGCTGACGCGGTACGACAGCTCATCAATATTTGTGAGGAATACGCCGGGCAGCATGGTCTAAAATACAACACGGCCCAAAGTCAGTTTGTTATATTCAAAGCTCGTAAGTATAACCCGTCTACGGAGCCGAGGATCATGTTGTACCCCTCAAAGTTGTAGATCGCTTTAAGTATCTGGGGCATAGCTTACAACTGAATTGAATGACGATCTGGATCTGGAAAGGGAAAAAAGAGCGACAGCAGTGAGAGGCAATATGCTTGCCCACAGGTTCCCACGGTGTAATACATCAGTTAAATTGACGCTCTTTAGAGCTTACTGTCAGACTTTCTACACATGCAGCCTGTGGGTGAAGTTTACACAACCAGCCTAGAACGCATTGCGCGTTAAATATAATAACATATTGAGGATGCTGTTGCGGCTGCCGAAGCACTGCAGCGCGTCCGTCATGTTCGCTGAGGAGCGAGTAGATGACTTTTTTGCCATTAGGCGGAAAAGAATCGCCTCCATGCTGAGACGGGTGCGCGGCAGCAGCAACAGTCTACTCAAGGTGTTGGCCGAGCGCCTCGAGTGCCCCGTTATAAAGTTTTGGGTGGAGGTGGCAATTGGGAGAGCGAAATAGAGTATGGCAACCTGCGCCCCCTACTCTCCACACATCTTAGTGTTTAGTTATAAGTTCTTATTTTTGTTTTTCTCTTAGTACCTACCTAATTAGCATAGTTTTAAGTTTATACTAATAGTCGTTATGGATCAGTGATCTGAAATAAACGGTTTTTTTTTATTTATACTCAGGGTACGAGACAAAACTTAAATACGTCCTTTTCTACATATTAAAGGTTGTGCTAAACTATTTTTTTTATACCTAACATTTTATTCTCTAAGAAAAGGAGACACTTGACCTATCCGACGCGTCGCGTGTGATGTCACGGCGCGAAGCTCATGAACGCGACCGCACAGGACCGGACCCTAAAGGCATCAGCGCCAGAGTACTTTGAACGTACCGCGCGATCAAAACTGCTAACGTTGTTGCTACGCTGAAACTACTCTCGCGATTGTACAGTCGCGCAGAGTATAACCTAATCTTACTTTGATTAGAATAACGTGCATCGTTACACTGTTTATTGCTGTCCCGCTCCCACTGATAATATATTTAACACTCGTATTTCATAAAAATAGTCATAGTGCTGACTGTTAATGTTCTGGTTTTGCTGTAGGTTTAGTTACAATTTTTCAACAACAAGCCGCAGCGGCTCTCTCTGGAGTACGGAAGGTGGGACAGGGAGAACACTCCCCTGATATGGAATATATCGTATGACTGGGCCATAAGGGGGGCCCAGCTTCCCTGCATGATCACCATCTGCTATGCTGACGACACCATGGTGGCTGTGCGGGGAAGGCACATGGACGATAACTTTTTCAGAGCGGCGGTAGCGACAGAGATGTCAGTGGGTCGCATCGAACGCCTAGGATTGAATGTGTCCCTCTCGAAGACTGAAGCAATTGTCTTCGAGGGACCTGGAAGGGCGCTACCTGAGGACTTAACTATAGCTGTTGCAGGTGAGAGGGTTCCGGTCAATTCACACATGAAGTACCTGGGTCTTGTTCTTGACCGGAGGTGGAATTTTGAACAGTATTTCCTCAGGTTAGCGCCCCGAATCGTGGGTGCTGCCTCAGCCCTTAGCCGGCTATTACCAAACGTGGGTGGGCCGATAGCCCCTTGTCGGTGCCTGTACGTGGGCGTTGTTCGGAGCATGGCCTTATACGGGGCACGAATTTGGGCAGACAGGCTCTTGGCTAAAGCCAAGCCTCTCCTAAGGCGTCCGCTGAGGGTGGTGGCCTTGCGCATAATAAAGGCATACCATACGGTTTATTTCGCGGTGGCATGAGCCCTGGCAGGTACTCCACCCTGGTAGCTGGAAGCTAAAATGATAGCTGGAAATTACCGTATGAAAGCAGAGGCCAGAGCGCGTGGAGAACGCCTCGACCCAGAGGAGGCGAAGAGAGAGCAACGACAGGCTGTCAAGAGACTGTGGGACCGCTGAAAGAGCGACCAGGAGGATTCCTCCTATAGAGTCCGCAGTATAGGGGCTCTCCTCCAGTCATTCAACCAGTGGCTCCATAGAGAACACGGGGTGCCCAGCTACAGATTGACGCAGGTAACAACCGGACACGGTTGCTTCAACAATCTGCCATGACACGGCCCAGCACACACTTGAATCGTGCAGGCGATGGGCTGTGGTACGCCAAAACATGGTGGTGGCAGCGGAAATCACGAGTGGGGACCTCTCGCTGCACGACGTCGTGTCGCCCATGTTGCGCAGCAAGAGGGCATGGAAGGAAGTTGAGGTCTTTTGCGAAACCGTGATTTCCCTAAAGGAAGCAGCGGAGCGGTTGCGCGAAGATAGTGCAGATGCGCTACCGCTCCGGCGTAGGCGGAGAGGGAGGGTCTCCTCCCTAGGTAGGCAATGTGCCCTAGCCAACAGCTAGTTCCTCCCCTTCGTAGAGCCAGTGGATTGGGGGGCCCAGACGGAATGGCTCTGCACGTGTGGGAGGAGAGCCAAGCGTCCTGGTGCTCTTCCTCATTGGCGCGGGTGTCCAACACAGGTCAGTCGGGCTGCCGAGGGGCGTCGCGGATAGAATGCCGCAAGCGATCCCCTGACGCTCCCCTAACGGCAAAGAGGATGACACCGCAGGGGATGTTAGTGGGTATTCTCTTCCCCTTCCTCTGGCTAACAGAGGGAGTTACGGGAGGAGCGAGTCCCACATACCACCCGGGTGGTAAGAGAATGACTTTTTTGTTAGAATTTATGAATATATTTTGCATGCAACACGTTTTTTTTAAATATACTACCTTAAAGAAAAAGTAGAAGAAATCAGGAAAAATCATAAAATATTAGTTATGGCCGCCTTCCCTTGGCGCGCAGCCCACCGTGCACCCCCCAATGGGCTTCCCCAGCCCGAGGTGAGATGCGTAAATGCAATTACCCCTGCGTCAAAAAAAAGAGGACAGGGAGAACACGCTTATCATTCATGCTGTTGCTTTCCAGAATAACTACCCCGCGTGACCCTGACGTAACCCCGTCGCCTCTAAATGGCGATCCAATTATGCCCCGTAGAATCATGTGTCCATCTGTTCAAGAGGTGTTAGTTGCACCACCCACACCGACCCCCGAAAATGTAAAGGGCATTAATTATTACTCGAGCTGGAGTTCCAAGAGGCGATGGCCTCGCTCAGTACTGCCTGAGCTCCAGCGCGGTTTCTCGGTACTTATTTATTAGGATAATGTTCCTTTTTTTGCTCAAATTAAATGCCTATGTGTGTTTTATTGATATTAGTAAAGCGACCTGGTCTCGAAACAATATTTTAAACTTAATAGAGCAAATTTCTCATTACTCCTAAGAATATTCTCCGGAAAATTCTCCGACACATTTCTTTATAAGGCGTCCGTAGTATTTTGAATACAAACTATTTATTATTTATATCAAGTTGTTTCTTTGTACATGTGTTTTTCGCATACTTGAGTTTTTACAAGCTTTTATAAAACTTAATCTTGGGACCTAAACTTGACACTTGAATTTTGGTTTATGTAAATCGGAAGAAAAGTACGATTTAGTATTTTTTTGGAAACAAAAAACATTGTTTGTACAAGTTTTTATCGCTTACCGTACTTTTCTTTCGTGCGGTACGTTCAGAGTACTCTGGCGCTGATGCACTGCTGCCTTTAGGATACGGTCCTGTGCGGTCGTGTTCATGAGCTTCGCACCGTGACATCACACGCGACGCATCGGACAGGTCAAGGGTCTCCTTTTCTTACAGAATAAAATGTTAGGTATAAAAGAAATAGTTTAGCACAACCTTTAATGTGTAGAAAAAGACGTATTTAAGTTTCGCGTCGTACCCTGGGTATAAAAAAAAAAACAAAAGACACCGTTTATTTCAGATCACTGATCCATAACGACTATTAGTATAAACTTAAAACTATGCTATTTAGGTACTTAGAGAAAAATAAAAATGAGAACTTATAACTAAAAACTAAGATGTGTGGAGAGTAGGAGCGCAGGTTGCCATACTCTATTTCGCTGCCCCAATTGCCACCTCCACCCAAAACTTTATAACGGGGCACTCGAGGCGCTCGGCCAATACCTTGAGTAGACTATTGCTGCTGCCGCGCACCCGTCTCAGCATGGAGGCGATTCTTTTCTGCCTAATGGCAAAAAAGTCATCTACTCGCGCCTCAGCGAACATGCCGGACGCGCTGCAGTGCTTCGACAGCCGCAACAGCATCCTCAAGGTTGATTGATTTAATTGAAAGCGGGTGTTATTTGATCGCTTCAACAAGCGAGAACTATTAATAGATACCTAATTTGTTTTTACTGTAAACTATACCTAAACCTTGGTACCTAGTCAAGATGCCAATCGTTCGCGATATAATAATCTCTGCATTATGCAGTGCACCCTAGTCATCTGGAAAACGAAGCACATACGGAACGCGTTTCTGTTACCCATTACAGCGGCTAGCTACAGCCCGAAAATTCCCACCAACTGGGCACATTCCTTACAAAGGGTATGTGACACACTGTACATTACTCTGCTCTCAGGACTTCTACATCCCTACTCACGGCGTTCGAATTTGCAGTGAGTAGAGTTCACTCTCACCTTCAGCAAAACCGAAAAACCTAGACCTATATGACTAGTAAAATAGCCGAAACAATACGAAGCATCACTCTAAATGGCGCTACATGTAACGCCCCTTACACTGATACAAGATTTTCATCTAATACTGTCAAAAACCAGTGCATGATTCAACCTTTACCGGTCGCCGTGGTAAGACCTAGGATTTACCAAATCCATGTCGGTAAAAGCCCGAAGTGAACAATAATTATTTCACATTTCGGGGTTTTACCGATCGGCATCGGTAAAACCTAGGTCTTACCGGTATATCCTAGATTTTACCGTACTTCGGGCTTTTACAGTAACATATTCATGAATAACGATTGAGATTATTGAAAATTAAAATATTTATGACATTGCAATATGCCCTGCCAGGGCCCATATGAATGTACCTAATTATTAAGATCTGTACTAAACTATGGTTGCAATAAATAAATTACTAAAATGACTAAAAATTTGTTACAAATGGTTCATCAAAAACCCGTTGCTACATCCGAATTCGGCGTTACTCCCGAAGTTGCTACATGAATCTTGTACTAAAGTATATTTTAAATTAATTGGACTTGGATTAAACGTCGCTATATCTGAATGGTCGCTACAACCACAATAAATTGAATTCCACTGTATTTATTTGTCTTACAAATAACTATCGCTCTTATATTAACCACGAGCGTAATGAGTGGTTCGAAAAGTAGAATCTTGAGCGTTGCGAGGGTTTCGATACACGAGATTTAAACAAACTTTGCTACCTAGTGAAACCCGAAAATGTTCACCATAACAACAGTAAAACAGTAAAGCATTAGAAAATCAAATACAAATGATTAAATATTTATTATTCAAAATAATCACTTAAAAGTCAATTCCACCAGCAAACGTGAGGAAATAACTTAAGATTTACATCAAACTTTGCCACTCTCGGAGATAAAATGCAACTTTCTAATCAGTTTTTGGAAAATAAAGAAAGCCTTTACAAACGAAGTAACCTAGTATAAAAAATAGTACGTTAACTCGTCCACGTCTTACCTGTACACATCCCAAAGACTACCTTAGATACCTTGGTATCTAAAGCTAATTTTTACGCAGTAGTCACAACAACCTTACAGGCGGGATACATTTTTTAGTTAGTTCAACTTAGTTCAACAAAAGTGACCTTTTCTAAAATGTGTTTGACTTAATGGTAGTGAAATCTCACTGGGTATTAGGGCCCACAGTGTACGTATCTTATCTTCTCGTCTGATATACTAACTCTAATTTCAAAACACGAAGCTTAATTAAATATCAAAAGCAGAGTACTTAATTACGGCTTCGATATAAATAAAACAGTTTAGGCTATCAAGCAAGAAGGTTTTATCTTACAATATTGAAAGCATTCCGACCACAATCAGACGGCCTTTTAAGAGTAGCTTAAAGGTTAATAACTTGTTTAGGAATAACAGGAGTATAATATTGAATTTGGATATTATAAGTAGTTTTGCAGCCGGTCAAACAAGATTGTCAGAAGAAAAAGGCGCGAATTTAAAATTGTCTATGGGACGGTAACCCTTCGCGCCTATAATTTATTAGATTTGCTGCATTTTTCTACTGACGTAAATGGCTATAATTAAAATGTGAGCATACACTCAATAAATTGCCATATTGACTGATACCAGAAATGAGATCAAATCAAGTTCTTTTGTTTTTCAGGGATGTTAGAAATTTGCACATCATTATTATGTTAGTAACATATAGCACACAGTCGCTGCGTCGCCAGCTCTCTTTTATTTGAATTTATTAGGAGCATTGGCAACACGGCCATCAGCTCAAAACATAAATAAATCAGTACAGGACACACATTAACTATAAGTACTTACATTTGTTACACACATAGTGTGTGTTTGTGTACATGCATAGTTTTATATTGTTTGTGTAAATACACAAACAATATAACCCATGTTTTGGGAAGAAAAACTAAAAACAAGACAAGGAAAATAATTTTGACCCAACTGATGCGTTTCAAGCTACTTTTAACCTTCTCAAAACTCCCCTAGATGTCGCTAGTCATGTGTAACATACAGATAAACTAGAAACAAACAAATTAATATAAACCTACATACATAAATGTCGATCTTAATAAAAGCATTGTTAATTTAGCTATGCGTTTGCGCACAAAATGAAGGGCAATGCTCGCGCGCGGATCAACGCTCTGACTCACTGTCGCAAAAAAAGTATGTCTGTGTGTCTGTTTGCTTCTACTGATATTTTTTCCCTTATCCAAATATCAATTTTAAAAGTTTTAAACCGGATTTTGTTTCGAACATTCGATTCAATTGTTTACTAGTACTTAGTTGTCGATTCGTTCGTTAAATTTATAAATACATTTGCAGTAAAGGAATAAGTAATTATCATTAATTAAATTATTTATTTATATTTTACATTGTGTTACAAAAATCTTACAGAGACGTAATTTATAGCAAATACAAACAAATGTATTGTTCCATAAATATATTCTCGACTGTTTTCTCCGTGGTTTTTGACTATTTGATATACGAACAATACGTGTACGAATGTCATATACTTAATAACAGTGATTTTTTCAAAACGCCTTCAAGGCGCCTTGATTTTAAGTACACTGTATTAAAAAAAAAAAAAAAAACGTTTATTCACGTTTCATGCCTTATAAATATTTACACTATACTTCTGCCAAACCACAGAGTGTTTTGTTGGCAGACGAAGCTCCTATAATATGTAAGCTAGGTAGTCTATATTCTACTTATATACAAATACAAATACAAAATACAAAATTCTTTATTTCATTAAATACAGTTTATATAATTTAGGGGATGGTGTCTCCCGGTAAGCAATATTGCCTGTGTTGGGAGGCACCGCTCTTTCGTGATTAATTAATAACTAATACTAAGATCTGTACTATTTACATTTACTACCTATAAATACTATTTACAATTTACAAACAAAATACACTACTAACAAGCTATACATTAATTATGAACGATACAAGAACGACATAAACTATATTAAATATTATTATATATATTATTTATATTATTTCATTTAATTTCCAGTAAGCTTGACTGCGTGTGTGCGTGCGTGCGTGCGTGCGTGTGTGTGTGTGTGTGTGTGTGTGTGTGTGTGTGTGTGTGTGTGTGTGTGTGTGTGTGTGTGTTTGTGTGTGTGTGTGTGTGTGTGTCATGGTACTCATCGTAATAGGCACTTTTAGTAATAGGTTTATATTATTATCTATTTAACCCCTTACCGCATGCGCAGCCCTATATGGCAGTTATAATATTCAATTCTATTGATAGCTATTAAAGTTTATTTTTAAACAGATGTAATACTTTTGTTTACGACATATTAGTTTTAGATTGTACACCTAACGATTTATATTATTTTTAGAACCTTTAAGCCTTTTGTTTGATGAACTCCATGGTGTCCATATTTTAATTACCAGAGAAAACCTTGGCAGCTTACAGTAAATTGCAGTCATCCACACCTTAAACTACTGTTTATTAATTACATAAAACATACCTTTATTTATGAGTAACATTCATGAATCATCCTAATTAATATAAGTCTTTGTGTTGGTACCATATATAGTACCTAGGCTTGATACAATATTATTACTTAGCATTCAGTCAGTGCTAATCTTTGCCATTCAAACGCGTGGTTCCATTAGTATTCCTGAATAGTGTCTATTTTATGTAAATAGTGTTGATACATTATAATAAGTACCTACTTAACTGTCTGCGTTTATGTTAAGGTACTGTTCGGATTCAGACTGCACCAGCGTGGCTGCATTGCTGCCGCAAATGTCAAAATTTCCAAAACAATTGTCATATTCTTGGAGAAAACCTTTTAATATCGGTTTCGTTCGTAAAACCGTTATTATTAAGCCGGTTTTTAGGAGAACATTTCTTTAAAGTTACTTGTAAGATGAACCGGTTTAGAACTATAAAAACCGGTTTCTTCCTTTGTCTGTGTTTTTGTTTACGTGGCACACCACTAGGCCGGCCGGCTGTCTCTTCGCTCATCGAATAAACCAGTTTATTTAGGTTACAATAAAGTTCTTAAAACGTTCGCGTTCTTATGAAAGTTCGGAGTAAAACCGAAATAAACTGGTATTTACCGCTATTTTTAAAACCGGTTCCTTGCCTTAGTCAAAATCAATGTTGCTGCTCTTTTTGGCATTTGCGACAGTAATGCAATTGCGGTAGCATTGCATTTAGTTATCGGGACCTGTCTAGATTATGAAAAGTTCCATAGCTATTTTGTGGTCTGTTTTTTTATTCGAATGAATGTGAATTTGTTTCTTGCACAGAAAATGTATGGCGTGGTACTTAATATTAATATAGTAGTTAAAAAATACACTACAGTAGGTAAAATGTGTAATTTGCCCCTGATATCACTGCAAACTTGCCTACATGTATGAAACATTATGTGGTTTATTTTAATTTAAATCAGGTCAGTATGGAAATGTAGGTATACGTATTATCTGCATACCACGATTAACGGGAAAATCCCTGATATATAACGACCGCAATTGGAGGCAAGGAACAAATAGCAGCATAGTTTACATAATAATACGAGTATATGTATACGACATATCGAAAATAGGCACTCTAGGTAGGTCATTAGATATTATCTTTATTAATTTTTTGTTAGCATTTTCGTAACTTAACTGTGGAATGAACTGTCATCCGCGTTATTCCAGGACCGATACACTTGCAAACGTTCAAGGAAAGATTGTACTCCCATTTTAAAGGCTGGCAAAGCGCTTGCAACCTCTCTGGTGTACAGGGGCGACAGTAATTGCTAATCATCAGGTGATTTGTCTGCTCGTTTTCCTCCTCTATAATAAGAAAATCCTTGTAAAAGCAGGAAAAGTCGCAGGAGCAACTAACTGACCAACTTTAATGAGTCAGTCATATTCTAAATGCGAGAATCGGGCCGCCGCAAAGATGCGATTTACGAGCCAAAGGACGGGGAACTGCAAGTAATTTACTTAGTTGTGTTTTTGGGTGTAATATAAGAATTTCCTGAATAAAATGTAACATACCTAACAGCTATATTGCACATGCACACTTTAAAAATACGAGAATATAACGTTCTGTAACTTAGAAATCACAAACTTAATTTACCTTACGAATGCCAAGGTCTCTATTTCAGCTTGCGCAAAAATTCTTTCGTACGTCCGGATGTTCTTTCCCAATCGATTCTCGTGCAATTTGGTGAACAATATAAATAAATATATTTTATTGGCATATTCTGTTTTTGGATTTTTTTTTTCAAAATAGCCCGAGTCCTATTGACTAGTGGCTCTGTAGCCACTAGTAATAGAGGTAATAGAATCAGCAGTTCCTTTGCTAAATATCGATGTCCTTTTTTCTCGACTTCTTGTTTGCTGTTTCATGAAAATCTGTATAAAAGCAAAGCCGCGGGAGCAACTAACTTACCAACTTCAATGAGTCAGTCATACTTCAAAATGCGAGGATCAGCAGCGGCCCGCCGCAAAGATGCGATTCATGCGCGCCAATGAACGGAGAAGTGCAAGTAATGCGTTGTTGGGTACACTGTGTAATACAAGCGTTCCCTGAATGTAATATAATATAACATAACATAACAATACTCTTTATTACATGCCTCGATAAATAAAAACTGTAGATAACTAAAAGTCAAACTTAATAATACGGTGTAGGGATATTACGCCCGCTGGTTTTCTCAGTGCAATTAGGGCTGCCATCCGTCCGGGTTTTCCTGGATTTGTCCTAGTTTGGAGGCCGTCCGGGGGCCGTCCGGGGGGTGTCAAGAAGTGTCCGGGGAAAACCCGGACACTTTTCATGTAAGGAAGCACATTAAAACTACATGTAAAATTAAAGGTCTTGTTTTTAAAAAATATTATTTTCGGACTCGTCCGGGGAAAAATGCGATTTACGCCAAATGTCCGGGTTTTTTAAATCTTTGTCCGGGCTTGGCGAAATTCGAGATGGCAGCCCTAAGTGCAATGAATCAACGCTCGTCAGTCAGGGCACCTCGTGGCACGCTGTTGGGCACAGGGCAGTAGTGACGCACAGTGTTTATAAACCTCTACTATGTCATACTTCGTTTTTTTTTTTAATCCTATTGTTTGTATGCTTCTAAACACCAGACTAAAACTCCGACGTCCATATGACTTTTAGCCACGTAACCGCACTCGGTTACGTGGCTAAAAGTCATATCGACGTCGGAGTTCTGTAACCCGAGAGGTGGGTGGGTGGTACAGGGCTTTCTGCCTCTTAGCCGGCTTCTCGTCCGATCTCCAGAATCTCCTCCTCAAGAAAAAAGGAGGATCTTTAATTCCTTGTTTGCTGCTTTAAAAAATCTTAACATAAGCAGGCAAAGCCACGGGCGGGAGCAACGAACTTCAGAATGCGAGGATCATCGGGCCGCCGCAAAGATGCGATTCATGCGCGCCAATGGACGAAGGAGTGCAAGTAATAGACTGCGTTGGGTACACTTGGATTTAGTTTCAGCAGAGAATTGATTGTAATAGAGAAGTAAAGATAAAAACGTGCTCCTTATTTAGACATCCAAAACAGATAGCGCTGTACTGCGCCATATGTTTTGCGATCGCTGGATTGTCAAACGTCAACTCTTGACAATCAGAGTTGCCGCAAAATGTATTTTACCTACAGATTTTACGCATCCTACTCATTTAATGTATCTGGTTTCAGACTCAAATCTAGAAAAGAGGACGGCCGCTTCTGCATACAAAGTTTATGGAAAATATTTTTACATAATTTTATGTACTTATATTGACCATAGATATGACCCTACGTTTGACTATGTTTGGTTTTTTATTATGAGAAAAATTTGGTGCGTAAAACAGATTTAATAAAAAATTTACAATGCTCTTAACTTAACTCTTATAATAATAAAAAAAATCGAAATAAAATAAAAATATAAAACGTATGCTTGTTTGCCATCGACGAAGTATAAAATATATATATATATATATGGAGTATTTGTCATTTGCTTCAAGCGAGCTTATTGGTCTTTTTGTCTGGATATCCGGTCGCTGAATGGTTATATCTTTGAATTTACTGTTAGGAAAAAAAAAACTTATTAAGAATGAAATTCAATGTTCTGTACCCCTAGTGTAAATATTTTCGACAGCGAAACGTGACGTACGCGTTTGCGTTAAGTGTCATTTTGTATGAGATTTTTGACTTTCCAAAACGTCCCGCTTGGCGCGCTGTTCAAAAACCCATACAAAATGAGACTTAACGCAAACGCGTACGTCACGTTTCGCTATCGACTAAAATTACACTAGGGGTACTGATATCTGTTAATCTGTTGATGAGTGTACTTTGTGTACCAAATAAGAGCAAGTGGCAAAAAATGCATAAATGCAAAATGGACAAGAATTACTTGCACTTTGGTGCATCAAGAATTTATAAAAGGTATTTAGCTAAGATGCACTTCATGATGATGCGAATCAATTGTTACATATATAGGGAGCGTGCATGAAACTGTAGGGGGCAGCACAGGAGACGTCAGATTTTTGGCGCGAAGCGTAAATGGATAGTTTATGCTTCCAATGTAGGTAGTCCACAAGATAGCGGAACATACTATGCAAGAAAACGTACGAAAACGGTAAATGACGGCACTTGCTTTGGCGTGAACTGTCATTGTACATGTTTATGTTTCCGATTTAGGCCACAAGATGGCAGACGCGTACGGTTACTATTGTATGATACAAATTATATGATAAGTGAGATGATTGAGGAATTAATAAAATTTACATAAAATTTTATATGTTAATGAACATATAAATAGGAATAATAATTTCCGAAAAAAAGTTAACGATAATATTTAAAGAAATTGTAATATGTACCTTATTAAAAAAAATCAACGAAAACTACAATAGACATGGTGCTACTTTTCTACACTACTGCGTAAATTAGCACATTAAGTAGGTAACTATGTCGAAAAATTTAATACTGTAAATGTATACACGTACAAAGTTTTACAGTTCAAATCGCTCTTTAAATTTTATTTCACACAGTTACATAATGTGCTAATTATCGCACTATTGCGGTAAAGTGCACCATATTTACTGTAAAATTAAAAAACCGGGCAAGTGCGAGTCGGACTCGCGCACGAAGGGTTCCGTACCATTATTTATAAAAACGGCAAAAAAAATATGTTTGTTGTATGGGTATATTTATTTTATTCTGTTTTTAGTATTTTTTGTTATAGCGGTAACAGAAATACATCATCTGTGAAAATTTCAACTGTCTAGCTATCACGGTTCATGAGATACAGCCTGGTGACAGACGGACAGACGGACGGACAGCGAAGTCTCAGGGTCCCGTTTGACCCTTTGGGTACGGAACTCTAAAAAAAGCGTAACTTTGATTGCATTGGAGCGCTTTTTGGCGGCAGGTACATGAGACTTTTAAATATTGTAATGGGGCACGAACTCTGACGAGATTATTTTGAGGTGCAAGCGTCCATATACTACGGTAACCGTATCCTCCCTCCCTTTCCATCACGCGGGCTGTATGCTTGTTTACCACCGGCATAGTTTAAAACACTGTTTTCTTGCTGACGTCAAATAAGCTGGTAATCTATAGTCAGTAAAAACCCTACATCGATCAAATAATTTTGGCACCGCCACATCTCGCTTTACCAAAATATAGAAATGCACCTTATTACATAGTCTATAGCGTTCAATTTTCAAAATCAGATAATTGTAGATACGAGTTTGTGTAGGTTATTTGGAAATGTCACAGTATAAATGACTTGTATTAATAAGGACCAGTCAATGTCAGTTTACAAAGTCTTTAAGTGGTTAGTAATTGTGGAACGTGGACACATAACTGATTAGCGGAGGGTTAGCATGATGATATAGTACATTACGATACAAGTGCGAAAAATAGGAAATTCGAAACGAGTGGCGATAAATTAAAACACGACCGAAGGGAGTGTTTTAAATCGACACGAGTTGCGAATTACCTATTCGCACATGTATCGTACAACGTTTTACAGTACATATGGCCCTTTAAATGTTCGACACAGTAACATAATATGCTACTTCTCGCACTAGTGCTATAAAGTAGCCCCATATGTACTGTAAATGTATTTTACAGTACATATGCTGCTACTTTACCGCACTAGTGCGAAAATGAGCATATATTACGTTACTATGTCGAACATTTAAAGGGCCATATGTACTGTAAAACGTTGTACGATACATGTGCGAATAGGTAATTCGCAACTCGTGTCTATTTAAAACACTCTCTTCGGTCGTGTTTTAATTAATCATCACTCGTTGCAAATTTCCTACTTTCCTAAGAAGAACTTCCCGTACTAATTTTGCTACAATAAGGTGAACATTTTCGAACATATTGGAGAAAAATATCTTTTTAACATACGTCACGTGACCCAAGTCGAAACGACATTGAAGATTCTGATGACGTCACTCGGTTTGACAGTTCGATCAACCAAGGCCCCGTTGTCTGTTCTCAGTACAAAATTGAATACTCAAGCTGTAGCCATTTTGGTGGTGGACAAACTGTGTATGTGTGCGTATAGGTGTGTGTAAACAGACCTTGGTGTTACGTGTGTATGTACATAGTTATGTGACAAACCGTAAACTGTGACGTCACACAATTTTCAAAGAGCGTTTTGGGAGCGAAAGCATCTAAGTATCAAAAGATATTTTGTTAATTTAACATATTTAAAACCGTTTTAGGGTAAAATTTGAATTTTAGGACAACGTTTGGTTTCAAAAAATTGGAAACAAACCTATTGTGGAATAAGAGCGGTATGGAGATAATTCGAGGCCCGAGGAAGGTAATAAGGTAGTGTTTATCAATTAATAAACAAACACATAAACACTTTCACTTACATACAACTTACTGAGACCTTTTTAACTGTTTTTGTGCTTAGTTTGATAGTTAGTCATATAATAAAAAAATCTTATTTAATTTAGCTTTAACAATAATGTATTCTGTTAAAATGAGAACCGCACCATTTCGATACTTCTCTGAGATTCCCACGTGACAGGCTGAGCCTAGTGTGGGGATCAATGTATTGCTGGTCTTATAATGCCAAATTCTTGAAATAAATATATTATTCTATTATAATGACATCATCATGATCCCACGCAGACGAAGTCTCGGACAGAAGATTATACAGTAAGATCCATGCTAGAACGACGCATTCATTATCACCGTGTTTACCCGCTTACACGTGTCGTTAGTGCTGGGATTAACGTGTAAACATATACATATAGGTAAACATAGTAGTTAGTATTAAATATACAATAAACTAGAACTAGTGCCTCTGTGAGCTGTAGACCTCGCGCTAGCTTAAACTGAATGTGTATGGCTTCGCTGCGCCGCCGTTAAGAAAAAAAAATCGAAAAGCCAACTTGACAAAAAAGTCCATATAATTATCGTACCTACTCACAAAAGTGCTAAACTGTACATAGTTAAAATCTACCTATATGTGGAAGCTGAAGCTCGAGCTCACGCTCTGGGCCTCCGGGCATAGGCCTGTAGCTTGACTTTCGGCCTTTGCATCAAGACACTTGTACTAATGTTCCGTGTTTGATCACTAAAGACGCGCCTCTTGCAGTCACTTCCGGCATTTGGCCCTACGGAACATTGGCCTTTGCATAAGAGACACTCGTACCAATGTTGTGTGATTGAACACTAATGACGTGCCTCTCTCGGACGTTTCGGGCCTTCGGCCTTACGCTGAGCTCATAATATATGTGTGACAATTTGAAGTGTCCCATCACTAGGTGTGACATCGCGCTGCGCGTGCGTCGGCAAGATTTATGAGATTATAGCGTGCAACCGGATTGTGTAGTTAGGGTTCTGCTAGCCGTTTAGGGCACACTTAGATATTAAATGGCAAACATGACCGATTAAGTACATAATCTATTTGTATTTTTTTCTTTTGCAGAATATAGGACTTTAAGGACACGATGAGGCTTGAATCTTGTTTTTTCTTTATCTTGACCGCTAAATATCTAATTTTTTTAAAATTATTATTATTATACAGGAGGCAAACAAGCGGACGGATCACCTGATGGTGAGCGATTACCGCCGCCCATGGACACCTGCAACACCAGAGGGGTTGTAAGTGCGTTGCCGGCCTTTAAGATAGGAGTACCTACGCTCTTTTTTTGAATTTACTTTTTCTTTTTATTGATTCTGGACGTAATTTAACAAAAATAGACTTAGCGACATATTTGGCTATATCTAAGTCAAATTTAGAAAAATGGTCGAAAATTGTGCGGTTTCAGAGGATTTTATCGCAATGTCGTTCTTCATTGTATTTCAATGAAAGAATCACACCCACACTACATTACGATACCAGTGCGAAAGCTAGTGCGCACTAGTGCGGGAAAGTAGCACCATATCTACAGTAATAGTACATTACGATACAAGTGCGAAAAATAGGAAACTCGAAACGAGTGGGGATAAATTAAAAAACGACAGGGAGTGTTTTAAATCGACACGACTTGCGAATTGCCTATTCGCACATGTATCGTACAACTTTTTACATACGATCCTTTATATTTTTGACATAGTTACGTAATGTAGTGTACACTAGTGAACTGTAAAAGCTTTTATTCAACTCGAAATGTTTTTATGTAATTAATACCTATGTTCCGGTCAAATCTCGCAAGATAAATTAGACCCACTTTCCATTATTTGACCGAGCTGAAACTTCATAATATACATATTAAAATTACATTTAAAAATATATTTTATCAACAAATGATCGTATTGTATAGTATCGTACACACACAACTCTATTATTTTATCAAAAGATTCGCACTTGGCTATCAGTCACTTGGCGTGACGGCCAAGATTCCCCGGATTAAGTCACGGTTTCTAAAAACTTGATCGTCCAGACAATCGGCTAGAGAGACTCAAGCTAATTGTCGGCAATTTTCTAGTACTCAGGCTGGGATGTTAATCTCAATCACAGAAGACAATAGTCATTTATTGAACAAAGAAGCAAACTAGAGTACTCCCGAGTAATCAAAACATTGTATGACCAATAGACCTATAAACGTTATGACCAATAAACGTTATAGAGTAACATAACGTAATATTTAACTGTATATTTTTTAAATTTATAAACTTGCGCGAATAGGTAACTGTTTGTCTGAGACTGGTAGGAGTCGCTATAATTATACAATTATCAATTTATTACAAGGAATTTATATAGGCATCAACCTATACCGCATGTACCTATGCATTTTTGATACATAATCAAAGGGTACTTAGTTTAGGCTTTAATGAACACACATTAATAGGTTTTATAAAAAATGGACGACTTATTTTTCTATATAAAATAATTCAGCAAGCAATTTATAACTACTTTGTTTTAATCCAAAAGTTAACGCGTCCTCACAGGTTCACAACTGATCATGATGTACGAAATACATTGTCATGAACAAAGTAAGAAAGAAGTTAAAAAAAACTTTCGGAATTGTTTCAAGCACTAAAACCTACGTTTAGTTTAAGTTTGCGGTTATATCAAAAATACACACTGTATAATATGTCGTGTTTTCATATCTAAGTGAGGACTGTGATTATCTTAAAGTGAAGAAAAACCGGACAAGTGCGATTCGGACTCGCCCACCGAGGGTTCCGTACTTTTTAGTATTTGTTGTTATAGCGGCAACAGAAATACATCATCTGTGAACATTTAAACTGTCTAGCTATCACGGTTCATGAGATACAGCCTGGTGACAGACGGACGGACGGACAGACAGCGGAGTCTTAGTAATAGGGTCCCGTTTTACCCTTTGGGTACGGAACCCTAAAAATGAGGGTTGAATATCGTTTCAAACCATGTAGTAGGTACACGAGTTTTTATAAATATAATATATATTTAGTTTTAACTATAAAACTCCAGTGAGACATAAACATATTAAGTGACCCGTTTATTTTTATTAAATATGTATTTCGTTTTTATAATGTTAACTGGAATATCTGGAACTGTGTCTAACTGGAATATTTATAAAAACTGGAAAATCTGTAACTATTTTAGTGGAATTATCAAAATAATAAATGCATAATAATGATATATTATGTCGTTGAATAATATTTGTATGTCTTTCCCATCACGGAACAATGGTGTTCCGGACCTTTGGGAGGCGTGCGCGGAGCCGAAGCCAACACGTAGAGGCCCTTTTGACACTTTAATGAAATGTAAGGGGTACACCTAGCGGATGTTGCCCTTGCCCGTGTCATGGGACGCACGCAGAGGCAGCACCCGCCAGGGTGTAAGGACTATTTGAGAGTTGATGGAATCTAAAATGAACTGGGCTATTGGGTGAAAGCGATGGACTAAATACTGGGCTATGGGATAAAATACCGGACGCCTGCCTAATAAAACGGTATTCAATTTTATTTCCGGCAGACGGTGACTCGCCCCCACAAGATGGGCCCCCACAAAAAGCGACATCTAGGATGGCTCAAGGGCAACACCGGTGTGAGCGGCTCAGGGGTGTCGAGAGGTGTACGCCGCTTTCTACCCAGTGGCTGCGAGCTGCCACTGTAGTACGGTCAAATTAACTCAAATTTCACTAAAGTCAGGAACTAATTCTAAGGACTAATAAAATCACTACGGATTGTTTTGTATGGGCTAAAAATCGAACTTTATACAATCGTTACTAAATTCACCCCCCCGGAAAGGGGTGAAATCGGCTAAAAATAATGTAATGGTTGTAACTAAGAAGAGAAAAAAGGTGTACTCGGTGCAATTTGGCGTACGTTTTACAACACTTATATCTAAATTCGCACGTGTTATTTATGTTAATTTAAGCTACGGAACAGGTAAAAAAAAAAACATACAAAAAAATCTATTTTGGCCATTGCGGGTCTGGGGAAAGTAATGTACTCGGTGCAAATTGAGTAAATAATTAGAAAAAATATCTAAATCCAATGTCAAATTCGCACCAGGGTGCGACACCCGGAAAGTAGTTTTTCATGTTTTACTGTCGTTGTACTTCGGGGGAAATTTTAATACTATTGGAAATTGATGCAATCATATTCATTTGATTTTGTTTACATTCGCACCCCATAAAAATTTGGCATTTTTATACGGAACATGCAGTTTTGTAATCAAGTACCAAAAACGCAGAGCAATAAATACACAGAAGCGACAAGCGCGTGATTAGTGGCAAGAGAAGGAACGCGCGTAGATGCACCGACGAAGCACGGCTCTTGAGGCACGAGTAGTGGCATGTACCTACTGCAAAAATAGTATGTTTTTTTTCTTTTATACTACGTCGGTGGCAAACAAGCATACGGCCCGCCTGATGGTAAGCAGTATCCGTAGCTTATGTACGCCTGCAACTCCAGAGGAGTTACATGCGCGTTGCCGACCCTAACCCCCTCCCGCCCCTCGTTGAGCTCTGGCAACCTTACTCACCGGCAGGAACACAACACTATGAGTAGGGTCTAGTGTTATTTGGCTGCGATTTTCTGTAAGGTGGAGGTACTTCCCCAGTTGGGCTCTGCTCTAGATCTGGAATGACATCCGCTGTGCTGTGCCCTACCACACAGAGCGAGATGACATTCACAATGCCCATACCTCTCGTAAAAGGTTTCTGAGTATGCAAACAGACAGTCAACAAATTAAATACAGGTACGCTCAATGTTTGTTAAATTCGAAAAATCGCGTTTTTCCATATACTTACGAAAACGTTAAACTACTTAGTTCACTCAATGATTGTTTAAAACAATAGTTCCGTTTTAATGCCAGAAGAAAGATTTGTGCTGGTTGCCCGTCAAAAGTGTCAAACAAACTGTCTCGGAACAATCGCTGCGCGTAGGGTTTGAGATCCGGATATCCGAAATATCCGGATATCAGTCAACTATTAGATCCGGATCTAGCGGGTCATAAGATCCGGATATTACGGATCCGTTAAATATGGTTATTGACCTATAACCGAAACAATTTTCCTATGAAATTTATGAATAATTTTGTCATTTAAATATAGTATTTTCATATATTTAAGCAATTCAAATACTAACAGCACATCAATTTTGATAAGTACATCATGTCACGCAGTAACTTTATACAATGAATGCGAATGTTGCTTAATGCAAACATTAGATCATTGGATATCCTGATGACTTGGGGCTATAGGCTCAAAACAAAAGCGACCTGGAGGCCAAGGCTAGGATAGTAGAGTAGAAAGGAGAGAAAATTGGTCTGATAATCAACCACTAGAATATCTCCAAATGAATAGGGCTAAGATGGTCGGCTCTTTATCATTTGTCATGAAGGGCATAGTGACAAGTGATAAAAATAGAACCATGCTGCCACCGCAGATCGAAAAGAAAAGACCTACCTAAAGTAATCGGGAAGAGGAGATAGATGTTCGAATCCAAAATGCCCTAAGATGCTCAGCATCGCTTCACCGAGTTCTAGTATCCAAGCTGATCAGTAGACTGTCCATGATTCAAGTCTATAAGACAATAATTAGATTTTGATGAATGGCATCGGTAAGTATTACACTTGGACTCTGAATCAGAAAAAAAAGAACAAGTTCTTAGTTAAGAAGACGAAATTCTGGCGGAATATTCTGGGACCTATCAGAGATGAAGATAGAGAAGATGAAAGCGTAGGAAAAATAGGGAGCTAGAGTAGCTAGTTGCGGCACCCAATATAATTAGTGAGATTATTATAGCCGCACGACTTCGCAGACTTGGTCACTTGGAGTGGACGAGAGAGAATCGGGCTGTGAGAAGATAGGAGCGATGTAGCCCTAAAACGCCCTCGGAGTATCCAACTAGCGTGGAGTGGTGCAGAATAGAGCAGAGTGACGTTGTACTTGTGTCAAAGGCCAAGATTCTTTTTGGGTCACTGATCCAGTGAAGTAAGTAAGTATTGCTTTCATAGTTAGTATTTCAGGACGAATGAACACGAGGTGAGGCATTGGATGTATTTCCAACTATGCACCAGCTAATCCAGATATAAACCCTCCTTATTTAGTACGGTTTTAGAGATAACATTATGTTAGCTATTATAATAATCAAGTAATCATTTAAAATTGGTTGGGATAATATCATTGTATTAAAACATAGTTAAAAACGTTATTTCTGTGTTATCTAAATCCGTTTATTCGGATATTGATTTTGGTGGATATTCGAATAATTAGAATATCACAATATTCTAATTGCAAACCCTACATATAGTAGTGACACCCAGTAGTGACACAAATAGGTAATGTAAATACTGCGAGGAGGATCTTGTTTAGGAAATAATCGGACAGACAGACGGACATGACGAATCTATAAGGGTTCCGTTTTTTGCCATTTGGCTACGGAACCCTAAAAACAGAGCGATCGAGTATATTCCTTCAACAGGATGCTCTCTTACAGCATATAAAAAGGGCTTAACAGACCCACATTGGGACCAATTTACCTGGATAGCGACCCACAAATGCTAGATTCTTGCAACTAGGCTTGGCGAAAGAAAAATGATGGACCAGCGTACACATCTTTGTAGAAAACCCTTCCTGATGCTAGTCTCAGCTGCAAGGAGCTATTATCTTGCAAGTGCAAAGAACGCTGTACAGAGTGTGGGTGAGTAAAACACGGATTTAAAAACACTATGCTTTGCGCATGCGAAGGTGCATGCTCTGGGACAAAATAACACGTAAAAAAAAAATTGTTTAATTAGTGTGTAACTTTAATTAGCTAGATCCGGAGTAAATTACAATAAAACGATCTCCGTATTCTTAATTTTGATAATAATACTTTTATCGAAAATATTACTTTACTATAAATATCGTTCAGCAAGTTACCTTTACTTAAACATCATTTGCCTTGCAAATTGTATTGAAACAGCCATCCGACTCTTGGTGGTGTCATCCGGTATGGAACAAAAATAGTGTAGTTTGCTTGTTTATAAACCGATTTTCAAAATTTTGATGGAATTTAATAGCTTACTAATGTAGCATTCATATCTTGATACAATGTTTTCCTGTAAAGTTACTAGTAAAGTTGATGAAAACAAAAAACCGATTCTTTTTCGGGATAATTTAAATAAAACATAAAATTTCTCGCAAACTATGGTACTTACAAGGACAAATGTATAAACGATATTGTAGCGCATTTAATTTTGCTTTTTATGACACCCCACACAAGCTTACATGTGATATACTTTCTGTGATATACGCAATATTCTGAACACGGCACCGGCCATTTTGATGACGTCATAACTGGTGACTTAACCACGTTAGAAACTGTCTCCCGATGGTTTTTTTGTCAAAATAACATGCTTAACAACATACTAAAATATGGTGCTGGTTTCATCAAAGGCACCTTTTGGGCCCTATATGACCCTAAGGGAAGCGCCTTCATACCTACTCGTATAACATTTTTTTATACAATCAAACACATTTGAATAAGTAGTCGATAAAGCGGTCAAACACCGATAGATTATTAATATGTTGTAACATGACATCACTATTTTTGATCTCACATAGACAATTTACGCACAAACTTGCATTTCCTTTTTGGTCGCACTTTTGAAGTTTGACAGTCGTTCTTGATATCCTATTTCTATGTATTCGGATCCGAAAAATTGTCGGATATTGCAAACCCTAGCTGCGCGCTGCGCTATCTCCCCGCCCCGCGCGCCCCGCGCCGCGTGCTGCCAACCACCTTCGCTTGCAGTTCGTTGCGATTAATTCTATTTACTTTTTGACAAACTTCCGGTAAAAAAAATCTATTTTTTATTTAGTGCAATTGTAGTGTCTTTAGATAAGTACCGTTTTTAAAATTTTCACGTCTCTCTTAATTTCCCCCGAAGCACAATGTACAAAATAATTAAAAATACATGTTCCATAATTTGCCCAGGCGTGCAAAGTTAACTGAATGTTTATAATGCTTTAAAAAGCTTAACTTGAGATTGCACCAACCGACTGACTTATCCTCGAGCCGCAATCGAAAAAAAAAAATTTTTAGGGTATCATACATTGCACATCTTTTTAATTAAAATATACTATGCACCAAGGTGTTCTCTATACACTACTTAGCTTGAACCCAATAGCTTTTAATTTACTCCAAAATTACGGCACTTTATAGTTTATACCTAAAATTTAACGGTCTTCCGTACATAATAGAAATGGTGCAACTCGGGGGAAATAATCTAGTTGCGCCATCTAACGAATCCAAAAAAAGCACGACTACACGACTTACTTCCATACTTTTCGTTAACTTGACTATACTACTGTGCCAACTCGCGTCTTATGCAATTTTTCACTTCTTCCCCCTGGAGCTTATAGCTCTAACGACTCCACTCTGGCCGGCCGGCTAAGGCAAGCCAGAGGCAGAGAATCCTGACCCACCCACCCTCCTTGCGGGTAACAGAACTTCCCAGGAGCACTCGGGTACGTGAGGTCGCTACTCCCCAACAGCTCGCCACAAACTGCCCTGCGTTGACTGATTGCACTGGTAAAACCAGCGGGCGATGGGGTCGTCACATCCCTACGCCTATAATGCATTAATTATGTTTAATTATTATGCATTTATTATTCTATCTATCCAACTAAAACACTTACCTTGTGAAATATTTAAAAATGCATAAGAAATTATCTATTATTCAACGGTATACGCATTACAAAAACGGGTAACGGTAACGTCATTTATGATTCTAACATTTCTAACTATCCAACTATAAAACACCTTAATATACTCGTAATGCAATGCGTTCCATATATGGAAAATATAATTAAATTAAAATATTCATATGAAGAGCTTTGCCATCGTTTCCGGGCATTAAGTTAAACAAAAAGTCAGTTCCCTGTTAATTAAACTGAGTATAAAATAAAACTAAACAAAGTCGAATAAAAAACTGTTACACAACACCTAAAGATGGCGCTATTTTGCGCTACGCATCAACACTCTAACGGAAAAAGGAAGAACTAACGTCACAACAGGAGCCAAGTTTTACATAGACAGTCGCGCTACAATCGGGTGAGGTAAAAGCGTGAACTACATTACTTACCGCGCCACTTCACTAGATGGAGACTGCGGTCACCGTACGCCGTAAACGACGTTCCTGTAACAAAAAATAAATACCTGTTTTAATTTTTTATCATACCTATATTTTTTACTGAAGTGATGTGCAAAAGTCTAATATATGTTTTTAGCGTTTTTCAAATATGTGCATAATTATGAACACACGGATTTGAAAAAAACGCCAACACACTAGCATAAATCTAAAAATTAAATAAAATTACTTAAGAAGTACATTATATTTTATGTTGGCTTGAGCTATATATAGGTTTGCCACGGGAATTTATGGAAGTAACATGCATATAGTACAAGTACATAATTATATGTAATCAGTAGTTGTTTAAGATTATTTTTTCCTTTTCTGATATTGCTGAAGAAAAGAACTATTTTTATTTAAATCTAAGTTAATATAGTTCGTTGACATTTGACACTGACAGAGTAGCGGGTAGCCCTCGGATGTCTCCCGCTGTGTCAAATTATGTAAATCTGATTCATAGCCAAATATGTCGAGAACGAAGTAACGATAACGTTAACACTGAATAACCGTTATTCAAATAAGAAAGTATGCTTTAAAATCTTATAAGTTTACGTAGGTAATGTAACAGTGTTAAAACTCATTCAAACTTTTTAAATTATGAATGATGACGTAAAATGTTGCTTATATTCAAGTAGAATTACTTTAATAACACTACTTACTTATTTGACAGTTAATCGACATTTTCGTATTATGTATTGGTAGAATGCAACTAAGTAAACAACAACGAAAAACGGTTTACATTATTTTGGTAATAAATAAAAAAATACGAGATTTTTTTTAGTCCATAGACATTATTCTTTTAAATATTGCTGTCTTTGAATGAATTTAAATATTTAATACCTAATCAAATCGTTAAATAGGTGCCTACATTACATTTTAAACACCACTAAATTGCCACATTTACTATTAAACGAACGATACCATTTTAAGTTCTAATTAAGCTATTCACTGTTAATACCCCATAATCAGAAAAAAACCGGAAAAGCCAACTGGACACAATTCTAATACTTCCGTTGGACTTATAAGATGCAGCTGTTCTAGGGGTGCACCCGCCCCTCTTCTACCCTAGGGGCGGGCCCAGCGGTGGGGCGCGTGGGGTCATTCGCAGGCCGGTCTCCAATTACTACCCTTATGCCAAATTATGGGGTAGTGTTTTTTAAAGTGGCTCCGACTTTTTTTAATTTGGTGGCGTTTTTTGTGAGTGCTGTTTTGTGAGTTTCAGGGTGCTTTTAAGTAATAATTACATTCTGTATTTTTTAACGTTTTTTGCGGGTAAATAAGGTATCATTTTGATTGTTAAGTTTGTAATGAAACGTACTTATTTGAATTACCAGAAATGATTTATGTATTGTAAATAAGTGACTAAAAGTGAAGAATTTACTTTTGTAATATAATTTAGAACTGTAAATACCGAAGTTAATTAATTGTATAGGTATAGGTGTATAGGTAATAATAATAAATTAATTGTATAGGTGTTTTAAGAAGACTAACTAGTGTGTAGGTTTGGTTCAGTTGCAATAGTTAATTTATTGTTTGAGCTTAATTTATAACGCAATTATTAAACATAAAACAAGGTGTAGCATAAATTGAGCGAGGTAGATTTATATATGAATAAAGTTTAGTTTTGACGACCGGTTTGGCCTAGTGGGTAGTGACCCTGCCTACAAAGCTTATGGTCCCGGGTTCAAATTCTGGTAAGGGCATTTGTTCGTGTGATGAGCATGGATATTTTGTTCCTGAGTCATGGGTGTTTTCTATGTATTTAAGTATCTATAAATATTTATATATTATATATATCGTTGTCTAAGTACCCTCAACACAAGCCTTATTGAGCTTACTGTGGGAATTGGTCAATTTGTGTAATAATGTCTTATAAATATTTATTTTATTTATTTATTTAGTTTATTTCTCTAATCCCTCACTAGTAGGAACATTTTTTTAAATACATTAGTGAAGGTAGGTAACTTTTATTTTGACGATCGGTTTGGCCAGTGGGTAGGCAGTAGGGAGTGATCCTGCCTTTGAAGCCGATGGTTCCGGGTTCGAATCCCGGTAAGGGCATTTATTTGAGTGATGACCACAGAAATTGGTTCCCGAGTCATGGGTGTTTTCTATGTATAAAAGTATGTATTTATCTATATACGTATGTATATCGTCGCGTAGTACCTTCGTAACTTTGCTTAGTTTGGGGCTTGGTCGGTTTGTGTAACATTGTCCCCAAATATTTATTTATTTATTTTGACTATGATTTCATCTCTTTGTTTGTTTGTCCTACGTATACAAGCACCTACATCAATCACCTGAATGTATACGTTTATGTATGCTTTTTTCCTAAATTAAGTTTTCAATAGATTATTATAGTAAATTTTGCTAACATATCTTTTAAAATAAATCAATTACTTTTAAATTCCAGCGAGTAATCTAATTGCGAATGACCCTTTCCAGACGAGTGTATAACTAGGAGCTTCAACAGGAGATCCAATAATAGTACATTACGATACAAGTGCGAAAAATAGGAAATTCGCAACGAGTGGGGATAAATTAAAACACGACGATAGGGAATATGACTTGCAAATTAACTATTCGCATATGTATCGTATAACGTCTTACAGAACATATGGACCCTTTAATACTATTAGAAGTATTAGAGCAAATTGAATTATTTTTAGAAAATATTTTAATTTGTTTTTATTTCAAGTAGAAACACTACTATACAAATTATAAACTGAAATAAATGTCATAAACTAAAAAAAATATAGCAGAGGAAGCTGGTTCGGTTCCAGCCTGGGGCACTGGAGGCCTTGGTTACTTTTTCTTAGTATATGACATTTATTTCAGTTTGGACCCTATAAATTCAGGATATAAATAAATAAATAACAAATAAATATTATAGGACATTATTACACAAATTGACTAAGTCCCACAGTAAGCTCAATAAGGCTTGTGTTGAGGGTACTTAGACAACGATATATATAAGATATAAATATTTATAAATACTTAAATACATAGAAAACACCCATGACTCAGGAACAAATATCCAAGCTCATCACACGAATAAATGCCCTTACCAGGATTTGAACCCGGGACCATCAGCTTCGTGGGCAGGGTCACTACCCACTAGGCCAAACCGGTCGTCAATATATAGTTACGTAATGTGCAAATTTTCGCATTAGTGCGGTAAAGTAGCACCATATGTGCTGTAAAACTTTTTAATATAATTAATATGTATTTAAATGAAATTCAATGCATAACAAGCGCCTGCGTTCATTTTCAAGATGGCGGCCTTAATGCGCCCCGCCCGTTCCCTGTCTCGCCCACGCATGCGCACTCACTTGAATAATCGTATTGTCATTTATCCGTTATGACAATGTTTTTGGTAATTGTATTGTAATTGATAATTGTTGTGTCGTCAAATTAGGATCAAATAACAGTTAGGATTGAAAAGCATACTTCATAATAAATTTGCGCTTTCGTACATATGTAAACTCAAGGAATAAACAGATAAACGGCGAGGGTTATACTTTTTAGTACTTGTTGTTATAGCGGCAACAGAAATATATCATCTGTGAAAATTTGAACTGTCTAGCTATAGTAGCTATCACGGTTTATGAGATACAGCCTGGTGACAGACGGACGGACGGACAGCGGAGTCTTAGTAATAGGGTCCAGTTTTACCCTTTAGGTACAGACTCCTAAAAACGGATTGCGTCATTTGCGTCAATGATTTATTCATTGGCGCAATCCACAAATGTCCAAAATTGTTCGTATTTAGAAATTAATTATAAAACACTGTAATTAACACGACTTAAAAAGAAGTGTTACGAAGCTCTGGGTATGTAGCCAACATGCCAATCGTTTACGCTCCGTCGGGAACGAAACGCAACTGTCACTGTCGCACTAATATGGAAGAGTAGGTAATAGAGAGAGATGACTACGCTTTGGAGCGTTAACGATTGGCATGTTGGCTAAGAACCCCGGTGTCCAAACTATGGAAATATACCTAAATACCTATAATATGTATAAATATCCCAGGGTCCTTTTGGTCTTTTTTTACACAAAATATTCTTAACTATCTAACAAAATTTTACATTATCCACAAATTTCCAGTTCCAACTACATTTGAATTACTACGTACTGAGGCAACATACGTTCCGTAATGGCGGGAAACATCCAGAAAATACTAATAATAATATGTAGGTATGTATGTATATACTTTATTGTACATAGAAATAAAAACACGAAAAACACAGTTACAGAGTAAATTAAATACAACAAAGGCGAACTTATACCTGTATGGGATCTCTTCCAGTTAACCTTTGAGGAAATGAGTAAAACAGAAGTAACGGTGAATGAATGACAAACACAAACAAAAGTGTACAATCACTGAAATTAATGAAATGCACGTTTTGGATACACATTTGTATCAACAAATATATATGTATATATATCAAATGATATTTCGTACATAATTTCCGAAAAACTCATTGGTACGAGCCGGAGTTTGAACCCGCGACCCGGATTGAAAGTCACACGCTCTTACTGCTACCGCTTATGCAAAGTAAATCCAAAATGGCAAGTCTGTGACTGTACACACATACAAACATTGCACGTCAACAAACATGTCCTAAAACATGTTCAGAAAAACAAACCCAGTCCAAATCACACTCCAGACAGCAAACATCGCAAACCCTTATAAGCCAATAATTCACTCGAGAAATCAAAAGGCGTATTGATCGAATCGATTGTGATGTATCGATTGTTCGATGCATTTGCATCGCAATGCACCCATTTGCATATTGGGTTACGATTTTGTATTTTGCATGACAAAATGTGCCATTCAATTTGGTTACAGATTTTTACCTGAATGTGTACAGGATGTGATAAAATTAAGATTTGGAAATTGGTGATGGTATTTTTACTTTTTTTTTTCAATAAGGTGGTTTAAGGAGTAAGCCGTTGACTCCTTACCGATTACGTCATTTAAATTTGAAATTTGATTTATTGAAATAAAATCAAAATGCCAACAACTCAAAAACGAGGTTTGTCACCTTGAAGAATTAATAAAATCAAAAATCTGCGAACTACTTTATATCTACCAACCTAATGACTTATTTTCCATAAAAACGAAGTCTCCATTTTCTTCTTTGAATATTGATATTATAGAAAATGATGTATAAGTGATTTATTAAGTAACCACACCACAGTTATGCCATTTTTTATAATTTTTAAATATTATAAGAGCGAGGAGCGGAAACAAATTGGACAAAGGAGGTAACTATTTTCGAAGAAATACATTCATATAAAAAAATCATCTCATTTTTAGTACTGGAACTATTGATTGTTAATTAATTTCTTTGTAGCTAGTATAAAACATTTGGAAATGTTTTAGCAAACTTGCTTAGATAATATCATATAAACAATTAAAAGAGATAAGATACAAAACAAAAAGAATATTATTATCACAAAAAATACGAATATATCTTCTATCGCACATCACAACGTAAAATATGAAGTCACAAATCACACTGTATCACAATCCATACATTTTTTAGGGTTGCATAAAAAGTTAACGATATGCAAATCATTATTGTACAGCCCTGAACAATGCCTAACATGACGGGTATTACTTGAAACACATTGCAAACGTATTTGCACCTTAATGCCTTATAATAAGGTTGTTTATTTTATGGCAAACGTGGATTAGTCACAGGGTTAGAAGTACAGCTTTTTACGGTATGCGTATACAGTGCATCTGTCATTTGTCGTATCTTTTTAAAGCGAGGTTTGTATGCCACGGCTGATTCGTGGAAAATTCAAATCGGTTTTACCTATAATGTAACTATGTTAAAAAAAATTGGCAGTTTCATACATTTTGCCGGTCTGATGTTGAAATTTCCTGCGGGAGAGTCAATATTTTTCGCGATTTCGGGGTTGGTCCCATAGTAAAAGTTGCTCAGTATGGCCTAAACGTTAACGGGTTTTAATTGGTTCACGTTCAGTTGCATACTGTATATTACAAATCGTGTATGAAAATCTACTGGCAAACTTAAGTGTTATGTAATTAACTAATTATTATTAATACTCTATGGATTCTGTCTGAAATAAACATTTTTTTTTTAAACTGAACGCCATTATAGGGAGCTTGCATGAACTGTAGGAGGCAGCACAGGAGCCGTCAGATTTTTGGCGCGAGGCGTAAATGTGATGTTTATTGTTCCGATGTAGCCCACAAGATGGCAGAACCTACTATGCACAAAAAAACACGTGACGTGTAAATGTACATGTTTATGACTCCGATTCAGGCCACAAGATGGCAGACCCTCCAACGCGCACGGTCCCTATAATACTTAATCACAAAATGTAACTTTGGGAACAAATCAAATTATTTTTATCAAATATTTAGATTTGTGTTTTTAAAGTAGTCTAACTACTATATATGTATTAATTACTTAATGTTATAAATGTTAAAGTTATACGAGTTTCCAGCGAATTATTTTCTCTATTATCCCCCTTTTCCAACGTTTTTCGGCTTAATTTTCCCCAGCCAACAAATACCCAAAGTACAAACAGCTAAATAATGTCAAAAAATTTCACTCATTATTTGAGAAGAATATGTTATAAGGAAGGTAGCGAACCCCACCGAATCCATCCTGAGTGCCGTAGTCACCCGATAACTTATGATCGATGTCGACGTTGTGACAGTGTGCGGTGAATAACTTTATCAGGTACCTATACGTAGATGTTTGCAATACAGTTTTGCAGCTTCGATCGTATTATTAGATATAATATATTTAAAAAAAAGTGGCTGTGACAGAATCGGACAGACAGACGGACATGACGAATCTATAAGGGTTCCGTTTTTTGCCATTTGGCTACGGAACCCTAATAACCTTGATTAAAGAGGGAGCTAACGCGTTTAAGTGTACACTAAGACAAATAGAGGAGTACGAGTTGCTGGTAGCTGAGTGAAATCTACCGCAAAATATTGGATCCACAGGTGGAGAGGATGGAACCTGGACATCTGGATTGAAGATCTGGTGTCTGAGCTGAACATAATTGGAGAGACCCGCCAAACTCATATGGCTTAGACACGTAGTCCGGATGGAGGAAGATCGCGCAGTCTGGAGTACCAAATGGCCGAAGATCGTCTGGATGCCCCATGTACCTCTGGAGCTAGGTAGCGAAATGGACAAGAACGACTTTGGACAGAGAAGCATGGTGGTCTTTGGTGTCGGAGGCCACTTCGAATCGTTGCGCCACAGCAGTACGTAAGAAGTGTGTTTAATTTTTACCCATTTTAATGACAAAGGCCATAAATAAATCACGGAAAATAGACTAAATGGATCTGGATGAACTAAGCAACATTTTAAGAAGAGTAACTGAGATTAAAGGTAAAATAAAAACCCGCGTGATGGTCATCTCTTCGGTTGGAAGTTTCGCGTGGCGCGCCATGTTTTTGTCTCCTTCCAATTTTGAAACAGCTTTGATTCAATGTCCAGAAGCCAGGGCTTTTCGCCCCCTTACAAAATACATGATCTCATAACTCACATTAACTATGCTGTCCCTTCCTAAGTACTTCAGATTTCGCTACTTAAATAACAAGTCTTGACCAATGTCATTATGATGTTCCTTCCTGCAATTTGCCCAAAAACTCAGAAAAGTATAACAAGCCTCAAAACTTAGCTAAAGTGGGATCGGCGAAAGTTTAATGGTTACATAATAACATATACATATGAACGTTGCTCCTCGAGTTTAATTTAATATTTTGTCATACTTGGTTTATTAAGAAGAAAATAATGGAGTAGAAATAAAACAGGAAGATAATCTAGATCAAAAGTATTATTTATAGATGTACGGTTTTTTTTTCGAAACTAATAATACAATAATTTCAAAGAATATACCATACACGGGTTATTCTCTGGGTTGATGATTACAGAACATTTCACAAAAAAAGGCAAGCACCTTCAAACATGAATTCGTTAACCAGAAAAACTCACAAATTTAAAACACGCAAAAGTTATTTCTAAAAAACTTTTTAGTTATAATATAATAAAACAAAAAAATTATTTATTCAGTAGCTGAACAATATGCATGTTGGCGTTTTTTTAAAGTATTAAGTTATCTTGAAATATTCAAAATGAGTATGTATATTGAAAACTGAATCGACATTTAAAAATATGCAACATAATTTAATTAAAGAATACCCGTCAACTCTTTACACACCATTCATCAATCGTCTCGATTCAGTCGCCCCTTACGACTAACGAATGCAATACAACCCAGATATAACTAACGAAAACTCGTTTTCAATCCAGCATTTTCATTGAAAAGTCAACCTTAAACCCTGGTGTATAAATTTGTTATTTGACTGGGGATAAACAACGTTATAAGTGTTAACCGTTTCAATGGGCAAAGCCATATGCAAATATAAATCATCTTATCACAATGGCGTGACTCAGGTGTGTCACGGGGGCCAAAAAAAATTCTTCACATCATTGTCGTGTAAGAATGCTCTATTTAATATTCGTGTGAACTTGTAGTTGTGTTTTTTAACGAATACCGAAGTGTAACGACTTTGTGTACTAGTATTTGTAGTTGAGAAATTTTATTAGACAATGTGCTAAATGTTTTATTCATTACGTAAGTCGATAAAAAGTTCTAAAGGATAACCCTGCTAAAATGTTTTATTTTATGGTTCCAATTTGAAATAGATCATAATAATATGTGGTTACGCAAAATGTACATTATGTTTTGTTGATTTGTCAGTCGTTTCATTTAGGTACTTAGTTACTCCTAGTACACCTGAGATATTTATTATTATAACACTATAAACTCTCGCGTTATGTACACATATTTATTGTCTTTAAGGGTCTAACTCCGTAATATTTCATTATTTTACCTTTGATCCTTGCTGAAACGACAGGTAAAAGGTAAAACAATGAAATTTAATCGCATAAGCCTCGTTAATGACTAAATATATTGATATCAACTTTAAATATATTTATATCGTTCAACGATTTTTCTCCATTAGCCCATTAAATGAGAGTTTTAGAAAATAGTGTACCCGATTAGCACGAGTAATTAAGAAAAGTTAATCGCTGTCAGTTTTGTGATGACAATTAAGCATGAAATCTTTATGAAACCAACTTTTGGCCCTTTTTACCATTGTAATATCTCTTATAGTTTATGAAATGAACACCAAAACCAACTTTTTATTGAAATTTAAAGCTTAATTATAGTCTCAAAACTGACAGTGATTAACTTTTCTTAACAACTCCCGCTATTGGGAACACTATTCTCTGAAAACTGCCAAATTTATTTAGAATAAAACAAACAAAATAAGCTTTTTTGTCAACAGTTTGTACATCAGCAGGTAGGTTCCTATTGAACGTAGGTACGTTGTCAAAAAATGAGTAAATTACTAAAACGAATGTAAAAAAATGCAAGAAAGGCAAAATACAAATATCAAAACAAGCACTTCACCCAATTATTATCAAACAGCAAAACTACAATTCTCACCTTTCATGTTCAATTTTGAACCCCTATCTTAAGATACCCTTATTAAATCATCCCCATTGTAAAAAACTACCCCGACTCACTTTCTACGCAGGTGTGGTTTCCTGCAGCAGCGAAAGGGTTGAACAGACGAGCTTCTTTTGAAATCACAGGTGGGTTAACTGACAATCTTTAAAAAAGTTGGTTAAGTGTGAGACGGATTGAGAAACGTAGGTTCAAGATAAGAAACCATAAAACCACCCGTGTAAAATATATGATAGTCCAAAACTCTCTGGGCCATAAAAATTTTTTTGCAAACTAGTTCGTGTCTTTCCTGTAGACATCGTAAATTTAAGGGAACCTGAAGTTAATTTTCACGCGGCACCTTTGGAGGCGATATACAGTACTTGAATGAATGAACGAATGAATGAAACTTGAGATTCAAATAAGAAAAACGGAATCTAAACGGAACGGAGTCGTTAACTTTGATTTTATTGTCCACAGAAGTGACCTTTTCCTAAAATGTGTTTGACGCAAACTTTGGTCAAAAACTAGGAATTTAAAACGATTTATTAAAGGTATATTAACCAACGCATCAATTATTTTTGGTCCTTATAATAATAATAAATGTTATTTATTCAGGTATCAACCCATTACATTAAAATAATAATTACATCGCAAATATACAATTAAATTTACTTATAGAGGTTACCAAAATTGAAATTTTATGAAACTTTTCACTCTTCTTTTTAAATGTTTTCTGCGCGTACAAGTTAATAGCTGTCAGTTTTGTGACGACAATTAAGCATGAAATTTTATGGGAATTTAAAAAAATTGGGCCAAATTTGCTTTTTTTCAAATATTCATTATATTCTATTATTCATTATGCATGATGATGATGGTTTAGCAAAAAAGGTGTAAGTTTTTTTGTGTCTACAGAACCCCAGAAATCACAGGTGGGTCCCTTTTTTCTCGGCTAGAGAAAGTGAAGCACTTTTTGCAACGGCATTTGAGGGTTAACCCACACGCCGACTACGAGTATCAGTTTAATTTGTTTCTTTATAACGTGTGTTTTACTTTTTCGGCAAATACAGCTGCTGGAGTTGGAATCAAGGTGAGGTTTTTTATCATTACCGAGTTATGACATAACAAAATGTACAGTACATATGGTGCTACTTTATCGCACTAGTGCGAAAATTAGCATATTACGTTACTGTGCCGAACATTTAAAGGGCTATAATTATGTACTGTAAAACGTTGTACGATACATGTCCGAAAAGGTAATTTCCTATTTTTCGCACTTGTATCGTAATGTACTATTACCGCACTAGTGCGATAATTAGCACATTACATGAATATCAAAAATTTAAAGGGCCATATGTATTGCAGAACGTTGTACAATGTGCGAATAGGTACAGTACCCTTCGGTCGTGTTTTAATTTATCGCCACTTGTTTTGAATTTCTTATTTTTCACACTTATATCGTAATGACTATTGTATACTCCTCATCTGTTAGCTATCATTTATACATTCATGAATACTAATATAAGAACATACAATAATAAGTTTGACGAAAAGTCTATATTATCCTTTCCTACCTAAGTTTGCCCCATTAACATCAGTGGAGTGCGAGCGGAGTTTTTCAGCACTTAAGTATATTTTTGATGTAAAAAGAAATAGACTGACTTGACTGCAGAAAATTTGGAAAAAATACTGATCATTTTCTTAATAAATCTATACTTTAACAAACTTTTGTATTTATTGACTAGGAATTAAAATTTAAGTCAAGTAAGAAATTAATTAAATGATTACATATTTGATTAATTTTGGAGTCATGTCCACATTATTGCGAGCAATGACGCAAATTTGTCCGATCTCTGCTCATAACAGTCATATAACAGTAGGTACTTGCGCTTTAAAATCGCTAAAACGATACTGCGATTAATGGCGCCCAACCTAACAAAATCAATATTAATATAGTTTTCAAACTAAGTGCATTGCTGCCAACTTACAATAACTATTATTTTAATGTCAACATCGTCTAGTGAACGTCAATTAAAATCAAAATTCACCTGAATCTCTTCAAGGCTAGAGTCAATAGTTATCTCATAGGTAAGCGTGCTCCACCGTAGACCGCATCATCACTTACCATCAGGTGTGATCGTGGTCAAACGCCTGCCTGTACTCCATAAAAAAAAACCCTTGACACAGTTGTCAATTTGACGTATTCCGCGCTTAAAATATAATTTTGCATTTTATTTTTAAGTCAGTAGTCGTAGAAAAGCGTTGCAACGTTGTAAAAGTAGCTCAAAAAATTTCTCGTGGCCCATGCATCTAAAACACGCCACTCGCCTTTATTGACCCTTCTTTTACAACGGTTGCATAAAATACTGTATAATAAACATGTATGAACTTTCAGAAATTAAGCTAAATATAATGCTTACCAAAAATATTTAATTAGATTTAAAATGCACCTTTATTCTTTATCTGTCGTTTTTTTTTTATAAAATAATATACGTTATCCATTACTTACTGGTGGTAAAAACAAAAACTGATTAAAAAAGGAAATTTATTGACAATATGAAGGAGCTTATGGAAAACCCATTACATAAGCAGATTATTAAAATACATATACTTATGTTGCAAAAACCTGCATGTTACGTGCGGATCATGTTTTTTTTAATATTAATGACAAAAAGTTAAGTAGGCATTATATGTCTCACGCTGGTAACTCATTAGCGCAAAACGAAATAAAATAAAACGTTATATGAGCGTGTAGCATTTAACGTTTTTTAACGCGTTAACAAAAAGGCATATTAAATGCGTAAAAACCATGTCAAAGCAAGCAATAGTTTTGTAATGATAGGTTTATAAGATCACCTGCTCTAGTTAGTGTTTCACCACCATAAATGGTTACGCTTGATCTATTCTATTTATTCCTAACATGCCTTACCCTAACAAAAGCGATTACATTTAGACTTACGGCCCGATTTGAAGAATGACTAAGACACGTTTAAGATCTTTGAAAGATCTTTAAAAGATCAATAACTAAACATGTCAAAATTGACCTTTATTTCGATTCGCAATAAGATCTATCTACGATATTTCTAACGTCAAAGTGACATTGGTTGCCCGAATCGAGCTGCTTCTGTCTATTATACGGCATACAAACGATATCTAAATGAAAACTAATATAAACCAGAACTAATCGTTATCGTATTTCATCCTTCGAATCGGGCCGTTATTAAATTTAGGGTAACATACCTATACACTTAATAAAATTAATCGTCTGATCTTGATTCGGATTCGGTAGTTTGCCCAGGAGCCTCCGAAATACGACCCTTCGGCAAGTCTGGGTGGTCTGGTAGTGCGGGCATCTGCAGCAACCTAACGAACCTATCCTACATAGGTAATTAGGTATCTATTGGTTTAATGCGACGATTGTCAAAACATTACACAGGAATCGATCGATCTTAGAATCAGGCAGATCGTAATGCTGCCTGATTCTACGATCGGCCGCCAACGGATCGATCAAATACCGCAATATATTGCAAACCGCATGCACATTGTTGAATTGTATAACAAAATTTAGAAACATATATATAGTATAGAAAATGAGCAATTTATCACAATAATGTGGATATTCAAATAATATATGGAAATTATGAAAAAAGTTCAGAAAAAAAGTAAAAATAAGTTTAAAAAGGTTTCTTTTTTACCTTCCAAAAAGGAGTAAAGTAAGGGAAGAATGTCATTCGATTCCTTATATTTTATCAAAAAAAACATTGTAAAACAATTAATATACATACACGCAATATTTCACCGACAAAACCACAATTTACAATTTACGGTTCAATTTGTAATGGATAATGGTCAAAGGCATTAAAGTTTCGGCAAACACTGGCTCTCAGTGACCGTGACGTCACGTTCACTTATCGTTTTGTTAGGAGCGTTTCGCGAGTGAAAACTGTCGGACTTTGACTATTATTTCTGACTTTTGTATTGCTTTATACGTCCCATACAGACATTTGATCCTAAATCCAAACCTGATCAATTGATACCATTAAAAAAAACTAGCCTATTATCGGTGACATTTGTAGATGTATTACCCGCTACTTTTTATTGTAAAGAGCGCATTTGTCGCATACTAATCATACCCCATTTATAAATAACCTGTTTAAGCTAACCAACCTCAAGTATTATTAGAAAGTGTATTGACCGTCTAAAGTGTAACTTAATACATATAATAGTCGACTTTTAATTAAAATTATGCATAAAATTGACACAACGCAGTTCAGATGGCGATATTTCACATTGAAATATCGCCCGCTAAGCTGTTTCCATATTCAAAGTGTTATTACGGCCGAACCATACTTGGTAGCAACATGGTTGATGTTATTACTGGTGAAGTCATCAATCTAGGGATATGCTTTCATTTATAGTGAATGTGTCCGGTTTTATAATAGATATATTATGTCCTTATATAATCATCAGTATCAAGGCTCAGAATCCGGTTAAATTTCCAAACCGTTATCATGTACTTAGTGCAAAACCTTTTAATTTGGGTTTCGCTCAAAAAACCGTTATTTTTAAACCGGTTTTTATAAGAACTCGAACAGTTCTTGTCAAATTAATCGGTTTAGAACAATAAAAACCGGTTTCTTCATATACGAGTGTCTGTTTACTTAGCACACCACCAGGCCGCCCGGTCGTTTTGTCGCTCGTCGAATAAACCGGTTTTTGTAGGTTACAATAAAGTTATTAAAACGTTCGCGTTCTTATAAAAGCTCGGAGGAAAACCGAAATAAGTGTTTAGCGGTATTTTAGAAAACAGTTCCGAGCCTTGATCATTATCATCAGTCACTGTATCAGATTATCTCAATATAAGTGAAACTCATCCACTCAGTAGGTAAAAATAGAAACGAGACAAAGGAGTTAGAAAAATCGCTGCTTAACTACAGTCAGACTAATCTTGCTTTTATACAGCTCAACAGCTTCCTAGCATAGTCAGTAGTGAGTGACCCTGACAACGAAGCAGGAGGTCCCGGGTTCGAATCCCGGTAAGGTCATTTTTTTGTGTTTTTTTTCGCGTTTATTTGCAAGAATACGTAGGTACAAGGTTTCACAAATATTTGGTACGGACTTATTGATGTTTTCTATGTAAACATGATAAAAAAGCGATATTTTACGTAGTGATTTTATAGGTCATAATGGTCATATTGAGCAACTTTTATTATATGACCAATTGACCAATGCCAAAATTGCGAAAAAAATGTCTGTTTCATACATTCTGGCTGATATGATGCCGCTGATTTCTATGGGGCAACCAATTATTTTTCACGATTTCGGCATTGGTCCCATAATAAAAGTTATTCAGTATGACCTATTATGTCACTACTCAGAGTATGGCTGATCGTTAAAATTTCACCCCGTATTTATATATAATTTTATATTATGTATATTTTCGTCAACTCAAGCCTTATTGAGCTTATTATAGGAACAGGTTGAACTGTGTTTTGTCCTATATATTTATTTCTATCCCGTTTGTATTTTTGATATAACCTCAAACTTAAACTAGACATAGGTTTTAGTGCTATAAAACAATTATGAAAGATTTTTTTTTATTTAGTCTTAATTACCAAAGCATAATTAATCTACTATTCTTTTTAGCGGCACTGTATATTGTACATTATGGTCATTGACTCATTGACATATAGTGCCCGTAAGGCCCGTCTTTAGATATATGTCAATGATTATGGTCACTTGTGACAGTTGTGGTTGTGACGTTGTGTTATTAAATTAAACGTTATTTTATATGAAAATATAACAGCCGTCCATTTTTAAAGGGTAAAACGGGAACCTATTACTAAGACTCCGCTGTCCGTCGTTTTGTCTGTCTGTCAGTCCATCTGCCACCAGGCTGTATCTCATGAACCGTGATAGTTAGACAGTTGAAATTTTCACAGATGATGTATTTCTGTTGCCGCTATAACAACAAATACTAAAAAGTACGGAACCATCGGTGGGCGAGTCCAATTCGCACTTTTTTTATTAATTTCAAGAGAAAACTTAAGTGTACACATTTAGTACATATTTTTTCGCCAAACTGACGACAGTTTGTTGGCGAATAGTGCGCTCTAAAATAAAGCTAACAATGTTGTGTCATACCTACTCATACATTATACAAACTTATTTTAGTAGGTGAGTACTGAGGTTGTCGTTGAGATTCAAGATGGTGAACACGTCTCTAGAATATTTTTTTGTGTTTTGCTCATTCATGTAGTTTAAAATTCGTTCGTTGAGATTCAAGATGGCGAAGACGTTTCGAGAATATTTTTTTGTGTTTTGCTCATTTATGTTGTTCAAAGTGTAGTATTGATAGCTTATTATGCAGTGAACTATCGTGGAAGTGTGCAGTTAATGAAAAACTAATCTTGAAACGCGTTTAACCATATTTTAATCAACACCCGGCAATCCATCGTGGCTTTTAGTAAAGTCCAGCTGTCTCTTTACTAAAAGCAACTACCGAACAACGTCATGCTCTACGAGCACACTTAAAACTTACAACATAACTTGACATTGGCAAAATCATCATAGATTTGATGGAAGCCATATTTTAAAAGAAGAAGAGGTGAGTACTGAGTTTAATCATTAATTTACAATGCTGACTTGTAGGTATCAAAACTTACTTACACAACTATTTAGTTATTTATATATCTAAGAAATATAAGTACTATGTATCTATAATATTATCTAAGAGTAATGTGTTTAATCTTTCTTTAAAAACCTGTTTACTACTGGACTGCTCTGTTAGGCTTAGTTTGTTAAAAATACTTGTCCCATTCTTATAAAACCTATGAAAGTGTGTTCATTCAAGTCTTATCTAAGTAATCTAACAACCCTTTGATTATGCAGTTCTATCAAAAATACGCTGTATATTACTCGTATTTAAGACTCATCAAAAAAGACTCCTTTGTGGCTACCACCAATTTGGCACTGATATAAACGCTATCGAGAACGTACCTTACTTTCTATGCATCTCGCTCGTACTCGCATATAAGTGCGAGCGAGATGAGTAGAAAGTAAATTACGTTCTCAATAGCATATATGTCAGTTTTGACGCTGTCAGTGACTCATGGTACAGGTACTTGTATAAATATATACTCAGCAACTTAACGCTAAGATCACCACTAACAAGCATCAAGTCCATTAGTAAAAGCCCAGCATTCTCTTTAACCGGCGAAGCCCTTACCTATTAGATTAAGGTAAATTCATAGCTAAACGCATTAACCTCCAAGCCGCAGGGTAGCGGTGCCAATTAGGGACCGGGTTTTTCAGACTGGGAGCTAGGCAAGAATATATTACTTTATTCAGCGGCAACTAAGCAAGAAGGTCTTACTTTATACTTACTTCGTTTTTAGGGTTCCGTAGCCAAATGGCATAAAACGGAACCCTTATAGTTTCGCCATGTCCGTCTGTCTGTCTGTCTGTCTGTCTGTCTGTCTGTCTGTCTGTCTGTCTGTCTGTCCGAGGCTTTGCTCCGTGGTCGTTAGTGCTAGAAAGCTGAAATTTGGCATGGATATATAAATCAATAAAGCCGACAAAGTCGTACAATAAAATCTAAAAATTTTTTTTTTTTAGGGTACCTCCCCTACACGTAAAGTGGGGGTGAATTTTTTTTTTCGCTTCAACCCTAGAGTGTGGGGTATCGTTGGAAAGGTCTTTCAAAACTAATAGGGGTTTTCAAGAAACATTTTATGATAAAGTGAATATATTCGGAGATAATCGCTCCGGAAGAAAAAAAAAATGTGTCCCCCCCCCTCTAACTTTTGAACCATAGGTCCAAAAAATATGAAAAAAATCGTGGAAGTAGAGCTTAAGAAAGACATTAAATGAAAACTATAGCGGACATGATCAGTTTAGCTGTTTTTGAGTTATCGCAAAAAGTTTTCCCTTCATAGTAAAAAGACTTACTTTAATTAGGTACTGATTATGCAAATTTGCCTATTTGTTTAACTCGGGTGAAAGGTACCGTTTCATCCCTTGGTTAACAATTTACTATACTTTAAGCTCCAGTTTAGCTTATTGTGACGGAAGAGTAACTACGGAACCCTACACTGAGCGTGGCCCGACATGCTCTTGGCCGGTTATTCTAGCATTAGATAGACGATTGACATGTCTCTTTATTGAAAAAATAATTTAGAAAAATAAGACAGCAAATATGTAATAATTACATAGCATATAATATATGTTCATCATTCTTTTGGTTTCATAAGTAAGAGTTACTATTTTTAGTGTTCCGTACAAAACTTGGTTCACGTAACACCTATGGGAAAACGAAGTATAGTAAGTCGCAGCTTAGGATGAAGATGTTACTGTAAACCTATCTACCTAAATAATTTTTTTTCTATGTATACCAATTGTGTACCAAAACCAACATGTACATATAACAATTAGCACCGAAAACAAGTATCAGACATAGACACAGGTACGTTACGTAAATGCTCAGCCAAGTTTCATGTAATTTAAACATGACGCTTTAAAATGAGAGCATAGCTTTGATTGTATGGGAGCGTTTTCAACAGGTACATGATCATCATCCTATCAAGTATCAGCCCTTTATCGCCCACTGCTGAGCATAGGCCTCTCTTTCAATACGCCACTTGTCCCGGTCCTAAGCCAATCTCAATTAATTTTTAACAGAAACGTCTGCGAACGATGCTATTAAGCTTAGAATAAATTTAAAAGTGCAAAAATTACTGTCTTGGGGGAAACTTGAATTCACGGCCTCTGGATTCTATTCTGGATAATTCTGAACTAATCTCATCCAGAAGTGACCCGCAATCCCATCCCATCCATGTTGTCTGGGTGCATATCTTATACCTTTAAACGAGCAATTCTTGTATATATATATTTCTGTGATCTCGAAAACGGCTCTAACGATTTCGCTGAAATTTGGTATATGGGGTTTTTTGGGGGTATATAATCGATCTAGATTAGTTTTATGTTTGGTAAAACGCGTGTTTTCGAGTTTTCATGCGTTTTTCTTTCGACGCAGAATATGGTCGCTAATTTCGTGTTGCCGGCCACTGTCCGTCTGGCCCAGCGGGTTAAGACGCGGGCGGCTAGAAACGAGTGTTACGGGTTCGAATCTCGCCCGGTGACTAACTTTTGTTTTTTTTTATTATATATGTTTTAATTTTTATTGTTTTAGACAAGTTTAATTTAGTAAAAAATGTAGTTAAGATTATCACCTATACACCACCATATTACAATAAATAGTTATAACCGAGCAACGCTCGGTCGCCCAGGTACTGACTCTTAAACAATGAATGATAATTTTCGCTTCCACCTCCCAGTATTGTCGGAGCCTTGTGCGGCCGTTTTTGTCCTCGGCCGTATAATTTATAATTGCATACTTCATTGTTGGACAGTGTCGGATTCCTGGCCCGTAGCGGTAATGAACTCAAGGCATCCCGGCTATTCATTAAGACGAAAGGGGACGTCACGTGACCACGTCTCCATACAAACGTAGTCCCCATTTTCCTCTGGATATTAACATTATATAAAATATTTTTACGCAATTTGATGTATATTAACCACAGTTATCTCCCTTCGTTTGTGTTTTTTTTTTTTCGATTTATTAACTGTTATAAGAGTTAGGAGCGATTAATGTTTATTATTAATTTTTTTTTTCGTTCCTAATTCTTATAATACCTACCTAAATCGTGATCGCCCAAGCACGCGAGGCCGAAGGCCGAGCTGCGGGCATGCGTGCTCGCACGCGGACCATTCCTTGCAAGCAAAAGTACAACTGCTTTACGTTTCCCTTTGGAAAACAACCCTCCACACAAAAACCAACAGCAACAACAACATTAACAACAACACCAACAACAGCATCACGCACACGCGAAATCTAGTTTTTGTGGTCATAATTTAAAGTAATGTATTCTTATACATACTACATACTCATTAAATACGCTTTCTTAATCAGAAACGAGTAGAGAATAATTTTAACTCATTTCCTTATTAAGCATTTTAAATTAGACAGTATTTTCCCATTAGTATGCCACTTTCATAAATAACTATTTTTATACATACTGCGAGTAAATTAACAAAACAATGAAGTTTAGAAAAGGAGGCGGACGGTTGTGCGTGACAAATTTGTCGATGGCAAAGCGACAGACAAAATGTGACAAACTGTTAGTGTCAATGACAAGCACTTTAGTTGCCGGCACTTACGACTTATCTTCATTAGGTGATTGTGAGATGCTAGCGATTCATTGACATATATCTAATCGAGCCTTACGGGCAATAATAATGGGTCCAGTACAGCGGTGTCACGCACACGAATTCGAGCCAATCGTGCAGTCTAACGCCACGTCGCAACTAGTTGCGTTAGACTGCACAATTGGCTGGAATTCGTAACACCACTGAACTAGCACAATCCTTAGTGCCTGTAAAGCCCGTCCTTAGATATATGTCAATGTCCCGATTAATTTAGTAACCACATAATGAAATGTATAGCGACATCTACTGTCATTTGTGTAAAATTATTTTGCATTAATTTACTCCTTTGTCTATGACGTAACCAAAGAGAGCAAGACAAGGTGACACAATGAATGCAAGGCGTCAGTGCAGGTGCAACGTGCATTAGCACATGATTTCAGAGATAAGGACGCTCAAAGTTATGGGAATTGCTGTGAGGTCAGTTTACTTAGTAATTTGTATGCTTCCTTTGTGCCTATTAATTTGTTGTCCACTTTATATTTCAAAATTCAAAAATGTATCCTGCCTCAAGGGCTTTGTTACAATTCAATAAATCCTTTACAATGAGATGTCATTGTACATAATGATTTACGATATTACGATACAAGTGCGGAAATAGGAAATTCGCACGTGTCATCGTTTTACATCATCGTACAACGTTTTACAGTACGGTCACGTCTGAAAATATCGATACAAAAAGGGCCAGAAATATGTATACACGACTTTATTGCCCATATATTAATGTAGTGTATACATATAGTTGCCACATTTTTCGTATCGATATTTTCAGACGTGACTGTACATATGGCCCTTTAAATTTTCGACATGAGCACGTAAAGTAGCACTATATTTACTGTAAAATACATAGCAACATCACAAATTAATATAAAAACCGCTTCTCCTACTATCTGTTCCTACATACGTAACGAGGGGGGGTGGGTTTAGGGTCGGCAACGCGCATGTAACTCCTTAGAGTCGCAGACGTACATAGGCTACGGAGACTGCTTACCATCAGGCGGGCCGTATGCTTGTTTGCCACCGACGTAGTATAAAAAAAAACGGGTTTCGCGGTAGGTCCTCAAGGTGGCTGATATTTTTGACGCGTTGTCTCATTCGCTAATAATGATGACTGTACTACCCAGATATTTTTAAAAGTAGGTAGTTGACTGTTAACAAACGAAACGGAATGAAACAATATTTCTGTACATTAGTAACTGTAATAGGATAGCCTGCACCCAATTTGTTAAGTAAAACAGAGGCAGTCGCCAGATCGTAAACTAAGTATTAGTAGCAGTAGAATGTAGTGCAGGAGCCCGACTCAAGATCAACAACTTGTTACAATCTTGAACTGATTTTGATGCGATTGATAAGGCACTAAAATATTGCTTTAAATTTCACCCGTGCGACGACCATATTCTTCTGTATCCTTCTAATTTCTTGATTTACCCGTCTTAACGGAATAAAACATAATATTTCTATACATTAGCAATGTAACTGTAATAGGATCCTTCTAATTTCTTGATTTACGCCCCGTCGTAAGACTCGTAAGCACACGCACGAATTTGACTTCATTTCGCATAGGCTATTAATATTCTGCAGGATATGCACTAAAATACTGATTTAAAATGCAAACCCGCGCGACGACCGTATCTTCTTCTTTTTCCTTCTTATTTCCTGTTTTACGCCCCCTCCACGGAATAAAACATTTTTTTATACGTTAGTAAAGTAACTGTTATATGATAGCCTTACTGCACGTGATGCGTTCCAAGTAAAAGAAGAAGTCGTCAGATTGTAAAATAGGCATGTAGAATGTATTGCAGGAGCTGATCTATGAGTACTAGATAGAAATAACATTTTAAATCAATGTTTTAACATGTTTATCTTATTAATCAAATCAGGTTTGAATCAAAGTTTATGTAATTCGGAGCTATAGAGCCATACAAAACAGAGCAGTTTTACCTATTTCGGCTGACCAGATGTCGATTATTTTACGGCACGGACATTTTTTTGTATTACGAGGTTGCTCTCCGTAGTGAACATTGCTCAGTATTAGAGTCGGACCAAAATAAGTTGGTAGCGATTTTGATAGCCCAGCTAGTGCATTATTTCGAACGTCAAACATCTATGAAATTATGACGTTAAGACTTGCACTGGTCGAACTACATATTCTCCTGGTAAATTGCGAAGTTTCGAAGAAAAGAGACAGAAGATGACCTCCCTTTTTCTCATTTAGCCCCTAGACTACATCGAAACTTATGATCTTGGCGCGTATACAATATCTATGAAACGCTAAATCAGAGCTAAATGGATATTTGGAAATGATTGTTAAGCTCGTATGCTTTATAGGCTTTTAGCTGAATGACTGTCGCTGTCGTAAACTTGGTTCGAAAACTAAAGTGATTATAGAAATATACGGACACAAATCAATTGGTATTACTTAAGGCGGGATTCAATTTCAGACTGTTTTATTTATTTATTAAAGAGTGGATTAGTGGATAGTGCATATTTTGACACTTGGACAAACAGTCCGGTTTTTAGGGTTCCGTACCCAAAGGGTCAAACGGGACCCTATTACTGAGACTTCGCTGTCCGTCCGTCCGTCTGTCACCAGGCTGTACCTCATGAACCGTGATAGCTAGACAGTTGAAATTTCCACTGATGATGTATTCCTGTTGCCGCTATTACAAAAAATACTAAAAATAGAATAAAATTCTTAATTTTGGGGGCTCCCATACCACATATGTGATTTTTTTTGCAGTTTTTTTGCGTAACGGTACGGATTTTTTTTTGCACGAGTCCTATACTCGCACTTGGCCGGTTTTTTATTTACCTACCTATTTATTAAAGAGTGGATTAGGAACCCTTATGGATTCGTCATGTCAGCATGTCTGTCCGTCCGTATAGCCACTTTTTTCCGAAACTATAAGAACTATATATTTGAAACTTGGTAAGTAGATGTGTTCTGTGAACCACATTAAGATTTTCACACAAAAATAGAAAAAGAACAATAAATTTTGGGGGTTAGAACTGAAACTAAATTTTGTTTTCATCAAACCCATACGTGTTGAATCTATGAATAGGTATTCAAAAATGATATTGAGGTTTCTAATATCATTTTTTTCTAAACTGAAGTTTGCGCGAGAGACACTTCCAAAGGGGTAAAATGTGCCCCCCCCCCCCCCCCCGTAGCTTCTAAAATAAGAGAATGATAAAACTAAAAAAAAATATGATGTACATTACCATGCAAACTTCCACTGAAAATTGAATAGAACGAGATCTAGTAAATAGTTTTTTATTTTATTTTACACCATAATAATATAAGTATTAAGTATGTATCTTTATCTATACACTATATTTCTAGTAGGGCAAACCTGGGCTATTCGGTGATACTTGGTTATTCAGTGACAGTCAGTTTTATTGTCTTTTTATTGCCGAGTTGGCCTGTAATTTTATTGCTTAAAACGATGTCTAAGAAACAGCACGAATGTGGCTGATGTGGTGTAATATGGTTCCAAGTCATAAAATGACTAGGTAACTTGGCTAAAAGACACTAAAACTGACTATCACCGAATAACTATGTATCACCAAATAACCAAGGTGGGCAAACCTTTACACTAAGTAAATTTCTTTCATATTACTATATATCTACATTTCTTAGCTATTTGTTTTCGTTTTTACAGCTTCCTTTTTAAAGCTTGTCCTTCAACATAGGCCTCCTCTAAACATTTCCATTTTCTCCTGTCCTTTGCAGTTCGTCTCCATATTGGGCCAGCTATGTTTCTTATTTCGTCTTCCCAACAACGTTCAAATTGTCCTCCTTCGTTTATTTTCCCATCCCACGGGTACCATTCATTTACTAACCTTGTCCACTTTGGTGGACAAGTAATAAATGCAAGGTAACAACATATATAATATTATCTTCAATAATGTTTTCAAATTAAGCCCAACGAGAAAAGACTTGAAGAAGGGACCATCGTTCGGCGCGAGAGCTATAAAAATTAAAAGAATTCAAAGAAGAAGAAGAGAAGAAAGAAAACGATTTATCAGTAATAAATAAATATTATGGGGACATTACACAAATTGACCGACTCCCACTGTAAGCTCAAGAAGGCTTGTGTTGTGGGTACTCAGACAACGACATAGTTAAATACGTAGAAAACATCCATGACTCAGGGAAAAATCTATCTATCAGTACCTAATCTCTAAAAGTAGCTCGGTTGTCAAACCGGATATGTTAGGGACAATCCCCAGTTTCAAATATAGATTCAGGTAAACTAAGGGACCCTAGAGGACGCGGATATCCCCTCCAGACGATCCCAGATACCGGTTCAATGCCCAATCTAAGCCTATACCAGAGTCTTGTAAATAAAGAAGACTGACAGCCCCCAAAGTTAGTATTGCTGGGTATTTTCCGTAAATCGACATCCATTGTGCCTATATTTTGCGTGAAACGAGGTAGCGGTATACTCTAACCACTCCAGGTCCTCTACGAAACCTAGCAGTCTTCAGGTTGCTAACCGCCTCCTTTAGCAGTGTACACAGACTGACCAAAAAAAAAATTAGCAAATCTCGGGTAAAAACAAGTGACGAAGCGATAGATTTAAGCAGGTTTAAGCATTTTTGCTAAGGAGTGCCTGGGGACCGTCGAGATTTTGAATTTCGAACGAGAAATATAAACTGTTCGAAGTTGGACTATTGGGTCTAAAAAGACACATTCCTTAAACTGTGCCCCTTATTCATAAAACTTTACGGGCCTGATTTAGTTACATTCTTTTTTTTTATCCCTTTCTTACAAATACATAAGTCAAAATGACAGATAAAGACAAACGATTCATAGCTAATGAAGGCCAGTAACGCGTTTATGAATAACGCCATTAGTGTACACGGATTCCCTAGGTATTTGTTCCTGTATACTTCTACCTGTTTACAGTCTAGGAGTATATGTTTTGTTGTTTCCTCTTCTTCCATGCACGCTCTGCACATGGGGCTGTCTCCTTTACCCATATTATGCCCCCATACATCGCCACGAGAATCGTCAATGTTGTAGATGACATTAAATATTTCTTTTAAATTTATTTGCGTATGAAAACTGCTACCCTACTGCTATTTATAATTTCAAAACGTAAAATTGTACTCGAATGGCCGCAGTTATAGACGCTAGTTATAAAAATATATTAATAGCATAAATTAAGCATTTTGAGCTTTCATTATGCCTTATTTATACCTACATTTAGAAGTCCTAAATATATATGACGGATTTTGTACGTATAAAGCTAAAATATTTTTTTTAAAGGCACGCTAGGAACGCGTTGTTATAAGGAAGTTGTCGGTCTTGTTATTTACTAGTCTTTGTTAGAAACGTAAGCATGTATTGATTTGGTTAAGGCGACAAGGGACAAAATTGTTTCGAGTTGGTTATTGTAGAGTTTTGGGATTTGTTTTAGGGGAGATTAGGACCTTGAGAAGGGTTCGGCATGTTAAAAGCTATTCAGTACAAAACGGTTGATATTGATATAGTTCGTGTCATCCACGATGACGCGCAGATTTGTCAAATTTAACCTTTAATAATATGACAATACGAGTCCAGGCACGCGTCTTCGTGAATGACACGATCTATAAGCCGGATATTTCATTTTCGCGGTACAAAACAATGAGTCATTTAGAACTGTGATGGTGCTTTTACGAGTCGCAATAGTGTAGTAAATCTAGCAAGTTGTTGTATGGAGACCCATGCAATAATTTCTCAGTCCATGAAATTTTGCTTGGTTATTGTATAGTATGAGCCGAAACTAACATATAAATATCCAAAAAAAAAAAAAACCTAAGTTAGGTATTTATACGTAAAAATATAAATCTGTTTATATGTTTAACCGAGTAATTCCTCTGTCCAAAATTATTTTACCAAATAAGTTATTTGTATCAGTATGTAATACTAGAAAAAAATCTAAAAATTTTGTCAAACATGAATTTTTTTTTAATGATAATTCCTTTTTTGACGCTCATTTTCATCGGAAAATTGCTCTGTCATTTTTTTCTTCTTATATGATCTTAGAATATAATTTGGCGTAGTGGGTAAGAATATCCAAAAAAAATACATACCCAAATGTATGTATTTTACAATTATTAAAAACTGAGAGTGGAAAATTTCTCAGCCTGTATTCTTTTAAATATATACTAAATATATACGTATACACTTAAATTCAAAATATCCAAAAGAAATATCATCCAGAACACCGAAATTTTTAAAGCGAAGATAAATCCATCCCGCGGTTACGCAATAATGTACCGTCTTCCTTTAGCAGTTAAGTGCAGATTAGTGTCCTTGTGCTACTTGTACGACCCGACCGCGTGACCCGCAGTCCACACTTAAGGCAGTTGTCGTTGTCACTGATGTGTGAGTCTTTACACTACATTTAGTTATTTTTGCGTTTTCTTTGTACCGAATAATATATACTTACGCAGTTTTATATAACATTGATTAGAATAATATCACGCTAAAGACGTTAATAACAACCGACGTCAAAAACAACTAGGTTCTAGAATTTTTGCCACGTAATAAAGATTACCTACTTATTGTATGCTTATCGTTAATAAATTGCGATATCTTAAAACTTAACCATCGAGATCTTTAAAACTACTGAACCAGTTTTGATGAAACTTGTACTATAAGCTGAAAGATACTTCATCATCATTATCGTCAGCCTGTTGCAGTCCACTGCTGGACATAGGCCTCCCCCAGATGCGCCACAAAGCACGTTTTCCCGTTTTCTGCATCCAGTCCCTGCCAGCTACCTTCTTTAGACGCCCACATAGACTGACTGAGTTTAAAGGTCCCTTTTTTCAGTTTTTCTTAAATAACTCGTAAACGGTGGCCCATAGCAAAAAATGTTCTTTAACGTAAATAATATATATAAAATTGCCGAATCGAAAGATTCAGTGCACTTTTTCGCTAGGATCAACATTTAAGAAATATTAAAGCGGGAAAGTTAATTAAAATCAATTTTATGGTCCATTTTACTATATTTTCGTGAATAACCCGTAAATAGCAAAAACCTTGTTAAACGTAAATAATTTACACATTTTTTTTACAAAAAAGATTCAGTAAACTTTTTGAGAGTATCAATATTTAAAAAGATATTAAAGGGGGAAAGTCAATTAAAATCAATTCTAAGGTTCCTTTTCTTTCGTTTTTCGTAAATAATTTGTAAAGTATGATCCATAGCAAAAAATCTCTCATACATAAATATTAACCATAATTTTTACTACAAGAAAGATATATGAAACTTTTCGCTAGGATCAACATTTAAAAAGATACTAAAGCGGGAATATTAATACTAATCAATTTTAAAGTCACTTCTTAATTTGTCGTAAATAACTCTTAAACGGCAGCTCATAACAAAACAGGTTCTTATACATAAATATTTAACATAATATTTCCTACAAAAAACATACAGACCACTTTTCTCCAGGATCAATATTTAAAACAATATTAAAGGGGGAAAGTAAATCACAAACAATTTACAAGTCCCTAATATTTTTGTTTTTCGTAAATAACTCGTAAACAGTGGCCCAATGCAAAAAGTTCTTTATACAGTAATAATAGAAATGTAATTTTGTACAACAAAAGTTCCGTAATTTTTTTCGCTAGGATCAATATTTAATGAGATATTAACATTCATTATAATCAGTTTCCAGGTCCTTTTTAGGGTTCCGTACCCAAAGGCTAAAACGGGACCCTATTAATAATACTCCGCTGTCCGTCCGTCCGTCTGTCACCAGGCTGTATCTCATGAACCGTGATATACAGTTGAAATTTTCAAAGATGATGACCCTCGGTGGGCGAGTCTGACTCGCACTTGTTGAGTTTTTTTTAGTCAGAGGGGCAAAGTTACTTACAATGAATCCTCAGATCTCTTTTTTAGTTTTTCGTAAATAATTTGTAAAGTATTATGACCTATAGCAAAATATATATAAACAATTATAATAAAATTTTCTACAAAAGACATGCGGAACATTTTTCCCTAAGATCAATATTTATTAAGGTTTTAAAGCGAGAAACACAAATAATGTGCAGAATTGATTAAAATTAACTTTCGCGGTTTAATATCTCAATAATATTGATCCTAAAGAAAAAGAATTGAAATCTTTTTTCTAGAAAATTTTATGTTAAGTATTTATGTTTGAACGTGTTTTGCTACGGGCTACCGTTTACGAGTTACTTACGAAAACTAAAAAGGGTTTTTAAAATTGATTATTATTAACATTCCCGCTTTAGTATCTTTTTAAATATTCATCCTAGCGAAAAGTGTGCTACATATTTCTTATAGAACATTTTATGTTACTTATTTATGTATGAGACATTTTTTTGCTATGGGTAATACTTTAGAAATTATTTACGAAAACTAAAGAAAAGGAACCTTAGAATTGGTTTTATTAACTTTCCCTCTTTAATATCTTTTTAAATATTGATCCTTTCACAAAGGGTACTGAATCTTTTTTGTAGAAAGTTTTATGTAGATCATTTACATTTTACAGCGTTTTTTGCTAATTGCCACCGTTTACGAAAATATAGAAAAATGGACCATAAAATTGATTTTATTTAACTTTCCCGCCTAATCTTTAAATAACAAAGTGGACTGAATTTTTCTTGTTCGAAATTTTATTTAGATGATTTGCGTGAAAGAACATTTTTTGATATGAGCCACCGTTTAAGAGTTATTTAAGATAAACTAAAAAAAGGGCCATTTAGAGCTAGCAGCCGCGTCGATGCAATTGTCTCACGTGCGCTCCGAGCGATATCATTGTCGCTGGTTACGTTTAGAATTATAGTTTGGCATGCTATGATAGAAATATTTATATTTATATGTATTTCTGTTGCCGCTATAACAACAAATACTAAAAAGTACGGAACCTTCAGTGGGCGAGTCCGACTCGCACTTGTCCGGTTTTTTAGTCAAAGAGGAGCAAAGTTACTTACAATGAATCCTCAGGTCTCTTTTTTTAGTTTTTCGTAAATAATTTGTAAAGTATGACCTATAGCAAAAAATATAAATGTGTATATAAACAATTATAATAATTTTTTACAAAAGACATGCGGAACACTTTTCCCTAAGATCAATATTTATTAAGCTTTTAAAGCGAGAAACACAAATAATGTGCAGAATTGATTAAAATTAACTTTCGCCGTTTAATATCTCAATAATATTGATCCTAAAGAAAAAGTGTAATAAATCTTTTTTCCAGAAAATTTTATGTTAAGTATTTATGTTTAACATTCTTATTGCACTGGAGCACCGTTTAATAGTTATTTACGAACAACTAAAAAAAGTACCTATGAATTGATTTACCCCCTATAATATCTTCTTAAATATTGATCCTAGAGAAAAGTGATCGAATTATTTTTTGTAGGAAATATTATATGCATTCTTTATGTATAAGAACGTGTTTTTCTACGGGCTACCGTTTACGAGTTACTTATGAAAACTAAAAAGGGTTTTTAAAATTGATTATTATTAACATTCCCGCTTTAGTATATTTTTAAATATTCATCCTAGCGAAAAGTGTGCTAGATATTTCTTATAGAAAATTTTATGTATAAGACATTTTTTTTTGCTATGGGTCATACTTTACAAATTATTTACGAAAATAAAGAAAATGAACCTTAGAATTGGTTTTATTAACTTTCCCTCTTTAATATCTTTTTAAATATTGATCCTTTCACAAAGGGTACTGAATCTTTTTTGTAGAAGTTTTGTGTAGATTATTTACATTTTACAGCGTTTTTTGCTAATTGCCACCGTTTACGAAAATATAGAAAAATGGACCAGAAAATTGATTTTAATTAATTTTCCCGGTTTAATATCTTTTTAAATATTGATCCTAGTAAAAAGTGTACTGAATTTTTCTTGTAGGAAATGTTACATAGATGATTTGCGTGATAGATCATTTTTTGATATGGGCCACCGTTCACGAGTTATTTAAGATAAACTAAAAAAGGGACATTTAAACCCTCCCTCCCCCGTACACAATAGCGCCACCCCCCTCTATCAGTACTTTCAGTATGTTATGTAAGGTACCTTTATCTACAACTATGCCAAAATTCGCTTATACACGAATTATTTCCCCGTTTTTTCCTTCGTTTGATGGCCTAATTAATACGTACGACTCGAATTGAATAAATTGAATTTAAGAATATAAATATTTAAATTAGACACATCGCATAACCTACCTACTTCATTTGTAGGTACGGTAGAGACTATACTTACGGTAGGTACTACACAGACAGGCAGGCATTAGGCAGGTCAAAAAAGAAACAAGTAGAAATATTTTTAACAACAGTAACCTATGCACCTAGGCGATACGCGAATGAATAGAGAAGTAGCAAGCTGCCACCGCCGGGCAGGCGCGGCGCGCGCGCTTGCGGCGGCCGGTACCGCTCCCGCACCCCGCTTGTACACCCCGCTCCCTACACACTGCTCCCGATATGTTAAGTTTTTAATACGCTCGTTATTTTTTTGGATGTTTTTATAGTTGGATGGAAATAAAACTGTGATCTTAATTCAATAAATAAAATGGATAGAGAAATTTTTCACAGCGAGTAAAAAGGCAATTTCTGAAAATAGTATAGTTAAATGGATTTTTTTTTAGATTTTCATTTTGTAGCTATAAAACGGCAATAAAATGGCATTCCAGTGAAAAAATTAGACGGAGTAATTTTCCGGTCCAAGGACACGTCCAAAAATTATATTTTATTAATATTGGTATTTCTACTGGGATATTTTTTTGGATATTTCATATATTGTTGTAATACGTTACATGAATATGTCTGGTGAAGAAAGTTTGAACGGAGCATTTTTCCGTAAAAAGATATTAACGATTTAATACTTTAGGTATTTACTTAAATCCTGTTATTATTATTCTTTGGAAATTAAGACAATACTTTTTATTTATTGATACTTTATCATACTGTAAAGTTTTTTGTGGCAGAGGAATTACTGCGGGGTCCACTACCTTTATTTCCTACACTACAAGGCGAAATAGGTATTATATATGAATATAGGATATTCTTATAAATTATCTAAGTCCTAAAGTAAGCTCAAAAAGGCTTGTGTTGTGGGTACGCGGACAACAATATACACCGTGGGGCAATTAAGCCCGACAAATTCTAACCACGCATTCCTGATGTCATAAGGAGCAAAAAATGTTATATTAATTAGGCCCAATTCGCCAAAAAAAAAATTATGCCGATAAAAAAAATTTTTTCTTCGTTTCCTGCACACTAAATGTTTACAACTTGGTGAAAAAAATAAAATAAAACGAATAAGTAAAGTTTTTATAACTAATTTATAGATAAAAATTGCGAGTTTTAAAACTTTAATGTTTTTGATATCTAACAAATTTAACACATATCATGAAAGAATAAGGATCAAGGTCAAATGACTTTTTAAAATTTTAATCATATGGCTAAAGATGGCTGTTTCAAATTCTCTTTGATAATGTTTACCAAACTCGGTAGCCTAGTGAGAATGCAGAATAGCCATAAGTGTATGATGAGAGTGAACGTGTTTTGTTGTTTGAAACGTGCAAAGTTGGGAGTTTGTCTTGAGGGTTTCACTTTCACTACTCCCCTTTATGCAAATGTTGAATTTACCGTGTTACATTACCTCAAGTCAAATTTACCGTGTTACATTACCTCAAGTCAAATTTACCGTGTTACATTACCTTAAGTCAAATTTTACCTACAAGCTGTAAATGCCTAGTGTTCTTTGAAAAACAGCTTATTCGAAATCATTGACATATATCTAAACAAATAAATAAATAAAAATAAAAATCATTTATTTCAGACAACACTGTTACACAGGGTCCAAATGTTACAAAAAAAAAACTAAAACTATGACCTAAGCCTATACTTATAAAATAAATGGCCTCTTTGGTCCCCACCCTCCCTGGTCGCCTCTCCGATTAGGTTGTACATGCAGATCAGTGAACCGGGCAAGGACGGCAGAGTCCAGCCTATCTGCTATCATCTTTAGGATCCCGTTTCCGCTCGCCCACATTCGCCGTACAATGGACGCCGACTTTTTCCGCATTATTGCATAAAAATCATCAACCGCTGCGTCAGCGAACATTCCCGAAGCGCTACAAAAGCACGGGCCTTACGGGCAATAAGAATGGTGCTATTTTAGTGGTGTCACTCACGAATTCGAGCCAATCGTGCAGTCTAACGCCACAACGCGATTGGTTGATGAGTTCGCATCACGCGCGCGATTGGTCGCAACTAGTTGCGTTGGACTGCGCGATTGGCTCGAATTCGTGAGTGACACCACTGAAATAGCACCATTTTTAGTGCCCGTAAGGTCCGTCCTTAGATATATGTATGTCAATGTTCGAGACGGTTCCAACCAGCCCAAACTCGATAAGGTTATGGTAGTTTTCGTCGTGGTAGTTTTGCACATGCTTGCATTGCAAGTTGATAAAAATCTAATAAAAAAAAGGAATAATTATACAAGTCACGTGTTAATAACCGTTATCGTTATTCTTCACGTTTGTACTCAATAAACTTACAAATTCATCGCCTTACCATCTCCCATAAAATTACAAGCATATGCTACTTTGTAATATTACATAACATTCTTTATGTCGATCTAATGTTTTTACATATTACAAACTTAATTTTGCGGCTACTTGCGTCGGTGTTATCGCAAAATATAAGCTAATTCGTACGCAACAAAGTTAGTTCGTTATTTATCCAATTACATAACCTAACTTTGTTACAGGCGAATCAGCAAACTTACAAATGCAGGTAATAATGTCGCAACCGTTACATATTAGTATGTAGTTTTCAGTTTCATCAGCGGCATTTTTATATTGGCAAGTTGCTACATACGAGTTGTTTTATGGTTGGCAAGCACGGAAGTCGAGTTAATGCTCGTTCGCGTTTAAGTATTTGGTTTCTGAGGCTCGTTTGGATGCTTATACAAGGACTTGCTACTTGATACTTGAAAACAACGGGAAAGAGTGTGGCATTGACTGTGGCAGTGGCAATATGTTTAGTACTTTGTTTCTGGCGAAGCCGCTTAACTCCCTAGCCATGAGATTAACCCCTGAATACCCCTTAAAAAGGGAATGGGAAAAGCCCGTGATCCAGTCTACATCCAATTTCTATTAATCTGTAGGTAATTAGGTCATATTTGGTATTATTTTCGTATACATTACATTAAGGTTGAAGAATTCTTTATGAAATAAGCTTTTCAATTATTCCAGGTAAAACTTTTCTTGCTCGTGCTTGCAGTTTAATTGCAAACTTCTCCAAACAATATCTATATAAATGAAACATGACACCCACCATATAGTTACCTACTAATTGTTTTGCCTAATTTGCCACCGCTTGACTAACAACTTTAATGATTTGGCAGACGTTTAAATTAAGTATTAAGCGTACTTCGTCCAGTTCATTGCTAGTCACATAAAACTCGGTCTGCCACCCTTATCTTTCTCATCAACTCGCATGCCATTAGTGGCACAATGGCAAGGCTTAGGCCTTGCCAGTAACTAATCTTCCAGTATACTAGCACATGTAAACGCATAGCACGCCAGTGCCGTGTTTAGTCACATTTAGCTACTTGAATACCGTGTGATATGTTAATAAGCATACTTCGTGATTTGTGCAGTTCTCGACATCTTTATGTGGAGGCGCAGACATATATCAAACTATTTTTGTATTATTTTTAGGCAAACGCTAGGCCTTGTTAAGTGCCTTTAGAATGTTCGAAAATTGGTGGAAACAGTCCATATCATCTACCATACAATGAAAATAATTTATTAAAAACTTTTAAGGGAAGTATACTACGTACCTATCTGTCAAGTCTTACATATAGGGACTTATATATTTTTGTTAAGCTATTAGATAATGGTGGATACTTTTGACGCGTAGCTAGCCTACGTAACCAACATGCCAATCATTAACGTATTGTATCGTAGTCATCTCTCTCTATCACTCTTCCATATTAGTGGGACAGTGACAGTTGCGTTTCGTTCGCTACGGAGCGTAGACGATTGGCATGTTGGCTACGCACTCTGGGTGCATAGCCAGGTGGCATGCGTTATGACAACGAAATGCTTGGTCTCTCTCTGTCACTCTTCCATATTAGTGCGACAGTTGCGTATCGTTCGCTACGGAGCGTAAACGATTGGCATGCTGGCTACGCACCTTGATCCGTTTTACCTAGTTACTATATTTATTTAAAATCCGTCTATGCTAATTATACACCGATTTGGATAAAACAAAGTGAGGGCGTATCATTATAAACGTCATATTTTTATAGAAGTAATGATGACATTGCCACAATTTTTCATTGCAAATACCAAGCAGAAATAGATGGGTCCAGCTCTCATTTATTCATCATATCTGTAGCCGTTTTTCTCTGTATTATATTGGAAACAACATTCGGGTTTTCACGAAACGCAAAGATATGTCTCCTTTATTATATTCAATCCGCACATGACTTGAGCCAATAAAACTACGTGCCTACAATATTGCAAGGCTCGCGCGTGTGTGCGCCAGGGCTGCCACAAATTGTGGCCCACAATACAAACAATACAAATCCTCTTTATTTCACAACCTTAGAATAAATTTACATGGAAACACGTAATACATGAAGTTAGAGGTAAACAACAGTCGGCCTTATCACTATAGAGCGATCTCTTCAAGAAAAACTTTAGGTGTTGGAGGAATGAAACTCATAATTTAACTAATTAAGAGCTGCAAAAAAACTAAATAGCAGTAGAGAAAATATATACCTTTATAATTTAAGTCTACAACAATAAGATAATACACATATATACATACTATACTTACATAATTACACACTTATGTACAATACTATGTAATTCTTCACTTCATTTCTAAAAGAATAAATAAAATAAGTAAAATAATTTATTCAGTATCAAACTTTTCATTACTAATTGCAGGTTGGTGTTTTTTAAGTATGAAAATTCCTGCGTTTAATTTAAGGACCTTATCTTACTTGCTAAAAATAAGCAAACAAATTATTGAAGTGCTCACAATTTGTGCAGGCATTATTCATTTTTGAGCATTTATAGAAAAAAGAGTTTGTACGTTTACTTTTTTCTATATATATACGTAGTATGACAGTGACGTAGATACGAAAAATGTATTTAATTTTTATTTCATTGAACATAAGCAATAAATATAAAATCATTCATGAAAATGCTAAGTTATGCGTATTATTATTTATCAACTCTACATCTCTAACGCGCACCGTCGCATCTCTACAAATAGAACCGTAATGTTTGACCAAAATAAACCCTCATTCCGTTTAATTTTGTTCAAATAAAAATCCTGTTTAAAAATTTTCAAATAAACAATTTGTTACCTTAGTCTCATGAAATAAAATTATAATAGCGAAGAAAAATAATTACAATAATCGTTATTTTTGTCAACATTAAAACTAGAACTAATTTACATATACTAACAGGCGAATTCGAACGTGCACCTGCGGCGGTAGCATGGTCGCATTTTTATTGCCTGTCACCATGCCCGACACGTCCTAACAAGTACGAGTATGTATAGGTAAGTGCAAACAGACAGGCGATAATAATGCTACCATGCTGCGGCGCCTGACATCAAACCGATATTTTAATCATATTGGAATCATATCAGTTCGCTGTCATTCGCGCGTTCATTTCGCTCTGGCACATGTATTTGTGCGAGCGAGACACCTGTAATTCAGAGCGAGGAAGAGCTACGTCGTAGCACGGCGTAGCAAAGTAATGCCTAATTAAGAGTAAAATTGTCGTAAAACTTTGTAGATAAATCTGAATCCCCGTTTATTTTTAAGAAAATTTATTTACAAAATTAATATATTAACTATATTTAGGATGTATACAAATGTAAATATAAATAGTTTTTGTTAAATAGAATATAAATTATGTAGGTATATGACAGTTTTGCGGCAATGTATTTTAAAATATTTTCCAGTCTTCATATTTTTGTTCTTGCTCTACTAGGCCCAAATGAGGCTAGAACTCAATATTTGTCAAAAAAACTCGTTAAAATGTGTTCCACTTCCCCAATAACCTAAACGCGTCAACCCTACGCTACCCCGGGGTACTATCTCGAAAATCACACACATGGAACAAAACAAGATTGTCGCAAACACAGCTGTGTGCGTGATCTAAGCCTGTCGCCGTGTGCGTTCTAAGCCCGCTGTGCTTGTGTGCGTGATTTCTTTACGGCTGATCTGTGGTTGGGTATGTGTGCGTGTACTTAGGCAGCAACCCTTTTGTTAAGGCAAGACGTAGTATGTTTTGGAGACATTTTTCTTCGGTGAATAAGAAAATTGATTGAAAGGTAGATTAATATTACTAACTGACTGCTTATTGTCGTTTCATTATCTGTACCCCTAGTGTAAATAAATTCGATTTCCAAACGTGACGTACGCGTTTGCGTTTAGTCTCATTTTGTATTGGATTTCGAAAGAGTGCGCCAGCGGGACGTTTTGGAAACTCAAAATCCTATACAAAATGAGACTTAACGCAAACGCGTTCGTCACGTTATGATGTCGATCAAAGTTACACTAGGGGTACTGAAAAGTTAGGTATATATGGACGACAAACCATAGTAAAAGAGCGTTTCTTTTTTTGCCATTTTTTATGTGACCTTTTTACCACTTTTGTATTATTTCTAGTAGGAATCGCGAGCCCTTCTCTCTGTACGAGAAAATAAGTGTCCCACAATTTTCATACAATTTTCAAACTTTCCTTCATGCAAAGTGTATGGGAAAATGGTAACAAAATAGGAAAAAATCTTTGGGACAATTTTTTATCTCATTAGGATTCAAAAAAACTCCTGATTCTGAGTTGAAATAACACAAAATGTATGAAAGAATACAAAATGTATGAGTGGCATTTTTTTAAAGTAACTTTCTAAAATGAAAAAAACTAAAAACATAAGCGAGTAGCCTCGGTGTGGCTAAAGGAAATACATGTAAGGGATAAAAAACAATGATTAAAAAAAAACTATTTGTACCTATCTCTTTTTTTTCTGTAGTTGATGTGGGTTGAGTTATGGGTAGTTTTGCATATTGTAATTTTGACCGAGCTGAATATATTTTTCCCCAGCCTCCCGTTAACCACAAACGATGTGTAGGTAAAGGGTTTGAAACGTTAAGATTTATTTTAAATTCAATATAGGTACTCGATATAATCTGTACCCCTAGTGTAACTTTGATCGACATCATAACGTGACGAACGCGTTTGCGTTAAGTCTCATTTTGTGTAGGATTTTGAGTTTCCAAAACGTCCCGCTTGGCGCGCTCTTTCTAAATCCAATACAAAATGAGACTAAACGCAAACGCGTACGTCACGTTTGGAAATCGAATTTATTTACACTAGGGGTACCGTTTACATAGTTTTATTTCATGAGTAACTCTCGCAGTAACGGAACACATACACAAATATTCATAAACTCATAGATATATTGGAAGTCGTCTCCACACAACCCGCAACGCTAGGAGTTCTTACAAAGTTAACTTACATCCAACTCGACGAAGTTCCCGACTTCCCATATTTGTATGACTGTACTTTTTAACTTTTTAAGATTTATGGGACAGCAGCTTCTACCCGCCATTTCGTCTGTGTGGAATAGGATATTTGACGATACGAGGGGCAAACTGAAAGTATTTAGAATAGAAGCCAGTGGCGGATCGTTCAAAGAACTCGATTCCCACCGGCTTGTCTAATTTCAGCCCGTTGAGTACTTTCACGATCGGTTTATGAAGAAAAGGAAAACAAAATTAGCTCCGGGTTCCCTACGAATATTTGTGACGCACCGCCACTGATAGAAGCTGAACTAATTAGGCATAGTCTTTATTTTAATGCGTGCTTTAACCCTTTTCCAGGCCGCACCAATCTACAAGGTTTTCCCAAAAAATCCAAATATATTCCAATTAATCCAGCTTTGATGATTCATTTGAAGACAAGTAACATTTCCTGAAAGTGTAATCTAATTTGAACTTTAAATCGGAATGCTAAAGTTGAAATTCTAATGGCGCGTATGTGGTCGATAAATCGTAGTATGCCTGGAAAAGGGTTTAACTCTTTTTCTGATCACAAGTACAAATTTTCATTAGGATAAGATTATTCGAGACATACTAACATTAAACCCAACCGGTTTTCTCAGCACGCGCGCAGCGTGAGACGGGGTGCGGTCAAGCAGCCTTTTCTAAGAACTTTTAGTGTAGCCCTCGTATGGATAGGATATGTCAAACAAACAATGTTCTTCAAACAGAAACGTTACTTTTGACACTGACATATCCATATCGTATCTAGATCTAATATTTGACATATCTTAACTTAAAGCTCGAATTTATTTTAAAGTTCGATTCATGTAGATACTCATTGTGCCTATAAGCGCCTGGCCTAGCGGTAAGAGCGTGCGACTTGCAATCCGGAGGTCGCGGGTTCAAACCCCGGCTCGTACCAATGAGTTTTTCGGAACTTATGTACGAAATATCATTTGATATTTACCAGTCGCTTTTCGGTGAAGGAAAACATCGTGAGGAAACCGGACTAATCCCAACAAGGCCTAGTTTATCCTCTGGGTTGGAAGGTCTGATGGCTGTCGCTTTCGTAAAAACTAGTGCCTACGCCAAATCTTGGGATTAGTTGTCAAGCGGACCCCAGGCTCCCATGAGCCGTGGCAAATGCCGGGACAACGCGAGGAAGAAGAAGACTCATTGTGCCTATAGAAAATCTATGTACCAAAAATTATAAACCATGTTTAATTTTAACCTTGTAACCTTTGCTTTAATAACCAAATTTGAAATTATCCTTCGATAGACTTATTGTTACTTTTTAGGGTTCCGTACCCAAAGGGTCAAACGGGACCCTATTACTGAGACTTCGCTGTCCGTCCGTCCATCTGTCACCAGGCTGTATCTCATGAACCGTGAAAGCTAATACCTAGACAGTTGAAATTTTCACAGATGATGTATTTCTGTTGCCGCTATAACAAAAACATAATAAAATAAATATTTAAGGGGGGCTCCCATACAACAAACACAGTTTTTTTGTCGTTTTTATAAATAATGGTACGGAACCCTTCGTGCGCGAGTCCGACTCGCACTTGCCCGGTTTTTTTTAATATAAAGTATGACATCTCTATAATTTGATTTATTCTATTCTGTGAAAATATTTATTTTATTCTGTTTTTAGTATTTGTTGTTATAGCGGCAACAGAAATACATCATATGTGAAAATTTCAACTGTCTAGCTATCATGATTCATGAGATACAGCCTGGTGACAGACGGACGGTCGGACGGACGGACGGACGGACAGCGAAGTCTCAGTAATAGGGTCCCGTTTGACCCTTTGGGTACGGAACCCTAAAAAATCACAATTCCGTGTGTGAAATACATAAAAAGAGTAAAAGTACAAATATTTCAAGGGAAAATAAACTAGAGTGTTTACAGACATTTTATTATGATTAAGTTATTTACCTACTTTTTACGATCTACTTTTCTAAATCCCACCATCGCCTTAACAATACTACACCGCACACACACACTCTCACTCCCATTCAATCTTCTTTCGTTCTATTTTGCAGGGACATTTGATTTCTTCTCTCTCCCTCCCACACACTCATATACATCCATCCTTTTCTATTCCTAACGGGCTTAGAACCGTGATATATTGTATTGGTCGGATTTTTCGTTGGAAATGGAATTTTCTACCTGACGAAGTTGGATCAGACCACAATTTCCGTCTGTGATGTTATGAAATTCGATAAATGTTTGCTTATTTATAAGTTTATATATGATGTAACTTATTAGTAAACACGTAAAGTCCTATGAACATATAAAAAAATGGAAATTAAGTTAGTTATAAATATCGATAAGAATTGTTGTTAGTTAAGCGTTTTGACGACCAGTCTGGCCTAAGTGGCCTATGAAGCCGATAGTACTGGGTTAGAATCCCGGTAAGGGCATTTATTTGTGTGATAAACACAGATATTTGTTCCTAAGCCATGGGTGTCTTCTATATATATAAGTATGTATTTATTTATCTACGTATGTATATCGACGCCTAATACCCATAGTGCAAGCTTTGCTTGGTTTGGGACTAGGTCGGTCTGTGTAACATTGTCTCCAAATATTTATTTATTTCTGTAGATAATTAATTTCATCGCCGTATGAAACCTTAAACCCCCTAATACATTTTCATAAAAATACTGTGTAAAAAACAACAAAAATTAACGACCCGGATATATAATTTAAAACACTCCCAGGGAGTGTTTTAAATCGACACGAGTTGCGAATTACCTATTCGCACATGTATCGTACAACGTTTTACAGTACATTTGGCCCTTTAAATGTTCGATACAGTAACGTAATATGTTAATTTTCGCACTAGTGCGGTAAAGTAGTACTATATGTACTGTAAAAAATGTATCCCAACGGTAATTGTGCAGCACACAAAGCTTTTGATATTCTAAGCTTTGGGATGCCTACAGGAAAGACGTGAACGAGTTAAGCAAAGTATGAAATGTGTATGACCCCACGACATAATAGTTATTTGTTTTACAAGGGGGTAAAGTGGATGTTTAACCGCTCGTGCTAATATTGGTACCTGAGCAAGCTCAAGATGGAAGAAAAGTGGAATCTTGGGAGTTGCGAGGATTTCAAGGCACGAGTTAAACAAATACCCCCTAACTGTAAGATATCCAAATGAATGCCATTAAATATTTGTCATTCAAAATCATCATTTGAAAGTTAGTTCTACCAGCTGACATAAGGAAACTCAATATTTGCATCCGATTACTTTACACATGTGGATAAAATGCAACTTTCTCGGCAGTTTTATAACAATCAAGGGAGCCTTTACCAGCTGGTGTAGTGAAACAACATGTACTTGTATTTTATATATAGATAGACAAATAGCATACTGTTTATTGGCACACCTCAGTAAAAAGATACAAGGAAATAAAATACACAATTGATTAAATGTAGAGGCAGACAACAGGCAGTCTTATCGCTAAAGAGCAATCTATACTATGTATATTACTCTATCATATTACCTTTAACCAGCTGTTTTCCTCCAAAAATCATTCGACAACGAAATGGACCATGTGAAAAAGGTTTCAGCGATTTTATAATGTTCTTATTTATGTACATATTTTTCCATAAATTACAATTCAGTCCAAATCTCAAACCATCACAAAACAAGATGAAAGACATTACTCAATCCTTTTGATAACTGGCCACGCTATCGGCCGGGAAGGGTTTTCGTTTCAATTTTTCCGGCCCTTGTGAACAAAGAACTACAATGTATACCACATTAAGGGCGGATTATCTTGTGTTCACAGGGACACGTATTCTGGGGAAGGAACAAGGGTTTGAGTGGAAAGGAGTTGGTTAAACAACTTGTGCTTTCGCTTTTGAATATTTAAGATAAATCTTTGACTGAAATAATCTGAATGTTGACCAACAAAAAGATATGTCATTATAAAAAAAGCGTAAGTACAGAGTTTTTTATTTACAGATAAGACGTTCGACATGTTTTTTTTTAATACTACGTCGGTGGCAAAGAAGCATACGGCCCGCCTGATGGTAAGCAGTCTCCGTAGCCTAAGTACGCCTGCAACTCCAGAGGAGTTAGATGCACGTTGCCAACACTCTGCACCCTGGTTGAACTCTGGCAACCTTACTCACCGGCAGGGACACAACACTTTAAGTAGGGTTTAGTGTTATTTGGCTGCGGTTTACTGTAAGGTCTAAATCTGGAATGACATCCACTGTGCTGTGCCCTACCACATAAAGCGAGATGACATTCACAATGCCTTTACCTCTCTTTTGCTATGCCCCTACGTTGGACTTTTTCGATATTTTGATTATTGTAAAATTAGGAGCGAAACAGTGATTGCATAATTTTTTTTAAATCCTCCTAACGCTTATAGATAATTATTAAAAAAATCGAAAAAAATCAAACTTAGGGGCATACCCGTGGTTGATATACAACAAATTGTGACAAAATATTGTCAATCATTTTAATATCCAGAGAGAAAAATGAGGACTACGTTTGTATGAAAAGGCGATTTCGTGCGGGGCCTCCATTTTCGTCTTAAGTTCTGATTGACGTTAATCAGTCTGTACCCCTAGTGTAAATTTATTCGATAGCGAAACGTGATGTACGCGTTTGCATTAAGTCTCATTTAGTATGAGATTTAGAAACAGCGCGCCAAGAGGGACGTTTTGGAAACTCAAAATCCCGTTCAAAATGAGAGTTAACGCAAAAGGGTACGTTACGTCTCGCTGTCGAATAAATTTATACTAGGAGTACTGTTCAATGTGATTGGTACAAGTTGGCCTAAGCTATGTTTTCTTTAAAATGCGACTGCGTCATACTTATGAAAAGTGTTTTTCTGCCCTCCGGGCGGAAAGCGTCTACTTTGCTCCCGCTGCGCTAAACGAAGTTGCGCTTTCCGCCTCCGTCGAGCAGAGAAATATTATACGCACCACGGGAGGAAACGTAGGACATTCCATCCCGCGTGTTTGCCACCCTCGCCTTCGGCTCGGGTAACAATTTTACACGCGGCACGCAATTTCCTACTTTTCCTCCCTTGGGACGCAAATAACTATTCTCTACCTACTAACATATTTATACTAACTACACTATTATGTTAGGTACCTATATTAATCGGTATTTATCTTAACTGTATCCCTAGTGTAAATTTATTCGATGGCGTAACGTGACGTACGCGTTTGCGTTAAGTCTCATGTTGTATGGGATTATGAGTTTCAAAAACGTCCCGCTTGGCGCGCTGTTTCTAAATCCCATACTAAATGAGACTTAACGCAAACGCGTACGTCACGTCACGAAACGAATAAATTTACACTAGGGGCTCTGAACTCTTCGTTGAAGTTGTCGATCTAAACCAAATATCTCAAACATCCTTTAAAAAATATACGCCCATCAAAACCATCAAAAACCAGAATAAGCCCCCACACATACAATACATTACACGTGCTACTTGGTAAATCCTTCACAGGGTGGCCCCCTTAGGGGGGATGTCTCTGCGAGGAAGGGTTACGGGGAGAATAGAAAATAGTACATAATAAAAATTCTAAATGTACGGAGGCACCAATTTCGCGGAATGCCTTGGGGGTTTTGTTTTTGATGATGTGACGTGATGTATGTTTAGGTATGGAAAGTAGAGTTAAGGAGTAGAATCTCCATATACCAAAAAAGTCCGACAAAAAACTATAAAAAGGTGGCGCTACAATACCTAGAATACTTGAGAGAAAAATCTAATCATAGACAGCGCACTTCACTCCATCAATAACGCATAGGTTCTTAGCTACTCTATCGCTACTCTGGAGATATTTGGAACTAGTATTTATAGCTGACATCTGGACACTTTTGAAACAGTTCTGCCTATGGAGATTCTGTTCTTTGCCTCTACCTTCCATATGTTTAGGTTTAGGTATCATATGAAGTTTTTTTCAGATGAGGCGTTTTTTACTACGTATTACGTAAAAGCTGGTTCAAATTACGATACAAGTCTATTTAGGGCTTATACACCGTGTTTTTTTACAAGCTTTTATTTAATTTGCCCTGTTAGTATGTATGGGATAAATCTTGCTAGTTAAATTTGACCCACTTCCCGGTTTCCGATGAAGGTGAACAATTTGCATACGTATGTAAGTCGGGTGACAATTCAATTTTATGGTACCATCAAGCTGATCTGATGATGAAGACAGGAGGTAGCCATAGGAACTCTGTGATAAAACAAAGCAACCTAGTTGTGTTTGGGGTTTTTAGAATTGTCTTGATGAGTATTAGTTGTCTGTAGAAAAAAGTACAGTCAGCGATAAAAGCTTGTACCAAAAATGAAATTTTTTCCAAAACCTTATTTGATTTCTGTTAATTTCAAAGATGCATTCCTGAGTTTAAATGAAGTAAATTTCTCAAAGACACCGGTATTGTAATGAACTCCATTTCTGAGACATTCAATAATTTATTTTTATCTTATAACGCCTTCACGAACGTGTACAGTTGCCTGAGGCCCTGTTTACATATTGATTAGTGTTTAGTACGAGTTTATACATTTGCTACTCAACGTAGGTACTATCTCGGACGATCAATATTCGAAATGACATTGATTTGTCACAGTTTTCAATCGTTTAGTTGGGTTAAATGTAACACCCGTGTTACAACAACGCTATATGCAACATTAAAATACTTAAAAAAAATTACAAATCTTTATTTTTTAATTTATTTTGCTATAATTTTACTTAAACTAATATTTTACTATTAAACCTTGCCAAACTTAACTTTGAAAATTATTATTAGTTACCCATATTTTAAGAGATGGTACTTTACATTAAACTAATTAACTTTTGATATGATGTTTTGTTTTCATTTACCGAACAAAATAAATAAATAATTAATCTATCTAAAAATAATCACATGTGAATTTAACTGACAAGATGTTTAATACTTTCTGTCATGTCAACAATAGTTTGTCTTAAATGTCATTATCAACGTGTCATTTGGTTTATCAACGTGAAGTGGCCAGTTAGATTAAGTTAGATAAAAGAGGTTCTAGAATCTGTTCAATGAGGTAGCAAGATAGTTTACCAATTTTCTTCAAAAATACATCAAAAAACCTATAATGTTTCATACTTCAATATATTCCAGGTACCGAGTACTATCCGTTATAACAATTATATCAGTATATAAATCCTGGCAGGGCATTTATTTGTGTGATGGATGAGCACGGATATTTGTTCCTGAGTTATGGGTGTTTTTATGTATTTAAGTATTTATATATTATATATATCGTTGTACTAAGTACCCTCAATACAAGCCTTATTGAGCTTACTGGGGGACTTAGTCAATTGACTAAGGACTGTACTTACACAAATTTGTGTAAGTACAGTCCTTATAAAAAAAAAAATTTACAATAACAATATACATAATGGAAAAAAAAATTATAGGACATTATTAAATAAATGGACTAAGTCCCACAGTAAGCTCAATAAGGCTTTTGTTGTGGGTACTTAGACAACAATATATATAATATATATAGCGCTGTTGGTTTTCCATATACTAAAATAAAATAAAAAATAAAAATATTATATAAATACTTAAATACATAAAAAAAACACCCATGACTCAGGAACAAATATTCATGCTCATCACACAAATAAATGCCCTTACCAGGATTTGAACCCGGGACCATCAGCTTCATAGGCATAGGGATAAATACCGAGGATTACTATAACTAGCTTAAATCTAAAATGAGCCCTCGAGGCATTGTATCAAGAATGCTGGCGGCATTTCCACGTTGTATCACAATACTGATACGTTGTGCGACGAAGCTGGCGACTTCGATTTCCTCGTTGTATCACAATACTGATACGTTGTGCAACGAAGACGCCAGCTCTTCGGTAACCAGTTACGTCAACCAGACGCTTCGCGATTTCTGCAAAAACTTGTGCGCGCTGGGACCCCATGGATCTGGAGTTTCAACGCCAAATGGTACAAAATCGTACTCTCTACCGTTTTTTTCTTATAAAACACTTATTTATATTTTTCATAAAAGACAAATTATACTTATTTGTAGATGAGAGTTCATGAATTTTACTCACATCAGCGCAAGTCTATAAATTAACTCTAGAGGGTAAGTACGTCGGGTTCGTACTTCGTACCATGCTATAGTAGATGTCATTAGGGAATAACGCAGCCTAGTTTGGGGACGCATACGACGCGCCTGTGAAAGCGTAGTAGTCTTTAGAAAAGAGGTAAGTATGTATAGATCGTGTCATTCACGAAGACGCGTATCTTGTCTCGTAATGCCATGTTCTTAAAGGTTAGATTTGACAAATCTGCGCGTCATGGTGAATGACACGAACTATACACAAGTATATACTATGCGACTCTTTGGTCAAACAAAATTGTAACTTGGCTGTCTGTATAGTACATTAAAGAGAATACTGAGCTTTATATATTCAAAATTACTTGAATTACTTCTCTTTCAGTTTCACATTTTATTAAAATCGAATATTTTCAAGTACGTAATGTATAAGTGAAGGATGTTTTCATGACATAAGTAATAACATAATCTGCAGAAATTAAAAAGTGTAAGTAAATAATGAAATAAAATATGTTTAGTGCTCCGTAAAAAACTTTGCTTAACACTTATTAATAATGTACATCCTACCGCATAAGTTCAGGTTCTTTCATAATATGTCCATGTAATTTTGCAACTGGCTGTGCTTTTTTTACATAATATCTACATCGTGTTTTTTTTATAGGTAACAAATTCTCATTGCTTTTCATCCTCCTAGGGTAATTTATGCAGTTTTGAATTTGGAAACTTCTTTTATCCAATTATAGTTTAAAATTCGATTTGAACTTGTCTTTTTATAAGGACATTGGGATTTAGGAGGTTAAATCGAAAACAACTCACGCCTTTACGCCTTTGTCAAAAAGGGTTCTGTAAATACGATTTTATTGTACCATCGTAAAACGTGTTTAATGTTCTCATGAACTTACGATTCTTTATTTTAACGATTATTCTGTATTATCAATAACCCATAAATATTCAATCAACTTATTACCTTAATGGTAAGGTCTATTTTCCCATGACTGAACGTTTGAAACAATAAAACATTTCAAAGCAGATTATGACTCCTTTCCGTTAGGATTCGAAGAACTGATATTAAATATGTAGTAGATATCACAATTGTGTCCTCTTGCCATAAAGACGCTTTGACAGGCAAGTCGTATAAAGTTACATGAAAATATTGCCCTTTGGCAAGCGACAAAGGGGGACGTTTTGCCGGCCACATAGGTGGACACATAGGTGTATAATATGCAAGATAACTAAAGCCCGACCAGAAATATATGATCATTGTCAAGAGGGCGCTGTTATTCTCATGTATGGGGTGGCAGTTCAGTATAGTATGAAAAATTTAGTTCCAATGAAATTCCGCACTATGGCGCGTCATATATTACTTGTCGGGCTTTAAATTAGTAGAAGAAATGCGTTTATTTCTACATCGTATTTAAGTGGCAATAAAGCGACCTAACGGAAAATCAGTGACTTTTTCGTAGCCTAATTCAAATGAAGCCTAGATTTCTTTGATATACAAATAATGACAACAACTGGTATTATGTACATTTTCCTATTTTATAGTCTCAATCCGTGTCTCGCACCGCCATTTTGTCTCGAATCAACTACCGTTTCCGTTTCCAATAATGTTTTGTCACGATATTACCTTTTATTGCCGTTTATTGCTATTTGCCGATACCAATAATAGCTAACGGATAACTGCACAAAATGGCCGACGAACAAAATGGCGGATCGCGTTCGAAAATTCTGATCGCTTATGACATTATTTAAATTGGGAGCTCTTCGTAATAACTTTAGCATCTCGAGCATTTGCCTCAAGGTAACCAGAACAGTAGAACCTTGATTATTCATAAGCTGACTTAGTTTTCCTTCATTATCCGAACTTTTTTCAGATGTTTACGTTAATTTGTATATAAAATTTGAATATAAGTACTGTTCTTTTTTATTTAAATGGTGTATTTTTTTATCCTTACGGCTACCAACAGCTTTGACATCGACATATTCGCTCACGTCTACGTTAATTACCATGGAAGGTAGAGGTAAGGAATACAATCTCCATAGGCAGAACTGTTGCAAAAGTGTCTTGCTGTCAGCTATAAATAATAGTTCCAAATCTCTCCAGAGTAACGCTAGAGTAGCTAAGAATGTCGGCGTTATTAACGAAGTGAAGTGCGCTGTCTATGATTCGTTTTTTTTTTCAAGTATTCTAGGTATTGTGGCGCCACCTATTTAAGGTTTTTTGACCGACAATGTTTGGTATATGGAGATTCTATTCCTTACCTCCCTCCCTTCCATAGTAAATTACTATCTTTACATCTCGCTTGTACTAATATGTAAGTAGATGCATAGAAAATAAGTTAGGTAATAAGAGGTATAAAGTCAGACCACGCTAAGTTGGCGGCGATTTTGATAGCCCAGTTAGTGCATGTTGTTTTATACTACGTTGGTGGCAAACAAGCATACGGCCCTATGCCCGATGGTAAGCAGTCTCCGTAACCTATGTACGCCTGCAACTCCAGAGAAGTTACATGCGCAATTACATAGAGATTTGACATTTCAAATAACACTTGCACTGTCTAGGCTGTCAAAATCACTGCTAACTTATCTTGGTTTGACTCTAGTAACAGTGGTTTGTTTGAAGCAAATGTTTGCTTATTGCGCTAAGCAGTAGGAATAAAATATCTGTTTTAAGTAAATTATTGGTAAAAGGCTTTTAGTAACTAAGAAGATATCGTCGGTTACCTCCTTTAGAAATGCGAACATTAAATCTAAATACTGTCGTGTTTTAGTGAAATTAGGGTAGATTTAGACCCGGTGATGTGATTATGTATACAAATTAAAGTTTTGTTATGTCCGTGGTCTAATTTGATGAGTTAGGTAGTTTTATTGTATCATATTTGATACAATTATGTTTACAATTCAATCTTTACAAAAAAACTAGGGAATAAAAAGAAGTAGACTTAAGTACGTATAATATTATTTATATACCACAACCAGCATTAGATTACTTAAATAAAAAAATCGCCCAAGTGCGAGTCGGACTCGCACAGGAAGGGTTCAGTACCATTATCTATAAAAACGGTCACCCATCCAAGTACTCACCCCGCCCGACGTTGCTTAACTTCGGTGATTGGATGAGAACCTCGAGATTGGAAAGAAATATTAATTTTATTCTGTTTTTAGTATTTGTATTTGTATTATAGCGGCAACAGAAATACATAATCTGTAGAAATTTCAACTGGCTAACTATCACAGTATATGAGATACAGCCTGGTGACAGACGGACGGACGGACAGCGGAGTCTCACTAATAGGGTCCCGTTGGCCCGTTGGGTACGGAACCGTAAAAATCTAATTGCAGTTTCAACAAAATTAAACTCAACTGCTACATCCAAATTTAGGTAACAATACACGTAAAATATGACTTTCTTAATTGTGAGAATAGCACCCCTCAACAAGTGTCTTAATTCTCCCTCGGGCTCATTGCCCTGACCTAGTCAAGAAATTTGAGAAAGCATTTAGCGGAGACATTTGGAACGTGATAATGCGGGGGTTTTTCTATAAAAGTAGGTATATAAATTAGAAAAGGACTTGTAGAAGGATCTTTTACTATAGTTTTTTTTTTATGGAGGATAGGCAGGCGTTTGACCACAAAACACAGAGAGAATACAGTAAATGTGTACAAAGGCGAACTTATTCCCTTCTAGCTAACCTTTAGGCAACTGAGAGAGATACTAAGATAATATGTATGTACATGACGGCATGACTTTAAAAAAGTGGCTGTGACATAATCGGACAGACAGACGGACATGACGAATCTATAAGGGTTCCGTTTTTTGCCATTTGGCTACGGAACCCTAAAAAGTAGCTAACCCTAGAAACATAACTAAATACGTATATATATCTACATATGTATGTTTCTCGAATTTTCGAAGATTTTTATTTTTAAAGGGTCACTGTTGGTTCTATCTGCTCTGAAGTTTTGGAGAAAGAAAGGGAATTATTATTATAACAGCTGTAGTGGTCTTATAGCAAAGTATGTCTTTAGACCACCACTAAATGTGTTCATCGGACTTCTCGCTTGCTCTCGTCGCAGACGTGTCATGCTGTCTATCTATTTAATTTGCTCTAAAGCACACTTTAGATTTACTTTATCTTTGAAACTCAAGTTTTATGCAGAAATCCCGAAGCGTCTGGTTTACGCAACTTGTAACCGAAGAGCTGGCGGCTTCCTCGCATAACATATCAGCATAGCGATACAACGAGGAAATGCCGCCAGGATCCTTGGTACAATGCCTCAAGCGCCTATTTTATTTTAAAATTCATATATTGTCATATATAATATCGTATCGTATGGTGGTAGGTCACGATTTGCGTCTCAAGAAAGGGGGCGTAAATAAACGACCTGAGGCGTTCGCTCCATATTTAAGTCGGAAAAGTAATGATGGTGACGGCGTTATGCTGAAGTGAGACAGTTTTTTGAAAACATGTATATTATCACGATATTTTATTCTATCTACTAGATTTGTTGCATATTTGAATGACAATAATAATAAATAACGCAGGTTCAACGCCATGTTGTAATTAGCTAACCATAATTTTTATAATGTAATTTTAATGCTGCTCTTTAACGACAGTATTTTTAGTACGGTCATCTGTCACCTACAAAATCAACCAGAACTGTGATTTGTATAAAAAATATTACGAATCGTTTAACTACATTTTTTATATATAAAACCAAAGTGTCAGTTTTGAATTGAAAAATGCTTACCTAATCCTGTATACGTAAGCACAAGCAGATTCAGTTCGAATTGAATAGTAAAAGTGCAGGAGATAGGCATAAATAGGTAAAACTCCAACTTTCCTACAACCCAACTATGCTATCTACATACAGACGACATTCCCAACTACGTTCGCAAAGTCCAGATAATTCCCAACTAGTTTGACCCACATTCAAACACTTTCCCGCTTTCCCTTTCCAATCAAACTTCCGCATGACACCATCCCGGCATAATTAAACCCATGAATGGGAGCGAAAGGGACAGCCGTGCGATAAGGACGGAATTGTCTGGTGTAATCAGTTCACAAGCGCAAATTATGTCGCGGGGTGAATTAGCAAGGTCGCCCGACTGTCGATTGTTTTTATAATGGCGCTTTTGGAATTTGAAATTGGAACAGAATTTAAATTCGTTTGTGTGTTACTGTTTGGTTTTATAACGTCGGGTTGAACTTTATTCTAAATGTTATGATCACTAACTTTGAACACCAACATGATCTTGGTGACGTTAGGTTTTTTTTTATTTTGATTAGATTCTTAGTCAATATGAAGATGTCCATAATTTGACTTTAAAATTGCGAGAGGCAAACAAATGTGTCGTGATATACATAGGTACAAAATAACGTTAGTGCTATCATTTTGTGTGTTTACCCAACAATTAAATAAATGTATGCTCATTATACATACCTTCAATATATTTTTATAGATGTTGAGAACAGAAAAAATTAGGTAATTCTAAAATATCAAAGATATCCCAATCCATGCTCCGCAAATTCGTTACAAAAGACTCACAAAAATAACGAGGTATCTCCCTAAAAGGGGTTACGAAAATCTGTAACTTGCAGAAGTTTGTACATAAAGCCATTACCGTTAAAGGAAAATCATCCGTATCACATACCAAATAATGTTTAAATTAAATAAAGATGGAACATTCAAGGTTCAAGTTCAAATCATTTGGCTTAAAGGACTCACATCCAGATCATAATTGTTTAAAAAAGTTAAAACTATCAATATTTTTTCTTTAGCTTGTACCTAAAGAAACTGGGTACAAGTCAAAAGATTTAATTTGTTACCCATTTCGTACCATGTGACAGTGACAAACAACATGAAAGTCGCCAGAGACACTGTCACAAGGTACGAAATGGGTCACAAATTAAATCTTTTGACTGTACTTCATAAAGGCATAATAAACCAATAAAAAATACGGGTTAAATTATACGGTTCGCCAAAAAGCAAACTTAACCGTCAAATTACAAGTGGAAACAAACGACAAAAGGAAAAATCGAACGCGCAAATTTAAATAAAGAATCATTTCTTTTTTCGTGAGACGTTTTTCCGCTGTCAATCATTTGTCGGGGACACGGCGAATCGTTATTTTCTTTGTTGATAGATGGGATTTTTTCGAGACGCTGGCTGTATGAGTTACGTAGTGTGCGTAGTTCGTTTTTTCGTGTAAGAAATAAATAGGTGGGTGTGCTTGAATTTAGAATAAAGGTTTGGAGAAGTAGGTGTATGTAGACACGAGTAAGGCTCATGTTTAATATTGATAATGTCATTGTTGACATTTACTAGACTTTTTTTTGTACAATAAAGGTCCGTTTGTGTCAGTAGATATTTTAAGTTTAATAGAGGGCGTAGCGTAAAGCTAAGACATTAGAAGAGGATCAAAGATATGGCCCGCCGCGCGAGACTTGCGACTTTTGACAGAAAAAATTACAATCGCGCGAATTTGTAACTATTATTTAAATTACTCTGAATATATACTATGATAGGAGTGTACTCTCGCATAGGGTGAAATTATAACCACCGTCCATACTCTGCGTAGTGACTTTATATCTTTTGTCACAGAAGTCAGCCATTTTTTAAGCCAAAGTTTAGTTGCAATTAAGTACCTCTATTTATTTCTTTATAAATAATAATGGGGATAGTAGTAACTAAGGTCTATTTTTTTATAGCGTAGACTAAAATGACGTTCCATATGTAAGACATGACATTTCTTAGTACCACATGAAATGTCATTTTAGTCTACGGAATAAAAAAAACAGAATATAGGAAGGTTCAAAAATCATAGGTACAATACAATACAATACTCTTTATTGCACACCTCAATACAGAAACAATACAAAAAATAAAAATAATAATGATATAAAGCTGGTTTGATAATTTAATGTAAAATATATAGGGTTAAAAATATCGTGCAATAATCAGTTTTTCTCCCGCCAAGTAATATTGAGTGGTCGCCAACATTTTTGTTAATCAAGAAAAAAACGCGACTACCTTTACCGCGACCTTCAATCGCGACTACGTCCCATAACCTACCTTTCAGCTCAGTCGAAAATCGAAATTGCCATTTGTAACCTCATTTAAAATTGGATTCCCTAATGGAATATTCCAGTAAAATATCGAATTCGACACATGCCTCAAAACGTCTGATACATAAGCAATAATACTGTACCAGTCTTATTGCATGCAGATTTGCCGAATCGTATGGTAATGCCTGTTTTCTCTGCCTACCCGCATAATACGACATTTCTGGCTGATGAGGCTAAACGGTTGTTTTTTTAAGGTTTCCTTTAAATGATATGGGCGTGCAAATATTGTTGTAATAAGGAACTTGAAGAAGCTTGTATGAAAAATACCCTATATATATTCGACTTTTCATTTTTTTTTTGTCAGAAAATAAAACTTATGGGGCTTTCCATAAAAATGCCGGTGGATGACGCTACCTATTTCGAAAAAGTTCTGCAGAAAGTAAATAAAGAGATCGAGGTTATAAGGACGATTAAAAAATGCAAGCTACAGTACTTGGATCATATCATGCGAAACGAGAAGTATAAACTCCTTCAATTAATTACCCAAGGAAAGATCCAAGGCAAAAGACTAACAACACAAACACAGAGCCCACGTTCATTATTATTATTATTCCCTTTATTTCATTTTTTCTCTTACGTTAGGTTTTTTTACAATATGTATATAAAAGTAAAATATAAAAACACTTACAAAAGATATAAACACATATTATTATTATTATTCCACGCCGCTGTGTCTAAAGTCCGTATAGCCCTCATGATAGCCGACCTCCGGTAGGAGATGCCACTGGAAGAAGAAGAATATTTTATCAGAAGATAAAGCGAAGAAGCCGATACTTGGTATGATAACGTTTGATAACTGCTTCAAATTTATCAGCATAAGGTACAGTTTTCTACAAGTTATTAAGGTAATATACGTGTAACGTCTCCTTTTTGTGGAATTCCTCTGAAATAGGGTTTATGTAAACTACCTACTTCTGCACAGAGTTAGCAAGCGACAGAGTGTGGAACATCACAATCATTAAGGGTGCCCTTCGACCAGAGATGTGCTATGCTTGCTATGCTATGTTTTCATACATTTGAAACGCAGCTGCAGCTGGAGCTGCGTTTCAAATGTATGAAAACATAGCATAGCAAGCATAGCACACCTCTGGTCGAAAGGCACCCTAAACACAATAAGCATCTAATTCCTATAAAAAAATGTTACGTTTATTTTAGCGCTGCCATATTTTGTTGCTGTCAAGTGTAGAGTTAGCTTAGACCAGCGGTATTCAACCTTTTTTATGAGCACAAAGACGGTATTGTTTTTTGAAGCCTCGAGCCGCGAGATGAATTTGCTTAAAAGTGACGTTCAGATGGCAAGGTTATCTATACCAAGTGGGCCACCTAAAAAGCCCGGCGGGCAGGTTGAGTTCCGCTGGCTTAGACGGGCTAGGACCAAAATAAGCATATTTAGGATTTAGGAACCTACATAAGATTTTTATGCAATTAATAAAGGAATTAAAGTATATCGCGGCCTGAATTTATCTTCGGAAATCCTTCTAATATTACTTAAATCTACCCACGGATATACATACACGAGGCAAAGGGAATGCGGCAGAACCCTTTCCATAAATAAGTATTGATCAACGATGTTACATGATACGTGCCACCAAAAAGCCCATAAGATCCCGCCATCAATACGTACCATCGATCATGTACTCATCACAAATTCAGCCTTCGTACCATCGCATAACATGCTTACAAAACGTCTCGAATGAGACGTCTCGCCGCATAGTTACAATCCAACCAAAATGACGTAAACGTCAACGAAATTCTATTTTACCGAACCCTATTCAATTCTCTTTTAGTTATAAGCCAGCGCTCGGTAAAGGCATATATTTAGCCGAATACATGTGCCTTTTCAAATTTGGAATAGACTTATAGATCCTAAGTAAAGACTCAAACCACGTTAGGCTTCTAGTACGCCCGCCCGACGGTAGATGGCGGTGTCACGTAGCGCGCGTGGTTGGAATTCGAAATTCAAAATCCAAAGGCGTTTTTAAACCTGCAGCTCTTTAGCAAATATAACGGGATTGTGACTGGAATATGGCGATTGTTCGTTGTAGGTATTTTTAGTGTTTGAACATTTTTAAGGGTTGGAGAAATGTATGGTTTCATTCGCCATTGTACGGTCGATGTTAAACATGGTACCCACTGTGAAACTTAATTTAAGAATCTAGGAGTTATAGCTAAAATAACGTGCTTTCTCTAATATAGTAGGACATGTAGGTATGGTCACCATTATATATCGGAGCAGAAAGGATGTTCACAAATATCTGAACATAGCCTCTATTATTAAGATGTTAAAGTGCATGTTCAGCTATTTTATAAGCACCGCTGTCGCTCTGATGTATCTGATGGCGACTGTAGTGAACTGTAACAATCAGTACAAGAAATAATAACTGACAATTTAAAGCTGTACTTATTCTATTCATAGAGAATGCAGGTTCTTTAAAACAACTTTTTGTAACTGTTGTCTTGGCAGATATTATTAGTCATAATCTTCAAAAATATACTTCTTCATAGCACATCAAAGGCGTCATTGATTACAGACATGTTATCAAGCCTATATTTTGAATAAAACGAGTTTTTTCGAGAATTAAACATAAGTATTGCAAAATAACAACGCCACACCATGAAATTGTAACAGGCTAAGGAATCAAAGTTACCATAAAATTACGTGGTCGTAATGCAGTCATTACAGTCACAAGCGGTAACAACATAACAAGATCTAATCCGAACCCCCTCCCATCAGTACCAACGTAACACGAAAAATCATAACACGCGTGAGCTCACGATACATTCTTCATATCCGTATTCCAAATGAAAAATGCGCAAAGAGTTGACTGCTTCAAACGAGTCTTCCCACCCCAAGGGGGGTAACTACAAATCCACCAGAACGAGACAGATATAGAAGGAAAACCGTAGGTTAAAGAGAGACGCCGCGCTAAACCCGAAAAGATGGATGGCACACAATGTCACTGCGCGCTGCGAAATTGTATATTTTATATTCGGTATAAAAAACAACATACGATATTAAAAAGCCTCACATTTTCAGCGGAAAGTAGTTATTTTGTTGAGGAATTTAATCTCGCGGAGTATTAAAGTAAAGGATTATTGGAATGAGGGGTTTCGGCATTTTTGTGGACGGTAATGACGCGTGGGAATTGCCTTTGAGCCGATGTTGAATTATGCTGTTTTGGGTATGATATGGTAACTGTTTGAAATGTGTACTGTACCCCTAGTGTAACTAATTTCGACAGCGAAACGTGACGTACGCGTTTGCGTTAAGTGTCATTTTGTATGAGATTTTTGACTTTCCAAAACGTCCCGCTTGGCGCGCTGTTCAAAAACCCATACAAAATGAGACTAAACGCAAACGCGTACGTCACGTTTCAAAATCGAATTTATTTACACTAGAGGCACTGAACATTGAACGTGAAACCAACTACCTATAGTTCAGTCTATAACAATGGTCCACAATTTACAGAATTAATTATCAATACCAATGTTCTTTTTGGTTTTGTTTGTGTTTGTTCTTTCTACCTGTACATGTACGACCTTTTAGGACATTAGTTACGAGCTTTTGGATAATTGTAAGATAGTTTTACGATACTTATTTACTTACAATAGGTAGTTATCGGTAATAATGTAGGTATTAAATTTATGAGTGAATGAAGGAAAATCTAAACCTATCAGAGAAGTAAAAAAAAATCTTAGGAACCATGGATTTTTGGAATCTCAATTTACTATACCTATTTCACACCTTTTTATTGCATTGTTTACCAAAAAAATCGGTTTTGCGTCAAAAAGCGTTACATAAAAAAAAATCTTGAAAGTATATATTTATAGAAAATCAAACACGCGTTCATGTTTTCGTTTGTAAAGGTATTTTGTAAGTTGATACCCCGTTAGTATTATCTGTGCCGATATCGAAACGTCAACGAACGTATCATCCGCCATTTTGGCGGAAATAGCTCTATAACGTTTGGCTTATCTGTGCAACTTTGTACCGCGTTAGGTAAAAGGGTACGCAAGAATGTAGGCACTTAGATAGTATGTGTCATTTTTAGGCAAAAGTACAAATTGTTGTTGTACAAAGATGCTCATATCTCTCGTATCTGATTAAAGCCCGACCAGAAATATATGATCATTGTCAAGAGGGCGCTGTTATTCTCATGTATAGAGTGGCAGTTCAGTTTAGTATGAAAAATTTAGTTCCAATGAAATTCCGCAATATGGCGCGTGATCATATATTACTGGAAAGGCTCTATATACTTATGGCAGAAGAACCTTATAAAGGTAAAAGATAACTAAACGGTTGATGCGTTTTGATCTGAAAACTATTCAATAGGTTAGAAAAATACTATTAACATAAATACTAATATACGTAAAATAGTAAAATATAAATGGTCTACATGTTTCTTCTTTCTTACTTAATTTTTAAAATTAAAATAAAATGTATACTTAGAAAACATCTTATACGATGGAAATTAAAGTAACTGTTCAGTAAAGGATTTTACAGTACATATGGTGCTACTTTACCGCACTAGTGCGAAAATCAGCATTTTACGTTACTATGTCGAACATTTAAAGGGTCATGTGTACTGTAAAACGTTGTACGATACATGTGCGAATAGGTAATTCGTAACTCGAGTCTATTTAAAACACTCCCTTCTGTCGTGTTTTAATTTATCGCCACTCGTTTCCAATTTCCTATTTTTCGCACTTGTATCGTAATGTACTATTTAAACACGCGTGCAAACATTATCTTACTATATCTAGTCCCACCTAATTGACCGAAGATTTTTCTTTCGTATGTCCGGATGTTCTCGTCTACATTTTTGTGACCAGATTCTATGATTAATTTTGTTTTTCGATATTGTTTTTTTTTTCAAAATGCGGAAATCGGCATAAATGGCTTTAGCGCCAATAGCGCCAATAGTCTATAGCGCTTTCCATTGTGAGTTCACTGTGATAATGAGTCAACGAACTAAGTAATTTTCACTTTTACATTTTCTAAGCTTAACGTGGAGTCTACAGCTCACAGAGCCAGTAGTGTTATTAATATTATAAATGAGAATCTAAAAACCCCACACTAGCGTCTTTTGAGCGTCGGCGTCTAGTCAGCGCTATGGAAAATGGCGGCGCCGCGCAGTTGCGTTAACGCTGCGTCGAGCAGCAGCCATAGAGTTGACTAGACGCTGACGCTCGAGAGACGCTAGTGAGGAGTGGCCCTAACTCGGTTCATATGTCTGTTACTTCTCGAACCACCGAACCACTAATGATGCAATTTGGCATGAAGACAGTTTGAGCCCTGAGAGCTCATCAGTTATCATCATGATTTCCCGAAAACGAAAATACAGAAGCTACTGGATAAAACTATACATTTAAGGAACAAAAACTTTGAACACAAAAAGCCGCACGAACGAGTAACCGCCAAGTCCGCGAATGTTCGATAGACTTAGTTTCATTGTTAGGCAAATAAGGGCAGATGCACAATCCTTTCCACGGCAACACGGCTAATTGGAATGATTTGCATTACAATACACTTTCATATGTATGGGGTTTTATTAAAAATATTTTTTTGGTTTATTAAAGTTAAAGCAATGAGTTTGTTAGGAAATTTAATTTAATTTTTATACATTCTGGGCGGATTTTGTCCGAAATACTATATCTTCTTCTTCTTCTTCCGGCTCCTTGGGGTCCGCTTGACAACTAATCCCAAGATTTGGCGTAGGCACTAATTTTTACGAAAGCGACTGCCATCTGACCTTCCAACCCAGAGGGTAAACTAGGCCTTGTTGGGATTAGTCCGGTTTCCTCACGATGTTGTATTAATGATATATATTATTATATTAATACGAAATCACTTGTCCCAAAAAAAGTTCATGTTAATTTTCCGTTGCGTTAATATATTTTCTTAATCATTATCTTTTCCATAATTAAGTGAAAGATTTTTCAGGACATACGGCTAAATTGCATTATATTTTACAGAATAGGAAACTTTCTATCCACTAAATTTTATCGAAATCTGGCGAAAAAATATTCGCCAACAAATAAAAATACGTTTTTGGGATAAAAAAATTTTTGGTACCAGCTTATATCGCTGAATGTACTTTACTTTCCACAGGCAACTAACACTCATTGAGACATTTCTAACAACCCCAAACACAATTAGTTTGCGTTGTTTCATCACAGAGTTAATCCCATGGCCACCTCCTGTCTTCAAAAATTCAAGCAAAAAAAAATCAGTTCTATCTGAAATCAGGAAGTGGGCCAAATTTAGCTTCGAATATTTTACCGACACTATTAACTAACATACCTACATACTAACTGGCAAGTTAAATGAAAACTTGCAGTAAAAAATCGGCCCTATTATCGCCAAGTGTGGTAAAAATGCTTCAACTACCTATGTAACATTCTCATTTTTACATATCCATTCTTTACGATACGTTTCTTTATAAACAACTTGCTATATTTTTAACAGAGGCGCGAAACATAAATCCTTTGCCGCCTGTCAACCGCACGCCTAGTGGGTAGCCAAATGTTATGAGGAAATGATTTCCAGAGGAAATGTTTAGCACCCCTGCTTTAGGTGAAAAATATTTTGAATTTCGTAAAAATGTGGATGACGTCACTGACTGATTTGATATTTGATGTGATAGGAGGCAAGAAATACAGTTAGTGTTTTAATTAAGTTTTCTATAAATATAACTAGTTGATACGGATTGTTACAAAAAAAATAAAGTAAAAAAAAGTTACTGTCGAAAAAAGTTCAGATTCAAACTTATGCACTCTTATTATTATAATAAATAAGGAAAATACAACGCAACGAAATTTTTTGTTGCTTTTTTCAAAACAACAAGTTCTTGCTTGTACCGCACCATGCGAATATCTTCCAAATTCAAAATATTAAAGCCGTTTAAAAATTAACCGACGCGTCTGCATCATTATCACCACGTTCTGTATTCAAATGAAAACGGAAACGCCACATTTTCTACACCGCATCGCGGGAAAATATGCCCTGGTGACATTCCCAATGCTCACTAAATCATCTACTCTAGCACACCACTGTAACTGAGACCTCAAGCTTCTTAATAATTAAAAGAAGGAACGTATATTGGATTGGATATACTTTTAGAATTGCGCGCGCTCGGTAGGCGATGAGAATATTCTCTGGCACCGCTTCAAGCGCGAGCGAGATAGATAGATAGTTTGGCGCATAAAATAATGATCAATCAGAGAGGGATGACAAGGCGTTTATTGGTGCCGCTGTTTGGCCTTTGACGCCGTTTTCTTGGCTCGTGGTGGGATTTTTATTGCTAGTGCATTTTTGTGGCCAACTTTGTGTGCTCATTTTAATAATGCTAGTGTTGCGATGTTGATATTGAAGTGGATTTTGTTTGAAGATGTTTACTAGTCATACCTAACCTAACCGAACGTCTGCGTTATGAATATAATGAATTTTAAAGACCTGTATAGCTCGTTAATCGAAGAAGTATTGCTTAATCTACACATCAGGGGGCCTACCGCGAAAACCGAAATTCGCAAATTGCGGGGATCTTTCTCTTTTACTCTCACTAAGACGTAATTAGAATGACAGAGAAAAATGCCCGCAATTGACGAATTACGATTTTCCCGGTAGCCGCCCAGAACCCGAGGTAGGTATCGCACAGAAAAAAAAAATGATTGAACCAAGAACCAGATATTATCTTTCAACTGACATACTGATAGGTACAAAAGCAAATATTTTACATTAATACTCATTATTTCTGAATTCTATTCCATCAATGACAATGGACATTATTCTGATTATCGTCGCATTTTTGATATTTAATAGACAATCTTGTACATAGTAGATCTTTGGTAATATAAGTTTGGTTCTACTCTGCATATTACAGTCTAAAACAATATTGGAATAAGTCAAAAAGCAAGACAAATATACCTTTATGAAACACTTACGTAAAAAGAAACGTAAAGGTATATATCACTATCGCAAAGAAGGCGCACTAGATCAATACTCGCTTTATACCACATGTGTCATACGCCGGGAGGTGTGGAGTCGCCTTTATAAATATTTTCACTCAAACAGTCTAAGCGAAAGATGAAATATCACGCCCTATCCTTATACGTATATCAGAGATATAATACAATTGAACTAGGACAAAGGTCGAAGTCCTGAGAACAATCCTAAAATGTGAAAAGAAACGTAAAGGTATATGTCACTATCGCAAAGAAGCTCACTAGATCAATACTCGCTGTATACCACATGTGTCATACGCCGGGAGGTGTGGAGTCGCCTTTATAAATATTTTCACTCAAACAGTCTAAGCGAAAGACGAAATATCACGCCCTATCCTTATACGTATATCAGAGATATAGTACAATTGAACTAGGACAAAGGTCGAAGTCCTGAGAACAATCCTAAAATGTGAAAAGAAACGTAAAGGTATATGTCACTATCGCAAAGAAGCTCACTAGATCAATACTCGCTGTATACCACATGTGTCATACGCCGGGAGGTGTGGAGTCGCCTTTATAAATATTTTCACTCAAACAGTCTAAGCGAAAGACGAAATATCACGCCCTATCTTTATACGTTTATCAGAGATATAATACAATAGAACTAGGACAAAAAGTCCTGAGAACAATCCCAAAATGTGAAAAGAAACGCAAAGGTATATATCACTATCGCAAAGAAGGCGCACTAGATCAATACTCGCTTTATACCACATGTGTCATACGCCGGGAGGTGTGGAGTCGCCTTCATAAATATTTTCACTCAAGCAGTCTAAGCGAAAGATGAAATATCACGCCCTATCCTTATACGTATATCAGAGATATAATACAATAGAACTAGGACAAAGGTCGAAGTCCTGAGAACAATCCTAAAATGTGAAAAGAAACGTAAAGGTATATGTCACTATTGCAAAGAAGGCACACTAGATCAATACTCGCTTTATACCACATGTGTCATACGCCGGGAGGTGTGGAGTCGCCTTTAGAAATATTTTCACTCAAACAGTCTAAGCGAAAGACGAAATATCACGCCCTATCTTTATACGTATATCAGAGATATAATACAATGGAACTAGGACAAAGGTCGAAGTCCTGAGAACAATCCTAAAATGTATATTGAATTATTTATTTATTTAATCTTTATTACACAATACATGAAGGTACAAATGGCTGACTTAATGCCTTAAGACATTCTCTATATCACTATCGCGAAGAAGGCACAAATGGCTGACTTAATGCCTTAAGACATTCTCTATATCACTATCGCGAAGAAGGCACACTAGATCAATACTCGCTGTATACCACATGTGTCATACGCCGGGAGGTGTGGGGTCGCCTTTAGAAATAGGTATCCCAATAAACTACAATAATACTTTACTTTATATACGGACCGAATACGGATTACCTTAGCCTTGGCTCATTCCTAGGACGAATAAAAGGCTTCGCCATCCAGCGGGGAAATGTACCTAACCCCATGGGCACCCAATATATTGAATTATTTATTTATTTATTTAATCTTTATTACACAATACATGAAGGTACAAATGGCTGACTTAATGCCTTAAGACATTCTCTACCAGTCAACCAATGGGTTGAACCAGAAAGATTAAGTAGGGGCAGTGTCTTTTGAAGTAAATTAATTTGTAACCAAGACTATATATGAATATAAGGGTGAATCAACTTTTTTTGTTTTGTTATCCTGTCCCGTTGTCCAAGGGACAACAGTGGCACAGTTTGTTTGAAGAGACGTTGTATGCCGTTCTATTAACATGCTTAGTAGGGGGCCCATTATGGACATTGGTTATAACGACCACAAAAACGCAAGTTTAATTCATTTAATTACCATAAAATCAGTATTTCAATGAACTTTTGTCCCCTGGACAACTAATCGTAACCATGGCAACGAGTGACGCTAAAAAGTTGATTCTCCCATAAACTATATATTAATACGAGTAAACTTACACATATACTTAATACAAATAAACATACATATATTGATACATACATAATTATATGTACCTATACCAAGTGTGAATCAAAAAGTTGATGAAGAAGAAAGTTTGTCAAGAAAATACTTGCGCAACGCTTGCGAATGTGAATTTGGTCTGGAATATAATAATTCTATCTCGCAATAAATTATTTGAGTTACTATATGTAAGTATTTTACATAAGTGTACTCGTTTATAAATAACTCTTCTCAAACAATATATCCGAACATGTCTCTACAGTTTCCTGTTCCCGTGATAGATAATGTGTTACTCGGGAGGGTTTGTCAGCGCGATTTCTTACCACACATGTACGCCATTGTATTTCAGATATTACACACATATAAGAATATTGGATACATATGAATGTATGCAGCAATGGATCCGGACATATCAAAACCACGTTCAAAAAAAGAGAGGTTTCTCTTCTCGCTTCTCGCTTTGTGTGGTAGGGCACAGCACAGCGGATGTCATTCCAGAACTTTACTGGGGAAGTACCTCCACCTTACAGAAAACCGCAGCCAAATAACACTAGACCCTACTCATAGTGTTGTGTTCCTGCCGGTGAGTAAGGTTGCCAGAGCTCAACGAGGGTGGGAGGGGGTTAGGGTCGGCAACGCGCATGTAACTCCTCTGGAGTTGCAGGCGTACATAGGCTACGGATACTGCTTACCATCAGGCAGGCCGTATGCTTGTTTGCCACCGACGTAGTATAAAAAAAATAGTGTTGTTTGTGTTCCTGCCGGTGAGTAAGTTTGCCAGAGCTCATGACTCTCATGAAGTTGCGGGGTGTTAGGGTCGGCAACGCGCATGTAACACCTCTGGAGTTGCAAAAGTTCATAGGCTACGGAGACTGCTTACCATCAGGAGGGCCACTTGTTTGCCACCGACGTAGTACTTAAAAAAAATTAAGAGTCAATCCGCCCGCCGGCCGCTCCCATACAATCGAAGTTATGCTCTTAAAACAGACTTATATTACATGTCAATTTACGTAACAATGTGTCCATTGGCCCAATTCGAAGAATGATTAAGACACGTTTAAGATCTTGGAAAGATCGATAACAAAACGACATGTTAAAATTGACGTTTATTTCGATTCCGCTGTGATGTGATCCCAAGAAGATCAACCTACGATATTTCTAACGTGAAAGTAAACGATATCTAAATGAGAACTTATCTAAACCAGAACTTATCGTTATCGTATCTCATTATTCGAATCGGGCCGAAAGTCTGTTACTATATTACATAGGTTATTGCTAATGTAAGATTCCCACCGGCCGGCTGGAGTCGGGCCGCGCCGGAGCGCATTTTTAATGTCCTATACACTATGTATGGCAGAAGCGATCGAGTTCGTCCGGAGCCGTCCGCGTCCACGAGGAGCCGATTTGCGGCTGTACAAATGCGCTCCGACTCCGCCAGCTTTGAATGTAAAACTTCAACTCGATCTAGTTTCTTCGTATTGCAATTTAAAAAGTTTCAAAATTGGCTTATAATATAAGCGGCGTGTAACAGAATCAGAAACAAAAACTAATATCACATTCAAATTTAAATTTGATTCAAAAATAGAATCAATTATTCAAATTCTTCGTTTTTTTTTTCTTTAAGTTTAGAATGCTCTTTTACACCTTAAAAACTATATTACTTATAGAGCACCATTCAACTCTCGCGAAGTTCGAAAAATATTATAAAAACGATAATATACAAATATGAGCGGAAACTTCTGCTGTATGTCAATTTTCGTATATTAGGGCGGTGGTACTGTGATAAGACTGAAGCGGAGCGAGGCAGCGGAGCGGCAAACGAGGTAAAAATCCGCCAAAAGCGCAAATATTAGCGGAGATTTTACGAAATTTGATTAGTGAATTTTATCTTGTTAAAACGACTAATAAATACCAAATGACATTTCGTACATAAGTTCCGAGAAACTCATTGGTACGAGCCGGGGTTTGAATGAACCCGCGACCTCCGGATTGCAAGTCACACCACACGCTCTTATCGCTAGGCCACCATCACTTCAAAACTAAACTGCGCTGCGCTATAAAAGTGCTATGATTTTTTTTAAACTGCTCTATGAACATACGGCACCATAAATAAGGGCGTTGCCAACAACCATAAAATGGAAGAACTATATCGTAACCTCGACTAAAATTCCCTCTAACTTCCTTATCTACCGGCAAAAAGCCCATAACTTAAATAACATACGTTTCACGCAGCAAATATATTGTTGAAAACTTCTCGCTCTTAGAGTGGCTTCGGAACTTCTGCGTCATAAGTTTGGCATCCGACTGTTGTGTACTCTTGAGGCTTTGAATTTCGATTTTGTTACTTATCGGGTTTTGCCTTTTTGCGTTGCGAAGTGAGTTTTTTAACACAGATTTTCTTTATGATTATTTACACATACAAAAATAAGTACTTGGTGGGTCTTTTTATTTAAATTTGTTTTTTATTTTATTTTATTTTATTATTTGGGATTTTAAGTTGTTTCTACTCAGAATCATGAATTCATTCGGTCCTTATATTGATAAAAAGTCCCAACATTTTTAATTTCGTTGCCACTTTTCATACATTTTGTATGAACGTAACGCAATGAAATAAACGAAAAAAAAATACGGCAATTTTGGAAAACTTTTTTCTCCTATTAGGATCTAAAGACCTCGTGATTCTGAGTAATAATCTGAGTAATAAAAATAATAGAAAAAGTCCCAAATTTGAAAAGAAAAGTTAACTGTAAACGTTAAATACATAATTTGACACTATGGTACTACTTACGGCGGTTACTTACTAGTTTAAAAATAGAATCATCTACATCAGGTTTCTGGAATCGTCATCAGATCTACTCGTATTGAAGCTACCAGTATTAGTATAAACTCTTAACAGATGTCACTAGTAAGTTAAATAGAGCTTGATAAAAAGTTAACTACATGACCCATAATGCAAGCACTAATAAAAAATGTAGAACATTTTTAACACTGGCAACCAATAAATTACAAAGACACAATGACAACGCACATCCCTTTCACGAGTGCCACTCAACGGATTACGTTCGATATCGCGTTCTATATTCAAAAATCAGTTACAATTGATTGGTTAATCTAAATAGGGTTTTATTGGCTGTACGATTCTAATGTCCTTATCATTCGAATTTAGAACACCGAACTTTAAAAACACACACTCAAGGGCGTCGACAAAAGTGAAAATGTCTGGCTGGAAACTTAAAAAACACGTACATCTTTGCAAGAAAAGAGGTATAAAAGAAACTCCTCAGGGAAAGTGCATTAAAAATAAGCGGGTGTAAAAGGGACGGGACTATTACTTGGTAATGTCGTCCCGCTTTGGAGCTTCTAAGAAAATGGTTTTATGAATGAAAATTACTTTTTTCTCACGCCATTTACTCAGTTCAGGGACGTTAGTTTTGTTTTTTCTCTGAGATACCTAGGTGAAAGTTGTTTCGGCTTAAGTTTAAAAAGTGGGACAGTTCCCTCGGTGAGATATAAAAAAGGGGGTTTTTAGTAGTGCTTTACTGTAGAGCTTGCAGTACCTATTCGTATTTCACGCTTTATGCATGTAATATATGCGTTTCGTGGTATGTTTGTATGTAAAAGGCACAGACAACTAAATTCTGGATCATTTCATATTGAATCCGTCTAAACTAACTTTGCAATGACTTAACAGAACAAAGTGAGGGACTGTCATTACATATTTTCATAGAAATTTAACATTAATGATGACATCGCTACTTCGTCATTGCAAACGACCGACTGTAATCGATATTCGATGGCTGACATTATAAACGTTTTTCCTACAAGCTAATTCTTGATTTTATTCTCCAGACTTTTTTAAAGTTCCTTAAACTTTGCACAAAGCCAATATTTATTTCATTACAAATCGATTTGAATATACTTTCATTTCTAATGTTCTGAAAGTGGGTCGTTTTGTTGTTCTAAAAAGTATGCAGAAAAGGATATGTTTCTGCACTAGAGCATTTTATTTTCCCAGTACATTTATTTTTCGTTTATATCATAAACAATTACTTAATATTTAACTATCCATTCCAAAAATGACGGTATTTTTACATAAATTGTTAATAGAAAGTCCCTTCACGAAATAATATAAAAGTTTATACTTACACATAGGACATTATTACACAAATTGACTAAGTCCCACAGTAAGCTCAATAAGGCTTGTGTTGAAGGTACTTAGACAACGATATATATAATATATAAATAAATACACATGTATTTTTCTTTCATGGTATTCGGAATGAAAAGTAAGGTGCTCAACTCGTGTGAAAGGCACGATTTCAGTCTCGGACTATTGGCGCTCTCATTGCAAAAGAATCGCCTCCATGCTGAGACCAGTCTTCTCAAGGTGTTGGCCGAGCGTCTCGACTGCCCGGTTATAAAGTTTTGGGTGGAGGTGGCAATTGGGAGAGCTATCTGCGCCCCTCCTCTCCACACATCTTAGTTTTTAGTTATAAGTTCTTATTTTTATTTTTCTCTTAGTACCTAATTAACATAGTTGTAAGTTTAATCTAATAAGTCATTATGGATCAGTGATTTGAAATAAACGGTTTTTATTTTATTTATTTATTGCGTTTGAGCGTCAAACTGGACAGAAATGAGTGCCTTTCATCCCTTGGTTAACAATCTATTATTTCACCGCAGTGAAAATATAACGATCTTTAAAAAAACTGATCAGGTGATCAGTTGATCCCTCCCTATAAAAACGCGCACATTCAATAGACAGTATAATTGCCAGTATTAAGCCCCTAGCTTCCGCTAAGACCATTATACGGCTATTGACAACAAAAAAGACATTTACACAGCCATTATAAGTGTCCTGTGGATAAACTTCCGTTGTTTGATATCAAAACGTTGTCTTTTTAGTGTTCCGTACAAAACTTTGTTCACGGAACACTTACGTATGGAATCACTTCAGTCTTCCAAATTGGTTAAATTCGGTTTTTTCACGATTATACTTTGTGGCGTGGAATCTTTTTCAAAGCTTGACAATATTTTACCGATCGAAAGCGAAGGTCTGTTTCAGCTTGGGTAAAAATTATTTCGTATATCCGGGTTCTCGTCTACAGGTCGCGTTTTTCAAGCGATTCTCGTGAAATTTGGTGGATAGGTTGGATAATACAAGGTGAAATTGTTATGTTTGATCATACACTGAGGGGTCTGAGGGGTAGTGTTGGTAGGAACTCGAGTCTTTTGGGTCTGAATTTGAAAAACTCGACTCGTTTTTACGAAACTCGGCGCTTAAAAAACTTCCGAGTCTTTTAAGGCCCGAGGCGAGTCTAAATGACTCATTTTGAAGAGAGCTCAAAAGGACTCGAGCCTCCGAGTAAAGACTCCGTCAACAATTTCATAGGCTTAACCTGAATAAAAGTAAAGAAATTTTGCGTTATTGTATTATTTGTGTGCTATAACTAACTTATTACTCATAGTTATAGTATTCATCTGTATATATCCATTGTGTATATTGTTATTGTCAATAAATAGATTTATACTTATTACTTAATGACAAAACATTTCGAAATTTTGCAAACAAATTACGATAATAAGGTTGTTTACATACAAGACCATTTTGCCAGTTACTCATATTGATATCTTAGTTCGATCTTTATTGCAGAAAAAATGGATGGACACATCATGTAGTTCGTGTCATACACGATGACGCGCAGATTTGTCTAATCTAACCCTTAATAATATGAAAATACGATTCAAGGTAGGCGTCGTGAATGACATGATCTATAGAAAGCCATATCATTTTTGTTTAATAATAAATAAATAGATGCTTACCCAATTCTTAAGAAGATAATCATTACAACACACATGATAATCTACATATAAGTAGTTTTAAGAAAACTTAATAAAAAACATCAAAATGCCCGCATTATTTATATTTTATTCAACATATCGAATTTTTAATGCAGTTGCTTCGAAACTCCCCGCACCTTTTTACTGCCAACACATAAAATATTACCATAGCATTTATACCGAATAATAAGCATAAATTTATCTATCATGCGTCGAAGAAAGGGTTTAATAGCCTATAAATCAGCATTTTAAACAAAGAATAGTCAAATACCCTACAATGGGAAGATCCTTTGTGCGCGTGCGTTTTTTGTTGTCGCTACCCGTGAAATGCTTGTTTTGTTTGGTTTGTAGTGTTTTTTTCGTCGATATTGCGTATAATAGGTTTGTGTGTGAAGTGCGGGTTGGTGTTCGCAAATATTTAGAAACTTGTTTGTTTGCATGTTCCCTTTTTTGTGCCGTTTTTCGGCGATATTGTTCCGTTTTCCTTATTTTTACTTTCTAATATAATATGTCATTTGATATTTACCACTAGCTTTTCGGTGAAGGAAAACATCGTGAGGAAACCTGCACACATCTGCGAAGAAATTCAAAGGTGTATGTGAAGTCCCCAATCCGCATTGGGCTAGCGTGGGGACTATAGCCCGAGCCCTCTTGCACATGAGAGGAGGCCTGTGCCCAGCAGTGGGACGTATATAGGCTGAATTATTATATAATATAATATGATAATTATAGAATCTTGTGTGCAGAAATAACAGAAAGCCGTTTTTCAGCCAGATGGTCTATATCCATTTTCTTTGATTTCGTTTTATTAATATGATATGGTAATTTTAGAATGTTTATGCATGATTAATTAGTAGCTACCTAAAGATTGTAAGTAAGTAAACACTTTATTGTACGAGAAAAATAAATATTACATCAGATGGAATATAATTGGGTAGTACAAAGGCGAACTTATCCCTAAGAGGGATCTCTTCCAGTTAACCTATACCTAAAAGAGTAATGAAAAACTATATATAAAAATAGTCTAGACTAAAAAAAAAATATCTAAAGTTAATATATATTCTTACATACTATATATAAATAAATATCTTTATATACATATATGAATAAATATATATTATGACCGCACACATCTTCCTACCTGTCAGTAGGTTCTTCATTTGAGAGCCATAGTTTTTTTAGTTTATATTTTAGATTGTCTCAAAGATAGCTCTTCAGTGTGAAAAGACTGACTTTTATTTTCCTTTTGTATTTGTAATATTTAGTTTTCAGAGGTATATAATAATAGTACATTACGATACAAGTGCGACAAATACGAAATTCCAACGTTCGGTCGTGTTTTAAATCAACACGAGTTGCAATGCAAATTACCTATTCGCTCATGTATGGCACGTTTCATAGTACATATGGTCCTTTAAAATTTCGACATAGTTACATAATGTGCTAATTATCGCACTAGTGCACTAAAGTAGTACCATATATACTGTTAATAATATTTTTAATGTAACACCGCTGATTATTATCACTTAAAATGTTTTATCCACATTTTCTTTTCTGATTTTTATTTTGTTTAACATTAACAATGTCTCGTATCTTGTAAGACAAGTGTCTTACGATATCTTTTTACTTATAAAAAAAAAACATGATAAACTGGGGTCAAAATATGAATAGAACAAAATGCTTCAAAGATCACCGGAAGGGTTCGAGCGGCCATCGACAAAAGATGTGACTTCCGGTTGATCGGTTGCATTATGGTTAGAATATTAATAATAGATAATAAGAAATATGATCGTATCTGTTTTATAACGTATGAACAGGCGTATGGGAACTCGGACGACTTTTATTATTAATTTATGAATGTTTTGCATAAGAAATGTCTTTTGTGAGACAATTTTATTTATGAAGTTAGATTGTATAGCGGACATACAATATGTACTGGTAATATATTAAAAAGTATAATTCTAGGCAGGATACGTTTGTTAGAATTCTGTACACAAAAAACAAAAAGGAACCCTTATGGTGCGACTCTGTCCGTCTGTCTTTCTGTCACAGCGCTAAATATCTCGGTAACTGTACTTACGCTATCGATTTGACATTTGGAACAGTGTGACTACCACCAGTTCGGCACTGACATAAACGCTATCGAGAACGTAACTTACTTTCTATGCATCTCGCTTAAACTCGCATATAAGTGCCAGCGAGATGTATAGAAAGTAAATTACGTTCTCGATAGCGTATGTCAGTTTTGACACTGTCAGGGGTACAGATATAAACAAGACTAACCCAGACGTTTGTCTTGACGTTGAAAGTTTTTTTAATCCATTTTGGAAAATATCCAATATTTATTAACGACTTTTGTGTTAAACAAGCGCATAGTCAAAAAATAGCCGAAAAAACTTCGCGTGATTTGTGCACAAGCCCTAATCTTCACAATATTTTCTGAATTTGAATCTAAGCTCAAATTGATGTGTCATTCATTTTCAGAACATTAAACAGCGTTGTGGTATTTTTTTGCACAAAAAATCTTCTTAACTAATCTTTACGTTAGGTATGTTAGATTCGAAATGAAAATAACTACGTTAACTACCGACGTCAATAGAACAAAGTGAGGGGGTGTCATTATGAACATAATATTTTCATAGATACACGTGTGACATTGCCACATTTTGTCATCGCAAATGCCATGAGTTGGTCAAACTTTAAGATAAAATTTGTCATTTTTCAAACCATCGTCACGGCACAATAGCCAAACCTACCAACCTACAGGCACAAACCTCCATAATCCTTATTAATACACCCAATTCATCAACGTTCGGTAACGTTCAGCAACAATAGAACCCCTTCAAATATAAATAATAAACTAAAAATTATATGCAAATTCACGAACCATAAGTTCCTATAGAAATAACCCTTTGGAGGGGACAAAAAGGTATAATAATTTATTCAGGAAGATAGATCAGTTTGTGAACGCATTTTAAAAAGTTTAACAACGGTGTGTAGACGTGTTCGATTCTAAATTTGAATTCGATTTCTAATTTGAATTTGGAATCGGTGTGAGTGAATCGTGTTGCGAAGTGATTTTCTGAGTCAAAGTTTTTTGTTTTACCTTTTATGAATAAGTTTAATGAGTAAGTACTTCAGCTTAGGAAAATAAAGATGAAACGGTATTTTGTGTATCATCAAATTTCTTAACTACATTCTTTTTTCGTTATAAAGAGTTTAATACAGATAAGCAGCCATTGCAGATAGTAATTTTACTCGGAGATCCATCTATGTTCAAGTTGTTTCAGAGTATAAGACAGACTATTCTGAGTATAGTAATGAAATCAAACCAAAATATTCGTTTTGCATCTTGCATCTCTTTCTTTCATATATCGAATGAAAGAAGCCGCCATTTTTGTACTAATACATTGCCGATGTGTGTTTGAGGGCAATTTAGTAACACAGCGAAATCAACGTAAAGCCTATTTGGGAGACAAGTAAAGATTTTCTTATTTTCCTGCAATTCAATAGTTCCATTTGTTAAAATACTGTTTCCAGACATATACATTAAAGCACTCAATAAATTAGAACAAACAATATCTTAATGGAAGTAACTTGATATCTGTCAATACATCTTATATACGAGAAATATGTTCCAACTAGCAAACAGTCAAAATAATGCTGAACACACAAAAAAATCCCACAAACAAAACAAAACCTTTAGTTATACAAGCTAAGGTGGTTTTTCTAATAAAGTATTTTTGGAGTTACGTCGTTATTTCTACCTAGCCAGTATGTTTGCACATGTTTGATCGATTGACATCGGGGGTGGGTCCAATCCATTATTATGAAAACGTCGTATGTGTATATTTTACCATAAACACATGTGACCTTTTTATCTTAAATCTAGATGTGTAATATAACCCCCGAATCCACTAACAATGTGTAGTTTTACATGATTACTTATATTTTGGAGTCTTTTGAAGTAGCTTCTTCTCTTTTATTTTCTGTATTTCGTTTCTCTGTATCAGGTTTTTTTGTTGAATTAGGTATCCATTTTTTCAAGCATGTAACAACAGTAGACGCTTGTTATAATAATTATTTTCCTAATAGTTATATAAAAGTAAATTAAATATTCATGTCGTAAAATTAAACGATAACAATAAAATTCTAGAATAATTAATTCGTTGGCAGGTAATCAGACCACTAATAACAATACATTTGATTCCCTATCGCTTGAAATTAACTTTACATTCAAAGCAACATAAAATGTAATGACAATAACTTTAGGACTGATGTTAACGGTTTCGACTATTTTAATGCCCCGATAATAAAATGTCAAACCCGACTCTATCAAATTAATCGTTCATTCAAATATAATGATATTGCTTGGTAATAATCCGATAGAATAGCCATAAACGACTATAGCCATTAGAAAGAAAAGAAAAAACGAATTTCAAATTTCCGAGAATCCAAAAACAAAAGACAATCGTGCGCGATGACGATAAGTTCCAAATTTAAAATGTTCCAATTTCAAATTCCCGAAACCCGTCCGCGGAGGCGTTTTATAATCGACGGTAGCGATCATGACCGATTAACCAGGTTTTTTATTAGGCACCATTTAAATACAAACGAGAAAATAAAATTTTATGACGCCCTTCAGTGAAAACACTGTTAAATAAATACTTAACTGTTCGTGTGGGCCGCGTTTGGTCATGCCGCAAATTGAGTGTATGTAAAAAATATGAACGAAGTTGTTTTTAATAATTAAGTACAAGATTCCATGCTAAAATAGGAGCGCGGCCCAATTTGTTTTCAGTGTCAACGGCTACTTCATAGTGGCCAGTACTCGTTACTGTGATTGAGATTCAGTCCTTACAGCTCTTAATGAAGATGTCGTTAAATATTTCGTCCGTAGCCTTTTTTTTCTTTTTGGTACGTGTGTGTGAGTGGGCATGAAGAATTTGCATCGCTTGGTGAAACTGCGTAAGATGAAATTGTAATATTCCGGGTTCATTGTTTATTGTTTGTGGAGACAAAATTTTTGAGTATAATTACAGAAAGACACCTCATTCGGTTCTCGTATGTTTCTTTTATCTTTTGTTTCAATTATACAGAATTTTGACTTTTAGAGACTATACATCCTTACAGATAATCTGATAAAAATCATTTAGTTCTGACATTTAGAGATATTTACACCTCTAAATAATTTTAGATATTTTTTTGTATCTGTTTGTGTTCTTTTATTATTATTATTTATAATTCAAAATTCAGAGACTTTATGCATCTCTAAGTAATAATAATACTTTACTTACTTTTACTTTAAACAATAATACTGTAGTTTGCATTATTATTTTCAATTAATTGTATTTTATAACTGTTGGTGTGCTTGTTTTTGCTTGTATGTAAATTCCATGTTGACGTGTAAAAGTGCTCTTGTGGCCTATTTGCTGAATAAATGTTGAAGTTGAAGTATTAGATATATTAGTACTGTTGATCCTTGATCTCAACTATACTGAGGCGAATTTAAAACATGAATTCATGATGATTACTATGTTAGTATAAATCAGAAATGTAGTCCGTATAATTTTGTATTTGCTAATGCGTGTATTTAACAGACCATATTTTTTATAGACTCAGTACATATAGAATATGTGTACTATCGACATTTTATCCATCTTTTTAACGAGCCTTATTTTAAATAGTTTCATATAAGTTAACTGACCCATATTGAAACAGGTCTTAATTATAATTATACCAGTAGCATAATTATACCCTTTTCCAATCTTCCCAAGCGAATCATGGTTATCTCGAAAATGATCGAAATTTATGACTTTATCACGAATTACAGTGAAAATTACGCTTTTGCTGTTCAACTTGTTCAGATTTTATCTTTATCTTGTGAACCGGCTCTTATGAGGACAAAATGCATATTTGTTCTTGAAATAAAACTAAAATAAGTGTCGTTCTATATTTACACGTACTGATTGTATAACTCCCGTGGCATCACCCGATTACGTTGGTCGCACCTGATAGTAACCTATGCCCATTCTTTTTTTCTTTTAAAGTGGTAACTTCAAGAAAAAATTACTGACGGGACTTACTTTTGCATTTATATTCTTAGTATTAATGAAAAGATAAACATCTACGCTATTCTAGTTCCTTATAGTAATGTTAGGTTTTATTTTACAATAGTTCATAAATTATTATAGGTTTTAAGTAAGAGACGTAGATATGCATAAATATAACTATAAGGTTATTTGAAAATGCCTACGCTTGCATATAAATATTGATAAAATGATGGATTTTAAGACTATTCGGGTCGTTTTGTATTTTTTTTTATAGCCTACATTGTGTCCCACTGCTGGGCAAAGGCCTCCCCTGTTTTCCGCCACTCGTCACGGCTTTGTGCCAGTCTCCACGAAATGAGTCCAGGTCGTCTCGCCATCTCGTTTTTGGCCTTCCTCTGCCTCGTTTTGTATTAAACAACATAAACCTTTAAAGTATGCTTTATACGATACCATTAAACCCGACAACTACAAGGTAACAAAAAATCTTCTCGGCCAAATTAATTTCATACTATATGGTAATATTCAAAATCTCCTTCCATTAAAACATCGTTTACAAAAACCACTAAGTAACTCACAAAACACCAAAAATTTGACAGTTCAAAAATTCACCAAAGCTACGATAGGGCTATCGATTTTGTCCTCAGCCCTACGTATACATAATGTACATGTGTGTGTCGGAGGGTAAGGTAGAGGGTGGAATAAACTATCCTGCCTATACCTATAACTTATATAAATTATATGTCATTCACCCCATATCAATCGTAATGTATGGAGATTCGATATTGTGTGGTAAGTTGGATGCATTTTACGTTGGATATTAGACGTTGACTGATGAGTATTCAATTTGGTTTCGGTCGAATTTTTTGCGTTTACTGTGAAATGTTGCTGATGTAATTTGAATAATCTCTTTTTATGTAAAAAATTAATAAGATTTTTCGTCCGATATTTGATTAATGAAAAAACATGATTATTGCGTAAACAAGTGAAGAAAAAATATTCTCCTATTAGATCAATATTATAGATTTTCATAAACAAGTAATGAAATAAGTATTATCTTATTAGATCAATATTATAAATACCAAAATAACTCTTTCTGCTTTTTGTTTGTTTATTACTATTTCACAGCTAAGCTGCTGTATTGGAAATTTACATAGACAAAATGAAAATCGGGCAAAGCCGCCGGCATAGCTAGCGATAAAATATGTTTTCTACATTGTATTTTTACAGATTGATTAAAATAGCTAATATGATAATTGATAGGCAAAAATACCTATTTTCTCCTTTAGTTGAGGATTTTATTTTATTTTAAATTATGGGTTTTTTTTAATAAGTTCCCATAGCATTCGTATCGGACATAAAAATCCTATATGAATTCCCATAAACATATACTTATTTATTTCTTACGACAACTATAAAGTATTATTACTAGTGTCGTAATTTAAAGTATTTATGTCTATTGAAGTCTAACAGTCATCCTGCATGACACAGATCTGAGTCATTGACAAGTCATCGTTTGACATTGACATGACAGACTGATGACTCGCGATTACTCGGTGCATAATTGTTGCAAATTGTGAGTTATGGGTCTTTGTTCAGCGGCGTCGCTAAAACGGCAAATTAATTAAGTATTCATTATAGCAATAGTTGTTTAACTACTTTTTTCAGCTTTATATTCAGTAAATTATGTAATATTTTTTAATTATGTATAAGCTAAAAAAAATGTTTGGCATCAAGTTCAAATATAATGAAATAATTTTAAGCATGGTTTAGTTACAATTTTAAACCATCACGTAATTTCAACCAATATCACCTGCATGAAATATGTTAAATTTTTTAAAGAAAATAATTCAAATAGGTACCTAATACTTAAATACCTACACGTAAATATACTGCTTTACCAAAGAGTAGTTACCTGTGCTTATGAACGATAGTATTTTTGCAATACGAATAAATAAAAGTATAGGTATGCGAATAAGTTTTCCAACCTTAAATATACAACTTAGTATTAAACTTCTACTACAACTAAAACCAATTTTATTCGCGTCAATACTTAAAGAACGATCACTTAAACCGACAAAGCACTCTAGTATAAGAAACCCTGTCAAAAACGCCAACTTCTTTGTTCTTACAATAAATCTTACCTTTACGATGCCCGTAGTAAAGTTTTCAAGTTACGTTTTACGCGACGCGAATTTACTTTATTTTAACACCGAAAAAAGAAACATCTACTGTCTTCCTCCCCAACGCACTGGCATAATAGAAAAGAAAAAAAATCAAATTGCAAATTCAAATTTGGAAACCGGAGACGCGTCCCGAAGGAAATTCGAGAAAAATCGTCGTCTCCATTCGGCTGACGGCAAGCGAATGTCCCGCTCAAACTCCGCTACAATTTTCTCAGCGAAAACCGAATCGACTGCGCTGGCTACGTATAGGGAAGGGTGGTTTTTCCTTCGAATTTCATAAGTATCTACCTTTCTTTATATCTAAGCGCAAGAACTACGCTCACCCCTTGAGAATACCTCGTGAGACTCGATCGCGCGTCAACCCCGCTTTACGACCAACCGTCGCGCCCGCAATATTCCAAATTCAAACCGTTCAGCGAAGGAATACGATTCAAATTTAGAACACTCTCCTTTTTCGTTGCGTCTTTTTTAAAAGTTTGCCATTCTAGTAAGGCAACGGTAACATAGATAAAATGTATTGGGTGGTGAGTAGAAATATATTTATGTATGTAGATTCGTGTGTTCGAGAGCAAGATATGGTGTGGGCTTCGTTTCATATATGATTGTGAAGCGTTACTTTATACGTGGAGAAGCAGCGTGTGTGGTAAAAATGTGAATTTTGATATCTGTATTCTACCTCGCAATTTGTCACAAAATGAAATTGTTTCGTCTTTTGAAGGACTTCTCCTTTGTCTGTTATTTGTTATGAGAGAAAATATTCGGAGCTGTTTTTAGACGTATCAGGGTTCAATAGAGTTAATGGGTAGAAAATTTATAACGTGTTAATTTTTACGCCTAAAACTGAAGCATTCACGTGAAAATATGTACGGTGTAGTAAACTTCACGGGTAAATGAAGATGTGATGATCAAAGTGCCATTCTAGTGTGAACGCGCAAGCAAATTAGCGATGCACCGTTTAAAATTGGAACACAATCTTAAATGCGAAATGATTCGACGCAACAAGTTTCATTCACGGGCAACAGAGAAGGCAATCCAATTAGAAAGGGAAAGAGAAGAATTTAAAAAGTGAACGCCCGGGAAGTTAGGCGGGAAAGCTCCGGTGCTAATAACCTGTTGCTTCCGCGACTAAATTAAATATGAGGACCGGGGTGCGCGCAAACATCGACTATCGACGTTCAGAATTTGCGCGAAATACAAACAGCCAGTATGCAACGCATCTAAAATACAAATAAACCTTTATAAAAAGATGTGCTAAAAACTAAATCGGACAATATTTTAAAGTTTAGTCATACGCGTATTTTTTATTAAATCAAAAAAAAGGCCCGCATAAAAACTACCTGCCAGAATTCAAAATACAAATGTAGACGTATTGCCACGTCAGACTTACTTCATAACGAAGAACCCTCGGCCGTATTGTGCTTATTCTTATTGATATATGATAAATTTGCATGGAACGAGTCAATTCCATAAATTGCATACATATATCACTCCACTATTCATAACCCGCCCGCCCCTTCTAAAACTTCTAGCTATCGTGAAATATCGATAAAGCGAAACGCTGATGCGGCATAGGTACACCCCTACACGCTCCCTGACATTGAGCGAGAAAGAGAAATAATTATACGTCAGCTATTAGTGGAAGCGAGAGAGAACGCAAGACCACGACGAGATAAGTGTTCTAATTTATACACAAATTGCGAACGTCGTCACGAGAAGCACGTGCTAAATAACCGTTCCATATTCAAATCGCCACAACCACCCACATTTAAATACTATATTTTGGACTTTATGTCCGCTGCATAGAGCTTACTTTTGTTTTAAAGCACTCAAGGAGTAATATTATCTTGCAATTTTCCATTTTTGAAAACGAAACGTTGTACTCAACGGTTGTTGAAAAGAAATGAAATCTTAAGTTTAAAATGCAGGGTGTGTTTTTGTATGGCACGAAAGTTTGCAAATTAATACATCAGATTTTAAAAGAAAGCCTGTGCATACTAACTAGGGTAGTCAAGGTTAAATTGGTGTAGGTATTATATTAGGAGGTTAGTGGGTTAACGTTTCTTGGGGTGAGTTTTACCAAATTCGCGGTCGTTATGCGTTTAAACGTTCATTTGGGGGTGTGTTTGGTAATTAAGGGAGGGTTTGTTTTGAATGGGGATGATTAAGTTGTTACTTGATTGACTTTTGATTGGGTTTGCATTTCGTTGTGGCATTTTGAGGTAGGTAAGTTCTATTTTAAGATGTTCAACGTAGGACAACCATATATTTGGCTTTCGCCATATTGGCGGATTTTCAGTGGTATGTACTAACTTATTTTTACTGGGAGGGAGACTTTAATATTCGTAATACGTTTTTAACTTAAACTAGCTACTAAAACATGATAAGCACAGAATAGGCCTCTATATATTTGACCCTTGACTTTTTTATTTTTAGATTTTATAGCCTGGAGTATGCAAACATACAACTATGTTACCGTCCCTGCCCTTTTACTTATAATGACAACTTTGTTACTTATAAAAATAATAATAAATAGAAAAAAAAATATTTTACTTTTGTTACAATCGTTAGTGCGGCAATAAAATAGTACATTACGATACAAGTGCGAAAAATAGGAAATTCGAAACGAGTGGCGATAAATTAAAACACGACCGAAGAGAGTGTTTTAAATCGACACGAGTTGCGAATTACCTATTCGCACATGTATCGTACAACGTTTTACAGTACATATGGCCCTTTAAATGTTCGACACAGTAACATAATATGCTACTTCTCGCACTAGTGCTATAAAGTAGCCCCATATGTACTGTAAAGGAATTTAAGTATATTGATAAACAATTTAAAAACCACATAATTTATATATATAAAAATCAATTACTTGCTTCTGGAAAAAAAACCTGCAGTAATAAATAGAATACCCCAAGAAATATTTTGAATTTAGTCGTTGATATCATAGATACTGACATTTTACTCGTATATGATTATGACGTACACACATTGCTATATGCAAGCTGGGGTCTCCATATACCATAAAATGTCCGACAAAAAACCACAAATAGGTGGCGCTACAATACCTAGAACTAACTTGAGAAAAGCTTACAGCGCACTTCACTCCGTCAATAACGCATAAGTTCTTAGCTACTCTAGCGCTACTCTGGAGAGATTTTAAACTATTATTTATAGCTGACAGCTGGACACTTTTGCAACAGTTCTGCCTATGGATATTCTATTCCTTGCATCTACCTTCCATAATTATTAGTCCACAAACTGTCAAATCGTATGCGTTTCCATGACAACACACTAATAATATTAGCCTAATATGGCGCCCATTTCTCGAACGGTATTAGTCTAATATTATTAATGTGTTGTCATATCAACACATTAATAATATTAGACTAATATCGTTCGAGAAATGGGCCCCTGGTTCGAGAAATTGGCCCCTGTCCGTAGCAACACTATCTCAGGGCCAAATAGAATATTGTCGGGCCTTAATATTCTGGCAAAGGAGTGACATCACAACATCACACACGTACTCATATATAGTGAATTTTTGGCACTTGTCATACGTGGGGGTGGCACCCTTCGGGTTTACCTTGCTTCCTGCTACGGACGTGCGTTATTTTTGAATATATAATACATGTTGGTACGATATCTGGTTCTTCGTTTCAAATCTTATGGCAAACGTTTGAAAAAATATATAAAATTTCAAGGCTGTTAGATATTAATGATATTAAAAAATGTAATATTACTATTATATAATTATCGGAAGCCTAAATTGTCCCACTGCAAGGCCTCCCCACTATTTCCAGTCTTAAATAAAATGAAAATTCATTTATTAAAAGATAAAATTGCATAGCTAGCTCATAGGGCCTAGCCAAGATTGCAATTAGATTAGATTTAAGATTACAATATTTACAATGTGATTTTATTATTGCTTTTCTATAAATTCTGGCTTGACGATCTTTTTCAGGTGAAAATTTCCATTTTATATCTGGATTATGGAATTTATTTTTGACGATCACAATATAGATTCATATAAATTGACATGAAAGTAATTTGTAATGCAATCGTATGTTGTGTAATATATAAATCTGAATCAATCGTTGATAGAAAACGCCAATCCAAACTGAAATAATGTATGCAAATAGCCACGTAACTTCTCGTAGCATCTGTTGGGTTACGAGTAAATACTTTTTAAGGTTATACTTAAAAAAGGTAAAGGGTTTGCAGTTTCTGATTGGTGGCGGTAAATTTTTCCAACACTTCATTGCAGCATATCGGAAGCTGCCACGAAAAGCAAACGTACTGTGTTGCATGCCGTTAAGTCTCATTGCACCACGAACATTGCCCTTCGAAAACTTAAGTTTTTCAAATAGATAAGACGGCTGTTTATCTTGAATGACTCCAAAAATGGTGTGATGGGAGAACGGCTAGAAACAGAAAAGCAAAACCCTGTACCTTGGCCGCTCCGATACGTATGATAACGAGTGTACTACTTGTACCATAGTGGCTTTATTTCAAATATAAAAATAGCCATGCATTGCTGTGACATGATTCAGAAAATATGTACCTATAGCGAACTGCAAAATTTCATTGCACTTGGTTTGTAGAATTAGAAGAAACTACCGATTTCCAAAAATATACTTCCTCTCAATAAATCCAGCTTTCCGTTCTACGTTAAAACTAGCAAGCCGCGTCCACTTAACCTGCCCAAATGAGGCATTTGAAACTCCGATAGCGAGTAAATAATATTTCCACATACGGTCCCATATTGTCGTCTAACAAGCAACCCTCCTGAGCCGATGGGGAGAATGCGGGTCAGACGCAGGAGGATGTATTTGCGAATTTTATTCGTGTTTTGAACAACGAAAGATGTATTATTTACAAAAACAGGACTTAATCGTGTATAATAAAACTCAGTCTTTGCTGTATTTTGGGAACACGGGAACATTGCCGTCCTCGAAACGTCGGAGGTAATTTTAAAGCTTAAGCTTATACGCGGTTATGTTTCGTTTTCATAAATAATAATGTGCAAAATTTATGAAAGTTTAAATCAGTGCAGTGAAAAATTTGTTTTAGGGGTGAGTTATCCTCAACATCAGTCTTAGTAATTTGAAAGTTTGTAGGTATTAGGTTAAGTATTACGGACAAAAAACAACATTTATTTGTAACTTTAAATAAACAAGACAAGCTTCTTTTATTGTAATATTGTAGTGAAAAATGATGTTTTCTCGGTTAAGTCATAATTTTATAACTCTTTACGTAATCATAACGTCATCACACTGTATTACATCACACTCTGAACTCACTCAAATTCTGAAGTGACGCATAAAGTTATCGCGCAATAAGTACCAACATGTAGTTACTATTTATATTCGTGTCGTCTTGAAAGCAACCACAATCAATTTAGCAAAAAAATAGTAAACTTTATATATACCGCAAATGTATAGATAATAAATAGTCCAAAACATCTTAAGTTCTTAACTATAGTCCAACATTAACTCGAATAACTTAGTAGCCCCACCTACTATTCGAATGTATGTATGTATGTAGGCTATTGACTATTTGTATAAATAGAAGAAAAAACATACATAAAATAAAAAGTGGAACGTTGGTATATTAAATACATCTCGAACTTGTAGACCATAGTTAGTACTGGACTATAATTGCCAGTTGAGTTTTAATGTAATAATAATTCAACGCACTAAAATACGACTACAAACTACAAAAAGTTTGTTAAAACCAGTCTACCTTCTTCTTCTGAGCCGTGCGAAAACGAAATATGCGAGAAAGACTGGATAACAAGCACGCGTGGGGTTAACCCGCCATCTTGGATCCATTCACTATCGGGAGATTTAGTTTGGCAAAGGAATTGGAAAGAAATAAAACGCGCTTTGATGTCTGGGTGGACCGTGGTCGGTGTTTTGATGAATGCAATGCAAGTTTAGTTACGTAGTTTTAACAGTAGAATATATAGGTACGAGTTACTTGTGTTTTTGTGAATACTTAAATTACTGAGAAATATTTGATTGTGCGAGAAACTGTTTGCACTGTTTGAAATAATATAAGAAACATTTGAAAATAAAATAATACGCCTACACACTTATAAATTTGCGCACTATAAATGTTTGGACTTCCGTTTTTTTTTAAATAAATTGTCTCTGTGCAGTGGGACAATTCAGCCAGTGTCAGCTAAAATATACGATAAGAACGCAGTTTATAGTCCGTGTAACCCACGATAACGCGCAGATTTGTCAAATCTAACCTTTAATAATATAACAATACGAGTCAAGGCATACATCGTCGTGAATGACACGATCTATAACCTCTATACGGTTAGTATATAACAATCTGCGGTTATGAGCTCTTGTAAAGCGATAACTGGGTTTTTAAGTAGCCACGTGGACTACCAGGCGTCGACTCCAGAATGGTTAAACGCGTTTCAAGATTAATTCTCCAATGTCTCCACACTTTCACATTAGTTTACGTGCTATCAATACTACACTTTAAACAACATTAATGAGCTAAAACAAATAAATTAATCACGAGGCGTAATCACCAATGTGGCGCTCGGCAGGGAGTCTAAATGTTTGTTACCATAACCAAAAGTAACTAATGCTAACCATACACAGGGTTGCCAGAAATAAAATGCAGTCGTTACGAAAGGGGAAATTCTCTATAAAAATTACCCTTACGGCCGATAAAGCTGCGATTGCCAGGGAAAGTAATTTGTTCTTCGATTTAACACAGTGCTGGCTATATTACAATTACTTGCCGAGTCGGGTGCTTGGACAAACCAGTGTACGAGTAATTGAGAGTTCCTTAACTGCGATTCGTAACAATTATTATTAATTAATAGAATATTTTTATATATTTACACAATAGATATATTGGGACCGTGCGAAGTGCATGGTGGGGGTAAGCAAAGCGATCCCAGCGCATAAGGTGGTAAAAATTTTAACTAACTGCGGATAGCGTCTTTAACATTTCGTACAATTATATGGCTCGAAATGAAACTTTGATTTACGATTACTCCTGAAATATTCATTTAAATTGAATGGTGTAAGGGACCATTGTAATCTGTATGAAATGCTTAATATAACTAACTTATTTATTTTGATAATTGTTAATAATGTATCCATGTAAATAGCTTTGCAAATGCCACATATTACGTGATCTTTTTCTAGAAGTTAAGAATGGATATAGTAAGTTATCCTTAAAAGATAGACATTTCACATCGCGGACTTTTTTGTAGACCTATGAATGAGAAACAACCCCACCATACATTGTGTTGTTATAGCTCAAACGGATTAGGCAGCGTTTTCGATTAAAGCTCCAAGCCAGCGTGATTTTTTCCGAAAACATCGTTATATTTCAAACAATTTACACAAAACCTTAACAAGTTATATACTTAAGCCTTCCTCAAGAATCACTCTATTAATAGATGAAAGTCGTATGAAAATGCGTTCAGTAGTTTTTAGTTTTGGAGTAGTTTTATAAGATGTAGTGAATTGACGTTTTCCCCTAGACTTGCGGACACTAGGTTGCGTGACAGTCGTGCACGCTCCCAATACAGAGGTATTGCAGTATCTGTACAAATATTAAACGGAATTAATAACTAATTAGCTTAAATCTAAAATAGGCCCTTGAGGCATTGTACCGCAATGCTGATAGATTGTGCAAGGAAGCCGCCGAGTCTTCGGTCACTAGTTACGTCAACCAGACGCTTTGCGATTTCTGCAAGAAACTTCTGCGCGCTGGGACTCCGTGGAAAGAATAGAATTAATGTGGAACATTATTTGCATATAAATAATACGCAAGTAAGGATAATGACTTGGCAGTGAATTCTAGCATCTCCTGATGATGCCTCATAGAGAGACGAAAACGTGTCGCGTTTTGTACTTTTAGTGGTAGTTTTGCTATACGGCGGTGCAGTTTTGCGGTAGGAGGGTGGGAACATTAAGTACATATAACGGGTGGGCACTGATTGATAAGCATATAACACGTTATTTGCACGTTAGTTTAGACTAGCGTTTTATACGAGCGTACGCGTATAATGAAATGTTAGGGAAAAGTAACGCGCGTGTAAAAGTGTATAAATCAAATGTAGGGAAATGTAACGCGTATGTAAGCTCGTAACGCCGAAACGACCGCATACGCGCAGAAAAATACGCCAGTCTGTAGTATGCTTTTCATCCTGGCCGATTTTTTGATTTTATAAGGACCGGGTTTCATAGTTATAATATAAGTAGCCCTCTCTATTCTTATGAGAATGACGAGCAACGCCTTTTCAAAGATATAAAGCATAAATTCCCTCGGCAGATAGTAGAGAAAGATTGTCTAATCTTAAGCTTTAAAAAAGTAGGGGAAGTCAGGGAGACTTGACCAGGTGGCAGACTTAAACAATTTTATTAAATAATTGCCAAAATCTTTATATTATCAGCACTCCAATATCGCCTAACTATATCTATCTTGACATGAGAAATGCATGCTAAAAAATAAATACTTTTATTTTGAGACTTTTTTATACACCGTGAGCCAATTAAACCCGACAGATTTTAAAGATGTATTCTTGACCGCATTTAGAGACTAAAATGTCATACAAAGTTTCCTGAAAACGATCTTGATTTAGAGATAATGTAAATTGTTGTGAAAATTTGTTTCTGTTATAACTTAGTGAAAAACGCTTTTTAGCTGTGACGCTGCCACTGTGTGACTTGGTTTAGACATACCTACTGACAGAAGTGATAGGCATTAAATTTTTAAGGTAAACTCGCAATTTTGATCTGTAATAAAAAAAAAATTTACTTATTCGTGGTAATTTTTTTTTTTACCAAGGTGTTAAAATAACGTGTTGGTCGGACAGCGGAGTCTTAGTAATAAGGTCCCGTTTAACCCTAAAAACATTTCTTTTGCGTAATTGGCCGAAACTCATAATCTTAATTTTTTTGGCCCTTATGACCTCACCTCAGGAAAGCGTGTTTAAAATCTGTCGGGTTTAATTAGCCCACGCTGTGTAATGGTTCAACTCTCCCACCTCTGGTCAAGTATCCCGGACTCCCCCTAGATATTATCCGTGCTTTCAAAATCCAGACATTATAGACTGAAATATATGGAAATTATCCTTAAATAAACATGAATAAAACTCTAGATTCTAGTCAGGACTAAAGAATATTTTTTTATATCACATGACATTGTCAACATCATTGAATGAGCATAATAAGGTAGAAGGAAATATACCAGAGACATCAGTGAAAAAGAGCAAACTTACAATAGTTTGAGTGAACGTTCGCACTTCGTAGCAAAGAGAATATTTATCCCTAGCTTTGGGCATCGCCAGAAAGAGTAGAATCGACTCCCGACTTGAACGAATGTGTTGTTTTCGCGATAGTGATGGGACAGTCTGTTAAACTTTATCGATATATTTTGAGGGCAATCTACAAAGTTGCTGAGGGTTTGTAAAAATGATGCCTGTTTTTGTAGTGTTTACGAATGGAGCTTATTAATCTATGTAGAAGGATGCTAGAGTACGATTTTTCTATAATCACCAGGCGTTACTTTAAAGAAAATATTTTTATTTTATGCAAACACTTGTACAGTCAGCCAAGAAAGTTGTTTACCACTTTTTCACTCTATTTGTCAAGTAATAGAGTTGAAAAGTGGTAAACCAGTTTCTTGGCTAACTGTACCTACTTTTTAAAATAATCGGGAATGAATTAGAGATGTATTATATAATATGATTCCACATATTTTATTAAATAAAAAAGTTAGCTTATTGCTTCACTTCGCCATTTTAGTTCAAAAATTATTATACTATGGATGGGTAATTTTAAGATCTAGTAGCTGACATTTTAAATACTGTAAATCACAGTGTACCACGCAACAAAAATCTATAAATTAACAGAAACGCATCATAAACCAAGTAGAAACGACAGGTTTGACCACACTGGCAACAACCACATCATGATATAAACATTTGTTTTCCCGCTGGCAGATCTTATATCAACATAATAAGGTTCAAAGTTGCAACTCAAGTTTTTGCGGATTTGCATTGCGCACCTTTATCATGATAATGAGCTGACACGATAATTGTGCATACGCAGGCGTGGAGCAATGCAAGAAATGCGTATAATATTGTAATTGTGCGGTTAATTGTAGCGGTATACTTGATCGTTTTTTTATACAATATAAGTAGACTTAAATTGATTTGAAGCGGATGTTTAGTGCTTACTCACTGCAGGTAAATAAGTGTGTTAGGTGGTTCTGTAGAAATCGTGTTATTCAGTCAATAAGAACCGACAAGTGTTTACACTAAAGTGTAAAAAATTATAATGATGCTACTTGTTTATTCATTACAATTAGTTGTATCTTATAATTTCATTTTATAAAATGCATATTTAACTTTGGGAAAAATATAAGTAGAGTACCTACTGTGTGCAACAGGAAGAGCGGTTTAAAAATAGATTTGTTAAAATCAATTTAAGTAGTTGTTTAGAGTTACACCAAGATAAGTTTGCAACGATTTTGATAGCACACACAGTGAAAGTGTTATTTAAATCGTCAAAGTGATGTATAAATAATACTTGCATTGCATATGCTATCAAAAACGCTGCAGACTTATCTTGGTCTAACTCTCGCAAATACTCAATATTTTTCTGCTGTGCAAATATTCTTAAAAAAGATTTTTTTTATTCTACTTCTTACAGATAAATTCTACGTATTTACACAAAAAAAAACTTAAACTGATTAATTTATCACCAGCTCGTAAAGGCTTTTTTTATTTTTCAAAAAAGGATGAGAGCAAAGCAAAGTAATTTTGTCATCTTTCGCTTGCTCAGTTGTTATATTAGACCGAGGTGCTAGCATACTCAAGGTTATAGCTAACAGTGTGCATTGTACCTTCCTAAAATTTTGGGTTCAATTAATTATAAATAAGTAATGTAATGTAGTAGTTAAGTTACTAACGTAGCCGTAAGCCATACTAATAATTATATGGATGAAATCTAATGTAAAATAAAGAATTAATAATAATAATAAACAACAACTTTGCCGCCATGTAAAACAAATAAGTACCTATTTCAAATCCCTTACTACCAGTTACTCAGCCGTAGAATTTCAGGACACTATAAATGCAAACAGTATGGATAAAGTTGCCTTAATTGTTAACAAAAAAAATCAATTCATCGATCCCATTTGCTTTTTAACTAAATTCACACTTCAGTTTCGGTAACACATGAACCCTAAAAAAGTAATCGATATAATGACGAGTATATTTTTAAACCCATTCATTGCGCGTGGAACTCAGCCGTAGAATTTCAGGGCATTATAAATGGGCATAGTTTTGGTAACATAATTGTAAACCTTTTTTTTTATAATCTATCCATACTATTTCATTGTTAACCCCTTCACTCCGCGTGGAACTCAGCCGTAGAATTTCAGGACACTATAAATGCGCACAGTTTGGTAACATTATAAAAAAAATATTTTGTCTACAATTATGTAGAAAGAGATTATAAAAAAATATTTTGTCTACAATTATCTATCGATACTATTTCGATGTTAACCCCTTCACTGTGCGTGGAATTCAGCCGTAGAATTTCAGGACACTATAAATGCGCACAGTTTTGGTAACATAATTGTAAACAAAATATTTTTTTATAATCTATCGATACTATTGCGTTGTTAACCCCTTCACTGCGCGTGGAACTCAGCCGTAGAATTTCAGGGCACTATAAATGCGCACAGTTTTGGTAACATAATTGTAGACAATTTTTTTTTAAACAAGCTATCGATACTATTTCGTTGCTAACCCCTTCACTGCGCGTGGAACTCAGCCGTAGAATTTCAGGGCACTATAAATGCGCACAGTTTTGCCGCTGACGTGCCTCCATCAATTACGCACTCTTGGAGTTCCCATTTGTTTTTATTTATGACCCCAACGTTACACTACTTTATACAATACTACGGAGTAGCATAATCCAGGGATTTACATATCATACAGTGGCATAGTCAGTAAAAGGCTGTAGATGTAAGTACAATGCTCAGATTCGAATACGAATGTACGCTAAGTTTGCATTGATTGGGAAATGAGAATGTATAGTAGGTATATGTATTGGGTACGAGTTACAGTCACGCACACAACAAAATCATGTAATGATAGCGAGATTTGAAATTAGAATTCTTTTTTTTTCGTACCGATAGCAAGTGAACCGTCAACTGCAAGATGGGCTAAAAAGTTTCTATTAGAAGTTTAAACCTTCACTCTGAATGAGTCATTCAATACTGTTTTTGCGATTAACACTCTGTGTGGTTGTGTGTGTAATCACTAATCGCTCACCTCAATTCTCGTGGCGATACCTATAGATAGACCATACTTGACGTAGCACTTGGCGTTCAATCTGAGATTTATGTCGAAATTCAAATATGGAACATCAATTTATATGTTATAGTAAAAACAAATAAACTCACACACAGAATTTAAATTGTTTAACGGCTAAATTAAGCGTTGATGATGTTTTATTTCGTTAAAATAAGTTACTACTAAGTAGTAAACTAAAAAGTTCGTTAGTAAGTAGGTATGAACTTACTACATCCGTGTATTTCATACGAAAATAGTTTGATATAATATAACCTAATCTTTTATTTTTAGTTTACTTTAAGTAATAAAAACTATTTCATTGAGAAAAATGACTGACAATTTTGTTCGCCAGATTTTGATTTAATAAAATACTCTCACAAATTTGCTCTTTTATGTACATACTATTTATCTGTATTTCAAAGGAAAATAAACTTGATTTAATATCTATATTGAAATTGGAAGCCCGAAACAATATCTCAGACTGACAATGAAGCCACTTATTGTAATATTCCACATTTTCAAACAACATCAAATTGGCTTACGCTTCGAAATACCCAGAATACCGACAGTCAGTGACATGGAAAAATGAATATTATTAAAATACACGCACACGGGCACAATTCTCGCAAATGTATGCTTATTCGAATGAAAGTCACATTCATAGGTAAAAATTCAGCATAGAGATCCTAACGTTACCCTTTCTTTATCAAATACTTACACTAACGCGATCATAACAAGGTTTCCTCCTGTACGTACATGAAATATCTCCACACATACGCAATATCTTTACTTTGAAACCCACAATGAAAACTCAACCTTAACGCTGTAACCAAACGTTTCATATTGGCAATTGTAGAGACTGAATAACTTTTCCTAACTGCAATGAAATATGAACTCTATTTGAATACGACAGCATACAATTTATAACAGTTGGTGTCCGCCGCTTTTCTTCGCAGCATTTCGTTTTGGAATAAAATTGTACTTTTCATAGCCAAATAGAAAATAACTTCAACACTAACGATTTAGAGTTCATATTGCAGTGAAGAGTTTTTGAATTCAGAATATCGCGTGGGTGAATTCACGAAGCAACAATAGTGTCCAAAAGGGGTACGAGTTTTCGGTCCACTGCGCATCAGTTTGCGCAGAAGGAAGATGGCGGCCGCGCTTTGGACGCACGCCACGCGCCATTTTGATAGTATTTCCATTGTAAATCTGTTCGGAAAACTGTCACGTGAGTATTATACAAATGAAAAGGTGAAAATACAGAACTGGATGGTTTTTCGGTATAATTTGTTGAGGGAATCAGTGGTTTTTAGATTTGTAATATTAGAATACAACCTGAGTTACTATTAATTAATTTGAATAATAATTTTAACCTCCTGAGACCCAGAAGCAATTGATTTGTTTTTGAATTTGGAACCCTTGGTTACGTAATAAAGGTTCAAAATAGATTATGGAATATGTACAAAAATTTGTACTCAGGGTCTTAGGAGGAGTAAGGTACCTATTTATATTTGAATTTGGATGCAAGGCGAATATCACAAAAAGACTAACAATGATCTTTATGTAATTATATACCATGCTTCTTTTCTTCTCTTGTAATCTTTTAAAGTTTGTATTTTTACGTAAAATCATGTATCTGTTGGCAACAGACCACCACTACTAAATGGCGGATGTATTTAAGACCACTCACGGTGCACGCTTCGGCAGTCTTTCGTTTGAGTTATGTCACAGTTACACAGACACCGTATAAGGAAGCGTCAAGGTCATCACACATAGGTACAATTTTACTTGTTTTTTGCATTAGGTAGGTATCAGCTTTCGAAGAAGTGAAACATATATGCATTAGGTAAAACATGCATTAGGTGTTTCGGCCATTAGGTTATTGGAGCTTAGGCATTATAAACTTAAGTCAGTTAATGTTCAGGTAAAATGATCGTTAGGAAATTTAAAAATAGGCGAATCGAGCATAGGTGATTCAACATTAGGTGAATCGATTTTCGGTATTCTGATATGTAACCACACCACATTATACTGTAATAGCTCAGAGTTACATTCCAGAGTTTTTTTTTCTATTTACATTACACGATTAGTGGTTGTAATTGAAAAATCAACTGAAATAAGCGGTCGCGCTCTCATACAAAATGTGGTGACCTCGATTGTCTTATATCATCTGTCTAGTACTTTTTTTTCTTAATCTTTATAGAGGCTTCTGTCTGTCTTCTGTCAGTAGTTGACGTCGTCTGTGAGTTTATGTGAAATACAAATATCAATAGGCTAAATATGACTTTTTGTGGTGTAAATGGTATAGGTATGATTGAGTGATGTTTTTTGTGGCTGTTTTTGCGTGGTTAGTTGTAGTAAGATAAAGGAATAGGGTATTTGACTATTTAGTCAAATCAGTTTCTTTTTCCGAACAGTCAAAAATATTTGCTTCTTTGGAATTTATATGAAACAAAATTTAGTTATTATAGTTCTATACGATTTATAGACTAGAAAATTGGTCTAAAAATAACTGCTGTTTATTTCATGCATGATGTGAAATAAATTATTTTAAATACAGTCAACATCCTTATCTTCCTGTAGCCCAACCATACAACAAAAAATGAATATTTTTCATTGAAATTTGAACAGTGAAGTTCGAAAATAGAACGAAACAAAACAAAAGCAAAACTCTGTTCCAATTTCAAATGATTTCAATTTCATCGAACTTAATAAGTCCTGTGGATATACAAGGTGGCCAAAAAACCCCGAAATTGCGAAAACAAAAATTACCCTCCCATAGAAAATGGACAAGCTAAAATGTATGAAACAGCCAAGAATTTTTTTCGCAATTTCGGGGTTGTTCCCATAGTAGAAGTTGCTCAGTATAAGCCCAAAACCTCCCAGGCAACGGGGATGCACATACTTTTTTGGCCACCTTGTATAGGACGTTTTTTTTTTTATACTACGTCGGTGGCAAACAAGCATACGGCCCGCCTGATGGTAAGCAGTCTCCGTAGCCTATGTACGCCTGCAACTCCAGAGGAGTTACATGCGCGTTGCCGACCTTAACCCCGCCCCCCCCCTCGTTGAGCCTAAGGAGGCTATTGCAATGCAAAAAAGCTGGATATCGTATTATAAATAGTGTTTTTAATATCAGTTTTTCTTTTGTTTCAGGTAAACATGAAGAAAAAGAAGAGTACGTAGCTATACGTTTAGTTTAAGTGAAATAAATACTGGAGTATTAAAATCTCTATTACAAATGAGTTAGTTAACTTGTGCTGATCACTAAGGGTTAGAGTAACTGAAAGTTTTAATATAAAACAAAGGAATACTGTTCGTTGTATTTTTCTTTTCTGTTATATATAACTGAATTACTTTAATCGTTATAACAATACCATACATACGCGAGGAACTCGAAAGATTTTAATTGTGTATTTTTGATCATATTTAAAGACTAAAATGTCATATAAAAAATTCTGGAATTCACCTAGTTTCAGAGTTAATGTTATAATAATAGTTATTTACAGTACATATGGTGCTACTTTACCGCACTAGTGCGAAGATTAGCATATTACGTTACTGTGTCGAACATTTAAAGGGCCATATGTACTGTAAAACGTTGTACGATACATGTGCGAATAGGTAATTCGAAACACGTGTCGATTTTAAACACTCCCTTCGGTCGTGTTTTAATTTATCGCCACTTATTTTGAATTCCCTATTTTTCGCACTTGTATCGTAATGTACTATTACAATACAAGTGCGAAAAATAGGAAATTCGTAACGAGTGGCGATAAATTAAGACACGACCGAAGGGAATGTTTTAAATCGACACGACTTGCAAATTACCTATTCGCTCATGTATCGTACAACGTGTTACAGTATGTACTTTAAATTTTCGACATCGTTACATAATGTGCTAATTTACGCACTAGTGCGGAAAAGTAGCACTACTTATATGTACTGTAAAACATATTTTTATTGTTAGTTAATGCTAAAAGCTTTTTGGATGGCGGCGTTGCTACTATGGGACGTAGTCTAAATAGGTATTCTCATTGATAGATGTATAAATAAATAATAAATAAAATAAAAATTATTTATTTTCATATTCATCCGATCCATAGATTGTTAGTTACAAGACACTTATAAAACTACATTAGTAAACTATCTTATATTACAGGTTTCATAAAAATACCTATTTCTTAGGTCGTATGATATAGAGGTCGGTATATCGGCGGAGAATATCCGAATCCCACCTCTCTCCTATCATTCTTAGGATGCTGTTTGCGCTCCCCCTCATCCGCCTCACCACAGATGCCGTCTTCTTCCTCACTATAGCATAAAAGTCCTCTACACCGGCATCGGCAAACATCCCAGAGGCGCTACAGAATCGAGGAAGCCCAAACATAGACAGGAAAAATTACATTATTTGCAAAAACTAGGTTTTACGAAAAAAAAGTAAAAATTCATTTTAAGAGACAGGTTTACAATTTGATTTTTAAGTAAAAATACATTTTAAAAAATGAAACAAAAAAAAACAAATTTTCTCGCTTTTAATCGAATCTCAAAAACATTTTTTTTTCTTTTAGCCCCAGAAATGCAGGGTTAAAATCTTTCTGGTTCCTCGGGATACGCCGTGTATATCTTTACTTATATGTACATTTTAAAACATCTGTGTTTATTTAAGATTTAAATGTGACTAGTATTAAAAACAATGTAAAGGCTGAGAAGCCATGGGTTGGAGGGTAGATTTTAGTCATTTTTAGGGTTCCGTAGTCAGCTAGGAACCCTTATAGTTTCGCCATGTCCGTCTGTCTTTCTGTCTGTCCAAGGCTTTGCTCCGTGGTCGTTAGTGCTAGAAAGCTGAAATTTGGCATGGATATATAAATCAATAAAGCCGACAAAGTGGTACAATAAAATCTAAAAAAAATATTTTTTTTAGGGTACCTCCCCTACACGTAAAGTGGGGGTAAAAATTTTTGTTCGCTTCAACCCTAGAGTGTGGGGTATCGTTGGAAAGGTCTTTCAAAATAATAGGGGTTTTCAAGAAACATTTTTTGATAAAATGAATATATTCGGAGATAATCGCTCCGAAAGAAAAAAAAATGTGTCCCCCCCCTCTAACTTTTGAACCATATGTCTAAAAATATGAAAAAAATCGTAGAAGTAGAGCTAAAACTATAGCGGACATGGTCAGTTTAGCTGTTTTTGAGTTATCGCAAAAAGTTTTCCCTTCATAGTAAAAACACTTACTTTAATTAGGTACTGATAATGCAAATTTGCCTATTTGTTTAACTCGAGTGAAAGGTACCGTTTCATCCCTTGGTTAACAATTTACTATACATTAAGCTCCAGTTTAGCTTATTGTGACGGAAGAGTAACTAATACGGAACCCTACACTGAGCGTGGCCCGACATGCTCTTGGCCGGTTTTTTTAGTTAGTTTTAGTTATATTAGTTTAGTTAAATTTATTTTAATATATAAAGCATGACCAAAATAAAATAATGATCATTGTCAAGAGGGCGCTGTTATTCTCATGTACAGGGTGACAGTTCAGTTTAGTATGAAAAATTTAGTTCCAATGAAATTCCCCAATATGGCGCGTGATCATATATTACTGCTCAGGCTTTATATGAAATATTGTATTAATATACAAATTTTCCTATTTAAATGGAAATTAAAAATTGAAATCGATTTTGATAAATGGAACATAGTTACTAAAATAATTTTATTTTCTTAAAGGAACAAACCAACACAAAACAAATCAACTCGCATTAAAATTTAATTCAATTGTACAACAGTCGACCCAAAGAAATAATCAACTTTTTAAAAATCAAAAGTAACAAAATAACAAGTTAACGGCCTGCAATTGCATAAATTATTAAATTACACCTCCTTTTGTACTCGAATTTGAATAAATTATAACAATTGTTATTCAAATAGTTCCCAAGGTCGACAAAGGGTTAAGGGTGACATCTTAGATAAAAGCAGGTAAGGGGTTAACAAAAGTTGTAATTTTGTTTATGGCTTGGGTTAGTATGGGACGGTGTCAAGTTGTTTGATAAATTGGTTTGCAAATAACTGGAGCTGTGGGAATTCAGATGATTTGGTTCTATAACTGCTCAATAATTATTAAATAACTTCCGACACTGGAGAAGGTCACAATCCTTACGATTTTAACGAACAAACAAACGTTTATTCAGCAAACAGGCCACAGTGGCACTTTTACATGTCAATTTTTACTATAAATAACAAAATACAATTACAAATATGGAATTGATCAAATATTAGATACTTTATTAGAGATGTATACAGTCTCTAATTGTCGAATTATTAAAAAAAATACAAACAAAAATACTAAAACACTTTAGAGATGTAAAAGTCTCTAAGTGTCAGAGATAAAATATAATAAAAATAACCGGCCAAGAGCATATCGGGCCACGCTCAGTGTAGGGTTCCGTAGTTACTCTTCCGTCACAATAAGCTAAACTGGAGCTTAAAGTATAGTAAATTGTTAACCAAGGGATGAAACGGTACCTTTCACCCGAGTTAAATAAATAGGCAAATTTGCAAAATCAGTACCTAATTAAAGTAAGTCTTTTTACTATGAAGGGAAAACTTTTTGCGATAACTCAAAAACAGCTAAACTGATCATGTCCGCTATAGTTTTCATTTAATGTCTTTCTTAAGCTATTCCACGATTTTTTTCATATTTTTTGGACCTATGGTTCAAAAGTTAGAGGGGGGGGGGGACACATTTTTTTTTCTTTCGGAGGGATTATCTCCGAATATATTCACTTTATCAAAAAATGTTTCTGGAAAACCCCTATTAGTTTTGAAAGACCTTTCCAACGATACCCCACACTGTAGGGTTGAAGCAAAAAAAAAAGTTGACCCCCACTTTACGTGTAGGGGAGGTACCCTAAAAAAAATTTAATTTTTAGATTTTATTGTACGACTTTGTCGGTTTTATTGATTTATATATCCATGCCAAATTTCAGCTTTCTAGCACTAACGACCACGGAGCAAAGCCTCGGACAGACAGACAGACAGTTGACTACGGAACCCTAAAAAATGACTTAAAATATCCTTAGAGATGTAAAGGGTCTCCAATGATTGAATTCTTATACAAATAATTAAAAGATATGAAATTAACAAACAGACAAGAACCGAATGAAGTGTCTCACGTTAATGCCACTCAAAAGTAAAGTTACATACTTATAACATAACATGTAGCCCGTGTAAGCTTAAACAGACCGGTCTTCACAAACAGCACCCGTTCACGAGTATGACGCGTATCTCAGCCATCGCCTCCCTCAACCTTCATTCGGGAAAGTGGCGACCCGATCAATGACGCCATCGTAAGCAAAGACTTTTAAGCGAGCAGACTCGTCTATTAAGTAGATGGTTTACGGCGGGTTGCTGATGGGGAGCTGACGCGAAGCGTTTTACAGACGAGCTAAGCCGTCGTCTCAGGCAGAAGGGGGAGGTCCCCGTTCCGAGTGTGTCCTGGTGCAAACTCTGTCCATTGTAATCCTGCGTGGAAATGCTGCGAGCATCATAGGCACCTTCGTACCGGGAACGGCGGTTAGCGGTTTGTTTGTTTTCTATTGTATAGGTTAAAATGGGTTACCTTAAAAGTTGTAATTTTGTTTATGCCTTAATTTAGTGTTTGGGAAGCGAAGGTTGGTAAATTGATTTGATAAATTGGTTTGAAAATACATATAGGTAAGTGAAGCTGTGAGGATATAGATTATTTTGTTCTATAATATTTATATATTTAGTAGTTTTGAATATTAATTCTCTATTTTAAGAAAGTTAGTACAAAACTGCTTGCTTTTTAAATTGGTTTAAAATAAATTGGAAATTAAAATAATTTTATTTCTAATCAGATTTGTCATTATTACCCGACTTTCAAACAAGATGGAGGTTTGTAATTCCCATGTATTGATATTTTTCTACAGGCAATAAACCCTTAAAAACTATTACAGATTTTCGTATAAAACTTTTTTGTTTAAAAGTCGATTGAATATTCAACAATAATAACTATTTAATTTATCAATTATCATACACAATTAATACATATATAATCATAAATCTAAACCTAAATTAGCCTGCTGCATTATTCCTAGGACACTGGCCGCGTTCCCCTCTGCACAGTGAGGCTAAGTTTGAATATGAATATGTTGACTAATTAATATCACCTGGGCAATAAAGGCGCATATACCTATATTTAATTTTAAAAATAGGTAAATAGTACGCATTAATTAGTTAAGTTATGGAAAACAAGGGCCTGTTTCACAATGTCCAAGTAAAATCCTGAATAAGTTACTTGCCAAGTTGCCACTTATCTGACGAATAAAGTTAACATACTAGATATTAAATAGACTTATAAAATACTTACTTACTTACTCCGTTGGCTCAGCGACCCAAAATGAGACTTGGCCTCCGACACAAGACAGCGCCACTTTTCTCGGTCCTGTGCGACCTTGTCGACTCGAAGCTCGCGCAGATCCACCTCCACCATGTCGCTCCACCGATACCTAGGGCGTCCGATAGGACGTCCTCCTGCTAGGCGACCCAGGTACGCTCTTTTTACGTTATAAAATACTGGTCACACTTAACAACTACCCTTATAAAAAGTCTCGGAAACATCAGTCCATACCCACCCTTCACTTTCAATCTTAAGCCTTTTTTTCACTTCCTGATCGTCACACATCTGTGTCGCACAAAAAATAATAAAAAACTAATTATGCATAGAGCGGTCTTTGACACGGAAAAATAAAAAGGTCGTAGTAAAGGGTTAACTTTTTGCCGTACAATCGAGAGCGTAATATTATGCAAATGCGGCATTAGCATAGAAGTTTTTGTCGAGAAAAAATCACGCACATCTGTCGTTGGACTTCCGTTTTGTCATAGATAAAAGGTTTATGCTTGTACGTTATTATTAAATGGGTTTTGTTACCAACACTCACTTTACCTGTAACGATGAAGAATGAAGTTTCCTTGATTTTATTTTTGTTACAGATTCGTGTTTTGGGATCTAAGAGTATTAAATAACCTATATACAGCGTGTTTTTATTAAATTCGGTTAACTTTGGGGTATCGGTAAGTACGTTTAAGGAAACTAAATGCCATAGTTAATTCTCAAAAAAAAAAAAAACTTTTTTATTATTATTATTTTTTTTTTAAACTAATTAAATGTTGCATATAGCGTTGCTGTAACATGGGCATTACATTTAACTCAACAACCGAACAATTCAAAACTGTGACATCAATGTCAATTCGAACATCGATCGTCCGAGATAGTACTTACGTTTAATAGCAAATGTATGAACTCGCACTAAACACTAATCAATATATAAACAGGCCCTAAGGCAAGTGTACACGCTCGTAAGGATCTTATAAGATAAAAATGCTATTTATAGCTAATTAATTTAAAAAAATAGCCTTTGTAGAGGAAATCAACATCTGCCTTAAAATTGCTACTTATAATTTTATGAAGAAGAAAGAATCTCTGTATCTTTCTCAACCGAGAACCAAGAAAAAACCAATTTTCTTTATGGTTATTTTTTTTTCCGTGCTCAAAGAGTAAAACGGGACCCTATTACTCCGCTGTCTGTCCGTCTGTCACCGGGTTGTATCTCATGAACCGTGATAGCTAGACAGATGAAATTTTCACAGATGATGTAATCCCGTTGCCGCTATAATAAAAAATACTAATAAGCACGGAACCTTCGGTAGGCGAGTCCGACTCGCACTTGTCCTTATTTTTTAATTTATTTGCAATTTTATATACAGAAAGTCCCGGGAAATGTCCCGTTAAAAACGTTATAAATCTAACTACCTCTGAAAAATGTTCCCAGGGTGATATTTACCATGCAAATGGGATATGGAACTACTAGCAGGCCGATTCGAACTTGCACCTTACATCAAACCGATATTTGAATCATATTGGAATTTTATCTGTTACCTGCCATTTCCGCATGACTTGTCCGCATATGTATTCGTACGCCCGCGCGACAGCTAACTGATATGATGCTGAAATGCTTTTAACATGTGCATCGAAATTTATAACCGCATACCCGAGGAAATGAGGTCACTACAGGGACCTCTTTTCAGGCGTGCACTGACCAATTGGTTATTGGACAAATGTTATTATAGTGTTAAGGAATTTATTGAATGTAATGGGAATATTTTGTAACTTGTATTGTTTAATGTTATTTTGTATTATTTGCCATTACTTAGTCTTATTTGAGGAGGAGATCAACATACGCATCCAAAACGCCCTGCGATGCAGCGCAGCCCTCCATAAGATGTTGGCGTCCAAGCTTCTCAGCAGAAATACTAAGTTACGGGTATATAAAACTATAATAAGACCAATCCTTATGTATGGCTGCGAGGCTTGGACACTAACACTGAAAGAAGAGAGTCAGCTCCTGGTAGCGGAAAGAAAGGTGTTATAGATCCTGGGACCTATCAAGAGAGATGACGGCACCTGGAGGATCCGTAAGAATGCCGCAATCGAGGAGTTAGTGGCCGAACCCAATATCATCGGCGAAACACAATGCCACAGACTTCGCTGGTTCGGCCATTTACTGAGGATGGGTGAGGAGCGGGGTGTTAAGAGAGTTTATTTGGGACGACCGACTGGTCGCCGTCCAGTGGGTCGGCCCAGATACCGCTGGAGCGACAGTGTACAGCCGGATCTGTGCCAACTCAAAGCCGATAACTGGCTGGAAGTGATGAAGGATGTTTCATCATCACATCATGGCTCCTCTACACGATGGGCCATCATAGCCCACTAAGATGGGCCAGCGTGTAGAGAGAGTAGTGGTGTCGGATGGCTCATGGCGCGGCGGGATGGACGGTGACGGTTAATCGTCCTCACATCAAAGGTCAGCGATGGTGCTTCCGCATCTACACGTGGCCCATTCCATAGTGCGTGCTCTCAACCATCCCATGGCCATCTCGCTGGTCCAGCGCTGGGCCATCGTGTAGAAGAGCCATCATATCAGTTGAAAGGTAGCCTACTAGACAAGGACAAATACTCTTCTCTTCATGCTTATGGTTTTATTGCACTTCGGAAGTAATTTTTATTATGCGTGTTAATTTATTTTTAACGTTTCCATTTACCAAAGCGTAACCGAAATACAATACCAAAGCAATTAAATCATAAAAATAACATATAATTTATATTGAAACAACGTTAATGCCTAATAATTATAGCATGTATAAAATGTCTTCGTAGATGTTATCCACGCCATATTGCGTAGACAAGATGGGCAGATAAAAATGACGTATCATTATATCCAATTATTCAGTCCGTAAAAGAATTACGAGCGGAAGAAGATACGATACGCACTCAACGGGTTAAAAAACACACGATCAAAAATCAACCTTATTCTTATTCTGTTAAGATGAATTTTCAATTGAAACTTAAATGGATTTATGACTTTTAAGATTTATTTTTTATCTATGCCTGTCTAACACTTTTAATGCTATCATGGTATTTCCTTAACATGTTTTATTGTATTTATTAGAGTAACGGAAGATCCTAAGGGTGTAACGATCAGATATAAATGGGCTTTAAGTGTTAATGGTGTGTGGTTAATGTTATTAAGTATCATTTATCGATTTATTGTAATTTGTTTTAGTAATTCAATTTAATTGATGTTGTAAATTACGTTACGTGTTCTTTCAGTGCTTATCAAATTTTAATTGGTAAAAAATATACTTGTTATAATAATTATCGTTGTTTTCATTTACTATCCTACTTAATAACACTGTTTTTAAATAAAGGGTTTTTTGCACGTTAAATTGTATTTTTGACAAGGTTAAAGTAATTAAAAGACAATAGAAAGTATCATATGTAAGTATTTTAAAGAAGTAACGGGTCATAAAAATAAATAAATATTATAGGGACATTCTTACCCAAATTGACTAAGTCCCACGGTAAGCTCAAGAAGGCTCGTGTTGTGGGTACTCAGACAACGATATATATATAATATACAAATACTTAAATACATAGAAAACATTCATGACTCAGGAACAAATATCTGTGCTGACCGGGATTCCAACCCAGGACCATTCGGCAGGGTCACTAATTCGGCAGGGTAAATATCAAATGATATTTCGTACATAAGTTCCGAAACATTCATTGGTACGAACCGGGGTTTGAACCCGCAACCTCCGGATTGTAAGTCGCACGCTCTTACCGCTAGGCAACCAACGCTTACCTATTAATAAGTTTTAAACTCGCTTAAAACTTAAAATGTATTAAGTAAGCTTTACTTTTATTATAGACAACAAAGCTCGCTTAAAATTTATTAAAAATAGATTTTTATATATTGTATACACTGAGCAATCAAAGTTTTCTAATTTATCTATGCTTAAAGCACCTAACCTAACCTAAAAATGAATTGACAGAAAAAAAAGACTAATTGCATAGCATAACATCAATTGGCTGTACTTACAAATCAGTATTTTTGAAAACTTTTCTGAGAAATGATTACAAATATTGCACGTAATTGTAGGTCGGTACTTAAGGAAGCTTATGGTACAGTCGCCATCAGATTTACTGGAGCGGCCAAGGTGCCCACAAATATCTGAACACGTCTCTATTGTCAAGACTAACGTCGTGCGTCGAGTGCGTGTTCACTTCAGATATTTTTGAGAGGTGTTTTTGGTGGTGGTGTATTTTTGACGTGGTCGGCCGCTTCGATTATATCTTATGGCGTCTGTACAAAAACTCCATAAAAATAGCATAATCATTATACATGACGCTTAGCGAGCAATCCTATTCATAGCTATTTAAAATCGGTGTCCTGTAAATAAGAAACTAAAGAGAAAAAAATCTTATCCCTCTCACACCTCGAACATCTACGGCTTCAAAGAGCCCCGTCGCGTATGGTCAGCCCTTAATCGCTATACGGCCCGATTCGAAGAATGTTTAAGACACGATTGTAAATACGGCTCAATATAGATTGTGTGGACGGTTTTATAATTGTACTTATTGAAAAAATGTTTTTCTGTTACTCAGTTAAAAGATAAGGGTAAAATACGTTTTCTGCCAACAAACTGTTTTAAAGTTTGGCAGATAGTGGTAAATGTGAATGTAACACTTACTTTATGAATAAAAAAAAAACGACATGTCAAAAGTGATGTTTATTTCGATTCCGCTGTGATCCCAATAAGATCTATCTACGATATTTCTAACGTCAATGTGACATTGGTTGCCCGAATCGAGCTGCTTCTGTCAATTATACGACATATAAACGATAACTTATCTAAACCAGAACTTATCGTTATCGTATCTGTTTCTTCGAATCCGGCCGAATTTTTAAATCCTCCTAACTCGAATAATTAGAAAATCGAAAAAACAGACGTAGGGGCATAGCTGTGGTTGATGTACAACATATGGCGTCAAAATATTTTCAATCATTTTAATATCCAGAGAGCAAAATGAGGACGAAGTTTGTATGCCACCGGATCGAATAACGCTACCATAGCTTTCGCTTGGAAACCGCCGGACGGAAGCCGTGGCTCCGGGCACCCTGTACACTATTGCCAACGATCCGTCGTAAGAGAGCTACGAGCGGTCGGGTTGAGCTGGAGCGAGGCCAGAACGCGAGCTGAATATAGGCAGGCGTGGCGAGCTTGTGAAGGCACTTTGCACTTCTGGGGTGCCTAAGGACAACAACAACAACAACAACGTTTGTATGAAAAGGTGATTTGGCGCGGGTCACAGGAACCTAACCGCCGTCAAATACGGACTTACGCTCTTTTTAAAACGAAATTCTGAAATGACATGAAATTAATTGTAATACAAAGAAACTAGATTGAGTAGAAGTTTTATTTAAGCTCGGGTTTTAAAATATAAACGTACTTAACGTACCTTCGATTGTATGGGAAGCTTTTTAACGGCGGACTCATGTGAATTAAAAAAGTGACAGTTAAATAAAATCTATGAATACTTTTACCAGCATCCTCACGCTAGACCGACCCGGGCCCGGGCCCGCTGATCGGTGATCAGCGATCACGTGGTGCTTTCCATAGAAAACGAAGCGCTGCAAGCTCCGGCCCGGACCCGGTCCGGTCTAGTGATTCATCCTATATTCTGCAAAATGTCAAACGAATAATGTATATATGGGTTCGAACATTAAATGTAGAAAAAAACTTGTACTTAAATTCTTATCGAACTGTACCCCTAGTGTAAATTTATTCGATAGCGAAACGTGACGTACGCGTTTGCGTTAAGTCTCATTTTGTATGGGATTTTGAGTTTCCAAAACGTCCCGCTTGGCGCGCTTTTTCTAAATCCCATACTAAATGAGACTTAACGCAAACGCGTACGTCACGATACGCTATCGAATAAATTTACTCTAGGAGCTCTGATATGGTTATGATAAAAAACAGTTTAACTAATATACTTGATATTCAATAGTCTGATCAAGGTAAGAATATAGTTTACCGTACAGGATTACCTACGCTATGATTGTTAAGCACTACATCGCTGCCTATCCTTGGGTACAGTCGATGACAAGATGGTTTTAGACTCCAAGGGAAGATATTATTGTTAGGAAAATGTTTTTTTTAAATTTATTATGATGTTTTAGGATTACAAATTTAAGGTTAGGTATATGTATGTATGTATGTATGTATATACTTTATTGTACATAGAAATAAAAACATGAAAAACACAGTTACAGAGTAAATTAAATACAACAATGGGGAACTTATCCCTGTATGGGATCTCTTCCAGTTAACCTTTGAGGAAATGAGTAAAACAGAAGTAACGGTATATATAGAAAATGCAATAGTCAATTGTTTTCTAATTAGAATATTTCCTAAATAATTCGATACATTTCAAATTTGATTGCTTTTTATTCATACTTAAAAAATATAACAAATTATTTTGAAATTATATTTAGTACAAGAAAACTCTAAAATAGAAGTTTTACTAGATGGTAGCAATACCAATACAGGTTTCTCGTGGCAATGAGAACAAAAATTCTTATAAGATGCATGTAAAGATTAATTAGACATTTTGTCATTTAACGGTTACGTGTATTCTTGTTGGACACAACACTTACGTATTCTAATAGGATCAAAATTAATGAGAGTATGTTTTTTTTCGCTACGGTCATGAACTTGAATTCTTAAGCAAATTAGGGTTCAAGTTATTTCTAGTAAGCTAATTTGGTTGTTCAATATAAAATATTGATTTGCAATGTCAAATGTAGTTAACTCTAAGTGGTTTACTAATTTATTTATATAATAATATATACAGATGTATTACAGTAACTGTAAAAATACTAAATGACATTAATAACTAGCTCAAATCCAAAATAGGCCCTTAGGCATCGTACCAAGGATGCTGATGGCATTTCCTTGTTACATATATCGCATCGTTTACTAATTAAACTCCTTGTCTGATAGACGGAAATGTTGATCTTATAAAGTTTTTTTTTTTTACAATTACTACATTACATTGTCTTTCAAGGCTGAGTACTATATAATACATATACCAGATCTATATTGAAAAATGTTGGAATAATAAATAAATATTATAGGACATTATTACACAAATTGCCAGCACAAACACAATAAGGCCTACGAGTACCTACTTAGACAACGATTGTAATATGTAACAGGTATATAAATATTTATAAGTACTCAAATACATCGGAAACAAGCGTGACTCAAATATCCGTGCTCATCACACGAATAAATGCCTTTACCAGGATTTAAACCCGAGACCATCGGCTTCATAGGCAGCAACTGTGAAATCTGAAAATGTTAGAAAGACAGCCAACTGGTGGCTGTGAGACACATCACTAGCTATTTGATAAATGACAGATATCAAATACTTTGAGGGTTCATTTGCAATTTTGATATATTCATATGATGTAAAACTAAAAAAAACAGAAATAAACAGTTTTTTTTATATTGTGGTCAAGCCAAATGCGATAGGTTCCTACATAATCGTTTTTTAATTAGCTCACTACGCACTTCGCTCATAACCGAACTTATCCAATTAACCTGCAATAAAAGTACGTACCTACTCCCATCTTAAATACCGGCAACGGACTTGCAACCCCTTTGGTTTTGCACATCGGCGAAGGTGTATTACGCACATACATCATAAAAATAACTACTATTTCACAAAATTTCCGAATATCAAACAACGCCACAAAACAAAAGTAAACAACGCGCTACAACACTTCCGCGCGCGGCAGTACAAACGTCGTTTTATGCAAATCCGTGAGGGCGTGCGATTGAACATGCATGGCGCCGCCAACGGGCCCTTGTTATCTTGCAACTTGTTACAAGGCACGAGTTGCAGCAAAAAGGTTATTGAATAGGCTCAAAATCTATTTCAAGGTTCTTTACAGTTTCAAATAAGTAGTTACACTTTGTTAACCTAATTAAAACGGCTAGGCTTAGGCTTTAAAGTATTTATTTCAAGATTTTCAAGAAGCTCGAAATAAAGTATAAAACTATAGTGTCAATTTTCATATTTTAAATGAACTCACATTAGAAATGTTTGTTTATATTTATTTATTCTCTGTTTTTATATTATAAATAAACCTCCTAAAAATATTTTACGCATATTTTATTTTTATTTAACGTCCACAGTGACATCTATTTAGTATTTTCGTCCCTATTTGGAATTAAGGATACAGTGCCATCTATGAGAGGGCGATGTAATTATAGAAATCTTATCTAATTTCAGACTGGTTAACTCCTATTTTCAAAAGTACTTGGACGACATCTTTATTATAATTGTTCAATTTATAAACTCACACGCATACATCAAACCATTTTAATTTGCGATTAGAATATAAGTATAACTTAATATTCTTATTAGATTTTTGAGCTTAATAGACGTCTAGCGCCACCTATCGCCGAGTAGACAAACTAAACATGTCATGTCGGTAAAGCAGAACACCGAATGCTTCGGGACGCAAATTTCGGCATAGAGATTTAGAGAACAAAAGTTAAACTTTTGTTTCATTGTGAATACGAACTCTGTGGAGTTTTTAAAGAGGGAATGGAACCGGTCGAATTTTGCATTAGGTCTCTTCAAAAACTTTTAAAATCCTTTGTGTAGCTTGGAGAACTCCGGAAGTCGGCAACTTTCTTTGAAATAGTAACATTGGTTGCTATGCTTTTAACTGGCGATTGTTTATTTTATTTAGTAAAAATATTTTATGTAAATTATTTTGTATGGGTTTTATGATTTGAGCGTTACTTGCAATACCTACCGAATTACAATAGAGCCTGTACTATCTAGTCTTCTTGTTTGTTTTATCTATTTATTTAGGTTATTACTCTTTATTTTTGTTTGTAGGTTTTGATTGTTTTGTTATTAAAATGTTACAATTCATGACACATTCGCATCTGACTTGAATTAGTGTAATTATATTAATAATAATAAAAAAAAAACATTTATTCTGGTAAAAAAAACCCTGCTTTTACAATTTTGTTTTCTTCTGCCAAACTGCAAGACAGTTTGTTGGCAGAGGGAACTCCCTTAAATACAGATGGGTTAGCTTATTGCCTAGTTAATTAATAAGTAAGTACGGTACATCTTATAGCTTATAAGCTTATAATAAAATTAATTGTGTAAATAGTTTGGTATCTTTTTGCTATTTACTTTTTACTTTTTTTAGAGACCAAACAGAAGAGTCGTTGAATACAAGCAACCAATACAGTCTATGACTCTTCTCTTTCCGCACATATTCTACTTATTATTAGAGGGAACTTGTTTGTATATAAATTATATGTATGAAGAAAAACTAAAATCCATCCAGGTAAACAAGACCTGCGGTCCGATTCGAAGAATGAAATACGATAATGATAATCAAAGGTTAACTGGAAGAAATCCCTGAAAGGGATAAGTTCGGCTTTGTACAAATGATGTGTGTTCTTTCCTGTTTTATGTTTCTTTTTGTACAATAAAGTTTTTTACTACTACTTATACTAGCATTCCATTACTGGTGCCTGTTCCATTATAGGGGTGTTTACTACATTCATCTATGTCCAGAAGGTAGAGACACACTGTATAAAAGCCTCGTGACTATATAAAACCTCCGAATATATTCACTTAGCAACAGCAAAACCAACTGCAACTACCCCCCAGAATCGGAAAATTCGTCCTAATGATAATAACATATTGGGAAAGATCAGACAGCCACCCCGGGAGTGGTTTTACCGGTCGTATTTCACTGTTTATATAACATCTATAGAGTGAGGGGTGTGCCGTGAGCCCGTGACATGGCTGGCGTGGCCGTTGGTTAAGCTTTCGGGTCTTTGAACGTCTTCGTTTGATTACTTCATTTCAGACAATATTAGACTCTACGGTGTATCGATCCTTACGTGTCTTATCATGTAAACAAACGTGACGTTCCAACAATACGATTCATAGACAATCTAGACATCGTAATGTCAGATAATCCGTTCGTTTATGGAGGCAAGGAATGCAATTTCCATAGGCAGAACTGGTGCAAAAGTGTTCAGCTGTCAGCTATAAATTATAGTTCCAAAACTCTCCAGAGTAGCCGCTAGAGAATCTAAGAACCTAGGCGTTATTGAAAGAGTGAAATGCGCTGTCTATGATTTGATTTTTTTTTTTTCAAATATTCTAGGTATAATAATAATAAAATTCTTTATTGTGCACTACTAAAGAAAAGCTCATATTACAAACAAAGACAAGACTTAAATTAGTAGGTAACAACAGGCGGACTTATCGCTAAAAGCGATCTCTTCCAGACAACCTTCAGATAGCTAACCGGTGGCAAGAAATAGGCTATTGGGCAGTGCAAAACAACAATAAAACATACACTACATAAACAGCATAAATTATTTAAATTACAATAATACACTACATAAACCTACATAAATAAATATTAAGCATTCTAGGGAGTGAAGTAACAACCAGGTAGAGAAAATAAAGGAGAATTTACTTACATGAATGAAATGACCAAGACTAAGAAAGTGATAAATAATGCTCTTTAAGACGTTTTTTAAAAATGGTTAAGGATTGAGCTCGTTTTATATCAATGGGCAAACTGGAAAGTGAAGGATTTGATGTAGTACTAGATGACCGAGGGGGAGCAAGAAGAAGATTTTGAGAACACCTAAGAGACGAAAGAAAACTAAACCGCTTTTTAAGGTAACCAGGAGTATTAGGAATAAATATGGTACTGTAGAGAAGAGAAAGGATATGCGTATTACCTCGAAAACGTATCGGTAACCACAGGTATTGTAGCGCCGCCTATTTAAGGTTTTTTGACGGACACTTTTTGGTACAAGGGGATTGCATTCCTTACCCCCACCTTCCATACGTTCGTTACTGTGGTTATTGACGAAAATCTTATTAGAAATAACATTTTCAGACAGTGGTGGAAGTCCATAGCCACTTTATGGATGAATTTCATTCCTTATGTGTCCATGCAGTTTTGCAGCTTGCTGTACACACTAACCTTGGCTTGTGCTGTAGGTACTTGTGTGTAACTGAATTGTAATTATATTTGATCTTTGTTATATTAAATTTTTATAAGTGAACCTGTAATTGGCACTGTATTTCCATTGTATCTTATAGAAATGTTTAAAGCAGTTGGTTTTTCATGCATGTAATTTAAAAAAAATAGCACAATAAGTTACAAAGTTATAAGTTTAATATTTATTGGTACATTGGAAATTGTGTTAAAAGGTCCTTTTATTCAGCTTAATATCCCAAAGTGAGTCCTAGGACACACTACGTGACGCTGGTTTTCAGTGAAGTCTGGTAAAACTAAGACTAACTAACTAGTTAGTAACTAGTCTGCGTAAATTACTTTAAATAGAAAGTAAGTTACGTTTTTTTAGCCTATTTGTGTGTCCCACAGCTGGGCAAAGGCCTACCCTCTAGCTTTCCAATCCTGCCTGTGCTGAGCAAGATCCCGTCAGTCCCGCTGAAACGCATCCAAGTCGTCCCGCCATCTCTTTCTCGGTCTGCTTCTGCCACGACTACTCTGGGGATGCCAGCTAGTCGCTATTTTAGCCCATCTGTCATCATTCATCCGGCAGACATGTCCAGCCTAGTCCCACTTTAGCCTGGCAGTCTTCATCCCAACACCGACGACACGAGTTTTGGAGCGAAGCTCTGTGTTCCTCACCCTGTCAGATCTTCGGACACCCAGGATACTCCGCTTTATTGCCCTTTGGCAAACCTAGAGCCGTGATTTTTGCGCCTCAGTTAATGGACCAGGTTTGGGCACCATAGGTGTGGATGGGTAAGATGCATATGTCGACGAGTTTGCGCTTTAGTGCAATTGGGAGTTACGTTAGTCTGCGTAAATTACTTTCAATGGAAAGTAAGTTACGCAGACGTAAGCGAATAGGTATGTCAGTTTGGCACGCTAAGGCAGTCGTGGTAAGGCTACTGACATCGAGCGTTATTGAGTACTGACCTATGTTCTGTGAGGGCGACGGGATATGTTTGAGTTGTCCTTCTCTGTTCTCAGGTGCAGACATCAAATACTTGACATCGGCAAATTTGTACCAACTTGTTTGGCCAGACCGCCATTAAAATAAAAGGGAAGAAGCAAGGGTATTGACATTTGGCTCTTTAGTGTTTATACTGAAACCTTATTTATTGCAAACTACAGGTACCATATTGTAGCAATTTTTTACAAATTAGAATGACAAAGTCGGAAAATTTTTTTGTAAATATTTTTTTATTGGATATTTTATTTAGAACTATAATTTGAGCGTATATGTTTCGTATTAAATAAAATTGTAAAAGATGCACTATAAAGGAACCTTTTTACTTCTTTTATTCTATCTACAATGGATTATAATAGTACATTACGATACAAGTGCGAAAAATAGGAAATTCGAAACGAGTGGCGATAAATTGAAACACGACCGAAGGGAGTGTTTTAAATCGACACGAGTTACGAATTACCTATTCGCACATGTATCGTACAACGTTTTACAGTACATATGGCCCTTTAAATGTTCGACACAGTAACGTAATATGCTAATTTTCGCACTAGTGCTATAAAGTAGCACCATATGTACTGTAAATATTATTATAGTAATACGTATGCCATCAAAAACTTAACTTGTAAAAAAAAACATGTCAGTTCTACCGTAAAAGTTGTGAGATCCATGTGGGTTAATTTATTCAGTCCCTACTTAAGGGACCTTCTGTCTTAAGTTATTATGCAATTAGCTAACCTAACAATATCTCATAGTGACCATATAAATATAAAAAAACCTTTTATATTTTAAATAAACAGATTGACTTGGCAATCGCAGTAAACAATCTAATTTAATATAATATGTATTGCTTGTGAGATACCTACATTGTTTTCATGCGATGGCCAAGTCATTCTCTTTTTTTATAACAAAAGATTTTTAATATTGCTGTGAGATGTAGTTCGGTCCTATAAAATTGAACCTATCGCTGAATTAACATAGGTATATCGACCTACAATTAACTACCGGCCTATTCGTGAGCAATAATTTGTAGCATGAAATACGCCACGATAGTGTAATTAGGACAAATTTTGACGTCTAACTGTCAAAAGTTTTAATTTCGTTTCACAAAAAAATAGAGAATTTAGTCGATCAACTTGTCTTTTTAACCGACTTCAAAAAAGGAGGAGAATCGTGAACCGATTTTCAAAATTTTTTTTTTAATCGAACGGGTATAACCCCGAGATGGTCCCGTTAGCACCAAGTTGGGGTCTGATGATGGGATCTTGGAGAAATCGAGGGAACTCTTCAAATGTTATAGGTACATGTATGGCGCTTTTGGTAATTTCTGAACTCGGTTATATTTTTTCTTAAAAGGTTTTATAGCCGGAAGTAATAATCGTGGGACAGAATCTAGTTTCCGAGTCTACAGTATATTTTGTTTTCATTCAATTATACCTTTTTAAAATCATACAACATGAAATATTAAATAACATTAAGGTTGACTGGTAGATAATGGCCTCGTGGCATTAAGTCCGACTTTTGCACTGTAGGATTTGTTTCCTTTCGTGCAATAAAGATTAAATAAATAAAATATCATATAAAAAACATCAAAATAGCCGTTTTGTGTTTTTCCACTTCTACATACTTTCTGTTCTACATGATTAATTAGTATTAACGCAATTATTTAACGCAATGAAAAACTAGGACTTTGGGTTTTCCTTTTTATCAAAATTTGGAATACAAAACACTGATTATTTTTATTTTTAATTTTTAAAAGCGAAACCTATAATCCTAGATTATGCTGAAGCGATCGACGTAATTTGTTAAGATTTAGTTAGTGGAAAAAGTTTTCTCCCGAAATGGAATTTCATAGAAAATAGTACAGTTATTACGCTAGGATCGCAAAGCTATTCTTTCCTCTCAATGAAACAAATGTATTGATAAACTTAATTCAACCCTGCAGGCAAAACTTTATGTAAAGAAATATGTACTTATATGTGCGTATAATAAACAGCATTGCAAATAAATAAAACCATTTTAATAACCATTTCGTAAACATCATAAAATATTCACATAACCAATTTAATTGCTATAATTACTCAAATTTATTCATACAGGTGCACATTATCCATTTTCATAACAATTTAATTTATTGTAAAATTACAAAGAATGAACAATTTAATTTAAGACAGTTCGAACGACATTTACCTAAGTATATAGTTCGTGTCATCCACGATGACGCGCATCTAAACTTTAATATTATGACAATAGGTGTCAAGGTCCGCGTCGTCGTGAATGGCACGATCTATAATAAGTAACAATTTGTGAAACATGTGAAGTTGTTGAAGGAGTTAATTGTCAGGTTGTCGCTCGCAACATTGTTGTATCTGTAACAACAGTAATAACACATATTAATTTAATGACGAGTTTGTGATCTGTTTGTTACTTTGCTGTAGTCAACATGGGAGTTCTTGGAATTGAAAATAAACCCAGAGGCATATTTTGATTGTACTATCATGTTATGAATTTGATCTGGATTTGTCAGTGTCAAAAATTACGTTTCTGGTTGAAGAAATATCACTTAAACATTGACCTGACAGATCATATCCATATCCATACCCCAGGGGGTTGGGGGTCATCTATTAATTATGTCACACGAATTTCTAGGATTTTAACCCCTCCCCTTGTCACACTTGGTCACATTTGGCATCCCCCCTGGTGTGACGTCACATTTTTCGTATTAGGTATTATTAATATATTATTAAAATATTTTATAGACGCCACAGGTGACCAGAATGCTGGCCAGTATTTTGCTCAACGCATTAGCATGCCATTCAACATGGCAATGCGGCCAGCCTTCTGGGCACACTGCCCATCGGCAGTGACTTGGAGGACGTTTTTTATTTTAAGTTTATTTATATAGTTGGTCAAGTAAATCTTGTCAGTAGAAAAACGCAGCAAATTTGAAAAATCGCGGGTTAGCATTAGCAACACTGTGTTCGTATAATTCCAAAATCGCGTGTCATCTGTTTTATCTGTGGAATGTGGATCGCCCATCTTGTTTGTTTACATTCTGAATCGGTGCTATTTCAAGAGAAATTTCTGCTCCCACCATTAAAATAAATATCAATATATTCAATAAGATTGTGCATAAACTTATCAAAGTCAAGATGCCTACAATGTAAGTACAATCATGCTCGTTAATTGTAGCCATTAGAAAAATTTGAGGTTATGATAATTACTGGAAGATCCCGGAGAATTTTTAAGATAATGTGCAGTTTTTTTTTGTTTCAGGGAAAATTAAAAGAATATAGGCGATTATCGTTCCAACAACTCGTTATTTAACTTCACTGCTTCCACTGTGGAAGTGTGCAGTTAATATTATATACGTTAAAGAACTTTGAATTTCAATCTGAAAATCGTCTTGAACGAACGAACACGAAACGCAACGCCAATGACGGCAATACTTCGATTTTCCGCACCTTTTTTACCTTATTTCAACCCCCTTTTTCCTATGCAACGTATTCTAATGCCTTGAAACTTCGTAACTGTCAATCACGTATTACGCCACACGCATATACGAATGGCGTCTCCCGAGGGCCAGGACCCCACGGTTTTATATTGAGGGTGGCGCGCCTCCATATTTTTTGTTTAATCGATCTTTTAATATTGAGCCGTTTGGCGTATTTATTTCATGTGAGACTGTAATGTATGAAATGATGTATATCGGTTGCGACTCCAATGTTACCCGGCATAGTTTTGATGAGATGCAATGTGATACAAATAGTTTACTAAACAAATTGAATTAGACGAATTTTTAAAACACCAAAAATTTCATCAATGCACACTCTACGCAAATATTTATTTTCAAAACCTGCTGAAAAAGCGCAACCATAACCGTTTTTTAATGTTCCTATCAGCCCGATTCGAACTTTATCATTCGTCAAATATTAGGTTTCTTCGAACAAAGACGTAACTTTACATAGTAGTATATCCGATCCATATCGTATCTAGACCTAATATTTGACGCATCTTAAAGTTCGAACGTGACAGATGCTACAAAAAGTCACCTGACTATTTTCATGTAAGTATCGATTGGCGTTTTCTATTAACGATTGCTATCTTGGCTTGCCTTTTCCATTTTCACTTTTTGTTCATGACTAAAGAACCTATAGATTACATATTAAAACATCGTTAACGAACTAATGTTAAATACATTAATAAAAATAAACTAACGTATCATTAAACAAAACTAAATTAAAACTAAAAAAGAATACTTAATAAAATAAAATTACGTCTGGAAGTTTGGCCCCTTTGGCATGGTGCCGAGGATGCTGGCAGCATTTCCCCGCTGTATTGCGATGCTAATACGTTGTGCGAGAAAGCTGCCAGATCTTCGGTCACCTGTGAAGTCGACCAGAAATAAGTTTAATTAAATACGTGTTTGGCAAAAATTTGATTCACACTACTCATCGAGAGGCAGCTAATACTCATCGAGACAATTCTAAAAACCCCAAGCATAATTAGTAACTGGCTCAAAAACTTAAGTTATAATGAAATAGAACAAATGTTAGAATAACGTACACGCACACACACACACACAAACACACACACACTCACACTCACACTCACACACACATACACATACACACACACACACTCCACAAATATGTTTTATTTATTTTTATTTTTCTTTGTTTTTCCTTATATAGTACTACAGTACCAAATTATGTACCTCTTCTTATTATTTTATATTGTAAACCTTTTATTGACGCCTTCAGTGCATCTAAATTTTATATACTTAAACCAACCTTTTATTATATAACGTTTCCTTTAAGTTACAACAAGTGGAAGAGCGGTGTTCTCTTAACACAAGTATTTATAATACTTAAATAGAGGCACCAGTTCAGACTATGTAATTAATTAAGATACTGAATAAATCATTTTTATTTATTTATTTAATTAGGTTGCGTTGTTTCATCACGGAGTTCCTATAGCCACCTCAAGTCTCCATCATCAGATCAGCTCGATGGTATTACAACATTGCTTTGTCACCCGACTTACACATGTATGATAGTTTTTACCAAACATCATCATGTTTCGACGGCCCGTTTGGCCTAGTTGGTAGAGTACTTACATCCTGCCTATGAAGCTGATGGTTCCGGGTTCGAATCCCGATAAGGGCATTTATTTGTATGATGAACACAGATATTTGTTCCTGAGTTTTGGGTGTTTTTTTTTTTAATATGTATATAAGTATTTATTTGTCTATATACGTATGTATATCGTCGCCTAGTCCCCATAGTACAAGCTTAGCTTTGGGGCTACGTCGATCTGTGTAAGATTGTCCCCAAATATTTATTATTTATATTTTAAGGTCTCAGGGTGGATTTTAGAACAAAAACGGCAGAATAACAAATCACAATTATTTTATTCAAAGTTCTAATAAATCTCACAAAATTAAAGGAACAAATCGCACATTTTATATTACATAACGAAATATAAAATAACAGCATGGAACGATATCAAAGTAGCTCACGCGATCACGACGGCAGCCGAAGGCAAAATGTCCCGAGCAACGGTTTGCACCGGTTTTTATAGCCTATGCCTGGTAGGGTAGACTTTATGTTGCCAACAATATACTTTTTTTTCCCATGCAGATGAACTTGCGGACAGAAGCTCGTATGTAATTATACATTTTTTGTATTTCTCAAAGTGGGCAAGGTTGATATAATCTTCCGATCCCCAACAGATCCAAATCTCCTAATAAAGACCACAAATGTCTTATAGAAAACACAAGCCTCTTATCTTCAGACAATGCATGCACACGAGGGGCACAACCAAGGGGCACAACCATTAATAACCGGATTAGGGGGCAGAAAGAATAAATTGGGAAGAAACCGCCGGGGGCAAGATTTATCGGGTGCTTAGCATAAGTTGCGCCGAGATGCGTTTTTCATTAATTTCCCATTGGCTGTCGGGAAATGGTGGATACGGGGCTGTTTAGGCCGCTTAAATTATTTATGAGGTTTAGGATTATTGTTGCTTTGACGAAACAGTGTAGAGTAGGTTTCTGATCGAATGGTACCTAAGGATTGTGGCTTCATAAACCTACGAAGATAATAATATATACTATAGAAGATGTATACTTCCCTCTTAAAGTAGCAAGTTTCAATTTATACGAAGAAATGAACATAAATACCACGTGATAATCCGTACAAAAAGAAAAGTTTTTCTACTTCTAATATTTTCCATTCTCTATGATTTTTAGCATGTTATTGACACAATGAAAAACTAGGTTTATAGGTTTTCCTATTTTTCAAAATTTGCAAAACAATTTATTTTTAAAGCGAAATCTATAAACCTAGAATATATTCTGCTATATATAGACACCAAATCAAAGTGATTTGTTAAGATTTAGTTAGTGGGTAACGTTTCCTGCCGAAGTGGAATTTCATAGAAAAACGACCGTTATTTCGCAGGCTAGGCTAGGATCGCAAAGATATTGTTCCTTCTTAAGGCTTAGAACGCACTGCAATGAATTTCTTGCGGTTTCAGAACCACAACGTGTAACGTACGGCATTCTTCGTAAGCGCTTGCAGTTGCAAGACTGAAACCACAAGAAATTAGACTAAATACGCAAGAAATTAATCGCTGTGCATTCTAAGCCTAAGATACAAAAAGCAATGCAGAAAAATGAAAAACTCAAGACGAAAACGCAACTTCTTGTAATAATATAGGAGGCAAGTATGGCTGAAGACCGTCTGGACGCCCAAGGTACCGCTGAAGAGACGAAGTGCAAAATGATGTATGAAACGGCTTTGGACAGAGCATGGCGGGCTTTGGTGTCGGAGGCCAAGATCCACATCGGGTCGCTGCGCCACAGCAGTAAGTATAGGAGGCAAACGAGTGGAAGAATTACATGATGGTAAACAATTATCGTTGGCCATGGATACTTGCACCACCTTCTGGTGCGTTGCCTAAAGGTTGAAGTATTTAGCTGTGCGAGGCAGGAAGTTTCAGGCAAAACGCATTTTATAGAGTAGCACAAATTGTTAATCTTGTAAGTTTAGCTGTTGATCTTTTGACGACAACAATAATAGCAAATGAAGACCTAGGCACTCCGAAATATGTCGCGCGAGTGACTAAAACACGTGAGTGAAACCGTAAAATATCAATCCCTTTTGACTTAGGGCTTAGCGCATTTTATTTTGTTATGAGTGGACACTGACTGATATTGATTAGTGAGATAGAAAAAACCGGGCAAGTGCGAGTCGGACTCGCGCACGAAGGGTTCCGTACCATTATTTATAAAAACGGCAAAGAAATTATGTTTGTTTGTTTGTTGTATGTATAATATTTATTTTATTCTGTTTTTAGTATTTGTTGTTATAGCGGCAACAGAAATACATCATCTATGAAAATTTCAACTGTCTAGCTATCACGGTTCATGAGATACAGCCTGGTGACAGACGGACGGACGGACGGACGGACAGCGAAGTCTCAGTAATCGGGTCCCGTTTGACCCTTTGGGTACGGAACCCTAAAAAAGATCATAGAACATATAGCGGGCCCGCTCAACGAGGAAAACGCAAGTAATTTTATCTCACTGACCACAGGTACTGTTAAAATCCTTTATTTCCGTTCTTTTCTTATTCTGTTCCTAACATAAAATGAGCCATGGTGCATTAAGTCCACCATCTGTACTTATTTTGATGTGCAATAAAGTTTAAAATAAATAAAATTATCTTAATGTAAGTATGTCTCACGACATGACAGTTTGACTTCTAATAACTACAAATCGTTGATTAAAACTATTTAATATATCTAAAATCTAAAAACAATAGCTATATCTGTGTTATTTACTTAAGCATTGTTTATTACATACTCCATAATCATTGCAAAAAAGTCTGCTATATATAATGTACTTATTATATTTATATTCCCTATTTCTCCAATCGTTGATTTGGCTTCAGCCTTCAGCAACCCTAAGAAATTACTAATCAAACCAAACAGCTAACTCCTTTCAGCCTACAAAGGAATATCGACCTTAAAAGCAGTTGCATTAAACTGGAATTAGTATTGCTCGGAATGGTAGTTGTTGCCTTATAGTTTAATAATAGAAATGGTAAATCAATCTACGTTTAATCAAATCGTAATACGCCTCGATCCCTGCGATGATTAGCATTAATCAAATCGAGCTGAAGATGGGATTTTATAGAGATGATACAACTTATTTTTTAAATAAATGTTACTCGCGTAAAGGAGGGCTAATTGGCCCATTAGCATGGGCATGCGGTATGTCACCGGATAGGTTATTCTAAGTTGTAAAACTTTTACTAAGACAGGTAGTCCCAAATCTTTGTGTGAAAAAAGTTATCGCCGCAAAAAGTAGCGTGAGTCGAAACGTGTCTATATAGTTTTTTTTTTCCGATACCTACTAAGTTCCTGTGTCGAAAATCATGAAGATTTGTTACTGTCAATGATTTTGTGTCCAGAATGTCACGATATTTTAGTTTTTTATTAGTTTTCTTAATGTATCAAAATATTCTTATAATTAAAAAAGTATATAGACATTTAGAAATATTTGAACATTACTGACATCAACAAAATAACACAGCCATATCAAAAATCCGAATAAAACATTTAAAAAAAATTTGAATATAATTATAAGATTAGAACAAAATTATTGTCTAATAAATTAAAATAAAATAATAAAAATATCAGAAATTTCAAATTAGATACAATCAATTACAATTACCACCACCGACTATTAAAACCGAGTTTTCTTAATGTATTTTTTGTCATTATTTTTTTAAATCAGAAATTTGACAAGACAAGATAAGCCATACAAAAAATGGAGTATATAAAAACCTTTCCGTTCCTAGTTCATGGGCCAGTGTCCATACAAATCTGTCCAAAATTAAATTTATTTGTTTTGGCCTCCTGGCCTTGTCGGTAGTGGCCCTGCGTACGAAGCATTTATGTGTGTGTTTGGTCACAGATTGCTTGCGTCACGGATGTTTTGTATTTAAGTATTAATTTGACACTATTTGTTACGTATATCATTGTCTAGAATCTGTACACACGTTTTATGTAGCTTACCGTGGGACTAAGCCGATTTGTGTAAAGATTGTTCAACAGTAAGCTCAATAAGGCTTGTGTTGTGTGTACTACCTATAGACGACGATATACAGTGTGTCTCGTCAACCAGACACACTGTATACGATGTATAGATAGATACACTGAGAAAAAAAATTAAACAATTGAAATTGCATCAACGTGTAATGCTTTAAACAGTTCTATATGAGCCTATCGAACAAAACAGTAAAGTTTAATGTTCCAAAAAGACAGTACATTTTATTGTTTTGTGTAGCAAAAATATAGTGAATATTCCCTTTAGGCGGGGCAAGACGGGTTCGTATTAAACCAGTTGAGTTTTAGGCCAAAATCTGAGTAAGTATGACTCTAATGTTGCCAGTTTCTATTTAATTCTGATTCTGAGTAAGTTCGATAATGTATAGAGCATTTTATTAGTTATCCAAGTTCCTAAGATGTCAGGTTATTAAGATCTCAAATTCCTAGCTCTTCAGATTCTCATAATGCCGGATTCTGAGTAGGTCAGAAAATCACATAACCAGAATTTTAGTATGTGCAATTCCGAGTACGACCGATTCGATGTTGATTGGATTCTGTTTAGTCTTTATTCTGAGAAGGTCAGGTAATATGTCAGTCATTTTTTGGGTGCGTCAGGCGAATGTACAGTCAAAGGAAAAATAAAATATTAGTTACATTAATAAAAAAATATGTATTTATTACAATATTTTTCAGGTAGGTATCTAATAAAAAAACGTAATATACCACTTGTTTTCAGTAGCTTAGAACTTAGAAACATTTTTAACTTAACTAAAGTAAGGTCCTCTTAAAATTCACCCTTTACTTCGAACGCGTTAGATACCTATAACTTATAAATTAAACGCCATCCGATAATAATCATTCAAAATATTTCATAATCACTTGAACAATCACTGGAAGATTCACTCTCGGAACTCGCACTGCTAGACTCATTTTTGTTACTCGTATCGCCAAATAATTCTCTCTTTACATGTCTTTCAAACCCGATAGTTTTCTGCTTCACGTCTGTGAGTAGATTTCGCACATGCTTATCATATTTGAGGTCAATTTTTCTAGATTTTTTAGTTTCTCGGTGGGCAGAGGCTTGTCTGATACTTATATCAAAATGTTTACCCTCCTTCTTTAGCACAAACAAAAATTTAAATATATTTGACTGTTTACACAGCTTTTTGTTGAACCTATTATGCCAACCTTCTAAATGATTGGTTGTGCGATATTTTTCCTGCGAGCAACCAAATATTTCCGGAGTTATTATTGACAGCCAAAAATCATTAAAATATTTGATAAATTGGTCGATATTATTCACACCAGGAAATTTTGAAACAAAAGCACGCCATGTTTCAGGAATATGTTCATTCGGTAGCAAGGGCAGATACGTCAGTAACCTGAGAAATGATGATTTCCCATCATCACTGCAGAGATTCATTTCTTTCCCTTTTCTCCAAATAGCTTTTATAAAATGCAGGAAGCATCCCGATTTCTTGACCGACGGAAAGACCTGAGATACAGCATTCAAAGGAGCTAACTCGAAGTCAGCCTTATAATGTTGGATGTTTGCATTCGGAATGGTTTGCAGTGCTTGAAACAGTCTGACGTACGTTTCCTCCTTTTTGTCAGGTAGAAGGGCGTATATGATTGGCACAATGGTGCGGCTACTATCGGAATCATAGTTCAACATGGCGTGTATCGTATACAGTTGACAGAATGGTTTCGGAACAACTTTAAAAGTGCCATCCCCGAGGAATCGAGTAGTCTTCCTTATAGTTTTTCTTGCCAAAGGAGTGCAGAAAATAAACATTTTGTCATTATCGTCGCCTTCTTCGAAAACCAAAAATTTTTCGCTTATTATTTTTGGTATTTGCACGTCTTTGGGATTATCAAATTTTAACGCCTCGGTACCCAAAGCCCGCTTTTTCCAGGCATATAAGGAGTCTTTTTTGGAGGAGAAGGTAGGCAGTAAGATCGAATGGTGCAAATCTTTAAGATCTTCTAAGGACTCCTCGAAAATAGGCTGTATAGGCTCAAAATTTTGTGCTACCTTTTCTTTACAACCAAACATCGCCCATTCAATGGAATTTCTTTCAAAGTCCGGGAGGCAGGTATGTTCACTTACCCGAATAACAGCACTCATTGATGCATTCATCGTCAAAGAAGCACTACACGAATCTCTGTTATTGCATCTAAAATTTAATGTCTCTGATTTTATGTTTTTGACATTGAAACGATATTTAAATCCGTTCAACAGTATGCAGGGCCGATCTTTAGCAGTTTTAACAATTTTAATGTCTTTATGTTCCATTATAAAAACTTCTCTAAAACTTACAAAGCACAATTTTATATGACTTACAATACAATACAGACATTAATGTGACATTGTCATTAAGAACTATCTATTAATTACTTTATCATATTTAATCTTAAAGTGGCCAGTATCTCAGATATCTGCTGATTGTACCTGGCCTTTTCGAAATTAAATATACATAAAATCTGTCCTAATAAGAAAGCGTTATTTCCAGAATTCATCATTAAAAGAATCTGCTTAATATTTTAATCGAATCGTTGCTAATCGGATAAGAAACTGCATAAATCCGATCCCAACTTATTACCAATCAGACGTATTACTGTCATGTCACGGGACCATATACGAATCTGACCTACTCAGAAATTGTTTTAAAAAGAAAGTGACTTCTATATCATAAGTCGTATGTCGATATTGTTTTGTTCAGAAAGATACCTATGGCGAATCTGGCCTCTACAGAGCCGGGCTTACTCAGATTCGGGCCCAAAAACGAAACTGTCTCAATACGAATCTGCCCTGGCCCGCCTAAAGGGAATATTCGTTTATTTTTATAGTTTTTTCAATACTTAGAAATGTTCAAACAGTTAACTAAATTATCAAACATTTGTATTAACATTGATATTGTATAAAGCAGTTAATCTTAATGAAAATCACTTTAATGTGTGCTCGATAGATCATATTTTTTTCAGTGTATAAATATAAATATATACATAGAAAATATCCATAACTCAGGAACACATATTCGTGACAAACACACAAATAAATGTCCCTACCAGTGCTCTAACCCAGGACCTTCTGCTTCGTAAACAGGGCCACTACGACTAGGCCAGAAGGCCATCTAAAAACAGTTCAAATTAGTACCTATTTCGCTTTATCAGCTCTCTCTACTTCCACCCCAAGAGACAAGCGTCCGAGCTAATTGATAATTACCGGAATTATCCACTCGCGGGACTCCGGGACTGAGTCCGGGATTACCACTCCATTTAGCAAGATATTGCTCAGCAAGGTAGGATAGTTATACTGTACTTTTTTTGGTTCTGCTGCAGGTAATCTTGGGATAAAGGTACCGTTCGGATACAGGCTGCATCAGCATTACTGCTGTAGTATTAATGTCGACTGCATTGGCAGTAAAAATGGAAAGTATGAAAAATGTATGGATACCTATTTTATTTTGGGACACTTTTTTTCTCCTATTAGGATGAAAAGGGCTCGCGATCCTGACTAGAAATAACAGAAAAATATGATTTATTTTTTGCACTGGAGATTTTTTTTGCAATTACAAAATATATGTTAATTCCCCTTGTATAAATATAACAAACACATTTTAGAAAAAGGTCACTTCTGTAGACAATACAATAAAAGTTAACGGCTCTGGTGCATAGATATCCCGTTTTTCTTATTTGAGTCTCACGTACGAAATATATGTTCTTAGTAGGTATGTAGTTACTTTTATTTCCTTAAAATCTAATATGAAAATAGATACTAATCGAATTTGAGACCAATCCAAATAAATAAAAATATAAATAAAATTGTAAGTTATAATTGCCCTCCTAGTACCTTATAATATAATATTACAAGTGTCGGATACTGTTATGAGTAAAACATCAATTCTATTATATAAATGTATAAATAACTACTTATCTTTGAATTAGAGTTAAAAAAAACGTACCCATAATGTAAGGTGGGGTAAGACTATCAGCGGGGCAAGACTAACACTTAGTTATTTAGTTAGTGCTTCTGGGCATTTTCCGCAAAACGACAACCATTGTGCCTATTTTGCGTAAAACGAGGTAGCGCTACTCTAACCACCCCAGCTTATAGGGAAAGACAAACGCAGGAAATCCTCGTACTGTTAGTCTTGTCCCGAGCAAAATAAACTATGTTCGTCTTACCCCACTTTACCTTATAGAAACGCATATATAAATTATATTTGAACAGAATTGGCTATAGCTTGCATCATTTTGATGTTTTATAAATAAAATGACAACAAGCATCTAATTGTACATTCCCCAACCTACCCCCACCCTGTACGGATATATCTACGAAATACATATTTTATTAAACCATCCCAGCACGTAGTTAAAAACTCTACAGTAACGACAAAAAACAAAGCACACTCGAGAAGGGGAGAAGGGGGATGCGTTCTCATATAAAATTTATTTCAAATAACAACCAATTTCACCCCGACTCACCCCGCTACGTTATTAGGAAAATATTTAATACAATTCTGTTTGTAACAACATCCACTGGATTATAAATCTTATTTATAAGATTTTAAGGTCGTTTTTGAGAATGTTGGGATGAGATAACAAAAATATTTCCGACTGACTACTCATCCACATTGCGCTTTATTGAAATGAAATAAAAGGAGAAAAAGGGAATTCCAAAATTGGTCTAAAGGTGACTTGGTACAAGTCGGGACAAAAAAACGGTGATACTCTTGTTTAGTAACGAAATAAAATGATTACTACAATATTGAGTAAGCTAGATAAGGTTAAATAGATTAGTTATGTCTGGCTATACTCTGAATGGTGAACATGTGTAGATCATACTGAACAACATTTACTATGGAACCAAAACCGAAAACGCAAAAAAGAAATCTGCTGTCTCATACATTTCGGCAAGTCATATGTCAAGGTTTTCTATGGAACAGCAGATTTTTTTCGCGATTTCGGGGTTTGCCCCATAGTAAAAGTTGCTCAGTATGACCTACTTATTCACTCCTCAGAGGATGGTCAAAAATAACAAATTCATTCTATATTGGGGCAAGATAAACAATTATAATCTTGGTAATCTTCGTACTGTTTATCCTGGTCCGAGCAAAATAAAACCATGTTTTGCTTACCCTAATATTTCTTATGACCATACCTAATCTTGCAGTTTGAATTAATATTACCAACACATTTGTATGACAGTTTATTCGTTTTGAAAAATCTATACCCTTATCAATATTATTAGATCTGCTATTTTACTAGTGTGCTTTCACAGTACAATATCATCTTTAGTAAGAAATTAAGTACCTATCGTACCATGTCTCGGTTTTACAAAATTATAGTTTTTAAATTTTTCCCTGTATTTGTAGTGAAAGATAATATTAATACTTGCCAAATTTCATTACCATACCATACCGAACCAGTCTAAAATGTGTCCTCGATATGCGTAACAAAGACGCGTTATCGGAGAGCACACCTACACTGTTTTTTTGAGCGTTGGACTAGCCCGCGCTTAGGTGCCAATTAGAATAATACGACCCTTTTTTGCAGGTAGTGGTTTTAGTTAACAATAGACAAAAGATTAGCCGCTTCGGGCCAGCTTCAAATCGAACGACTATATCTCCAGGTTTAACCAGTTAACCCCGGGTTAGTGGGATGGTACAAGTGGCACTAAGGGAAATAAACTTCGAGTGTGTTTCATTTAATCAGATAAAAAGGACATAGGTGAAGGTCCAGTTATTATGGAACGAAAGGGGTGTAGTTCTAGGTCAACGGAAAGTACCCTATTAATTTGTATTCCCTTGAAGGGTGTCGAAATTTACGTTTTTTGCGGCAAAAACAGCTGTATCTTTTTTTACATTACTTATTGTTTAACTCGATACATCCACGCGTTCCTGAGATAAAGGATCTTGACAGACAAACGGACGGACAACAAAGTTTCATTTTTTCCTTTTGTGGTACGGAATCTTAAAAACGTAATATATATTCTTATAGAAATTTGACATTCATGATGACATTGCCACACTTTATTATTTTTTTCCAATTATTGTCGGAGCTTGCTTGTTCCGATATCATATTTCAATTTTAAACAAACGCATTGGTTTTGGCAGTAGCTATAACTCTTGTTCGTCTCGGCCCCAAGTGTAAGAAATCGGCAACACGGATTGGCTCGAGGCTGAATTTTAATAAGATGTCACTGCCATAATAAGGGGGCGAAATTTTATTATAACCAAAAAAACTTAATTTAAAAAAATACGCGCCTAATTGGGCCTAAATGTGCAATCGGCGGTCATGATTCATTGTATTAAATTTTGCGGTGATTTTCATTAATGAAACATGTTTTCAAAGATAATGGTTTTTGTATTTATTTAAAAATGTGAACGATATTGAATTGATTAAGGTGATTGGTTATAAATGTGAATATTCGTTTTAATAAGTCACTTTATGTGTACGAATTTTATATTGGCGATAGAATATATTTATTTGTATTTGACCGCCCTTATTATTTTTATAGATTTAGATCTAGATTTATTTCTTTTGACGACTGTCTTGGCCTAGTGGGCAGTGACCCTGCCTATGAAGCTGATGGTCCTGGGTTCGAATCGATGAGCACTATTACAAGTATTTGTTTCTGATTCATGGATGTTTTCTTTGTATTTGTATTTATGTATAAATATATCGTTGTCTGTCGTTTATCCCACAACACAGTGTCAGCAAGATTTAGAATAAATATGAAAGCACTGTAATGTTGTTCCGTTGTGAGCAACAGCATCTCAAGGTACAATCAACGTCAATAATACAACTCCATAATTGTTACGATATTCCCCACAATAAATTTTATATGCCGGTCTTGCCCACATTGACCTTACTTATGTTGGAGGCGTGGAATTTGCATTTGTATCTTACCTATTTATCACAGTGAATCTTCGTATAACACAGGGATAAATGCGTCGCTTGAAATGAAATGCATTGAAATGAAATGAAATGCGTCTATTGAAGATATCTTCGAATCGCAACATATTATAATTATTATAGCCGTCTACATTAAAAATTCAGCGACTACACTTCGTGACACATCAGAGAGGGCCTGGGCCATAACCGCGGAAATCGAAGTTCGTCAATTGCGGGCATTCTCTGTCACTCTACGTCTTAGTGAGAGTAAAAGAGAAAGATCCCCGCAATTTACGAATTTCGATCCCTGCAACGAACGTGTGACACCTCTGGAATAGCAAGTGTCCATAGGTCACATGCAATATTTTTAAACATCGTTGAATAAAAAAACGTAGCATTCTTAAACGTGTTGTTCGTTTTTCTGCCTCCTTATACATTTTAGCAATAAAAAATATTGTACGAAATACAGCATAAGGCGATAATAGCAGGAGGGTCATCTAATTTGACAGTTAGGTATCTTAATGGGTGGTATTAATGGCGTCATTCCGTTTTTGTAGGGGTGCTAATTGAGGCTTTTTTGTCTTTAATTGCTTTTATAACACCGTTTGTTGTAAAGATTGTTATTATATTATAATTGTATTTAAAGATCCGTGATAATTGTCGGTTTAGAAAAATGTCATTTTAATTGTAGATAATTTGTGTTAATGTTCTAGTAGTTATACTTGTTCGGTTTTGTTTAGAGTAAATTTATTTTTATGTTATTTTTAGTCACTTTATTTAATTTTAAGTTTAATAAGTAGTTTAGTAGTAAGTTTAATTTTGCATATAATAACATAATACAATATAATACATATAAAACTTAAAATCTAAATCTAAAAATAAATAAAACTAATCTTAAAATAAATAATTAAAAACTATCCCCCTGCGGCATGGTGCCGTAGATGCTGGCAGCATTTCCTCGTTGTATCGCAATACTTATTCTCTGTGCGAGGAAGCTGCCAGCTCTACGATCACCGGTAGCGTCTTCTATTTTTTTGGCTAATTCCTTAAATAGTGTAGATGCATTCGGACCCCACGGGCCAAGGGTGTCGACGCCAAAAGGTACGAAATCGTATTCGGGGCCGAGACCCCTATATTTGATCTTTTTTAAATAATTATATCTCTGAGTCTGCACTGAAAAAAATATCATAACAGGCGAAATGCGAAATACCTAAACGTTTAAGAGGAAGTATTAATACGAAAAAAAAAATTACTTGAGGTTCCTACATTATAAAACGACCAGTCTGGCCTAGTGGGTAGTGACCCTGCCTATAAAGCCAATGGTCCCGGGTTCAAATCCTGGCATATATTTGTGTGATGAGCACGGATGTTTGTTCCTGTACATTGGTGTTTTCTATGTATTCAAGTATTTATAAATATCTATGTATGTATTACATATTATATATAAATATAGTTGTCTAATGTCTAAGTACCCACAACACAAGCCTTATTGGGCTTTGTGGGATTTTAATCCATTTGTGTATTAATCTCCTATAATATTTTATTTATTTATTTAATTATAAAAAAATCCTTCGCATTTTAAACACCTTACACATATTTTTTCAACGAATTCGAATTGTTTCGATAAAGTTTAAAAATACCGATTATAGATCTATAAAAAATCGTCAAACGAAAAAAACGCCTATCAAATAGTTCTGCTCGAAATACCTCCGGATAGAACGCAAACGTCAACGTCGGCCATCTTGGTTTCCCTCGCTTTTCCGCGGGAGGGGCGCGCCCTCATGCGGGCTTATGTGCCTAAACAAGGGACTTTCTATGGGTTCTGTCGGATATTTTTAATCAAATTTTCATTTGTGTGTACTGTTTTTTGTGATCGGAAGAATTATGTCTAATTTTAAAAATAGAATATAAACCTTATATAATATACTAGAAAAATGGCTACTTTGGTTTGGATAATACCTATTAGACATACTTAGGTAAATAAGTTGGTCAAATGCTTACCTAAGTTTAATTATGTATAAGTAAGCAAAACTTTTATGGTTTTGCTAAACGCAGACTTTTTGGGTTTTGTCGGTTTTAATCAAGTTTTGATTTGTTTTTTGTTGTTATTCGATTTTATGCTATGGTTTATGATTTACTTATTGCCACGGATCATGGGAGCCTGGGGTCCGCTTGGACCTAATCCCGAGACTCGGCGCAAGCACTTATTTAATTACGAAACAAGCAAACAAAACCAATTAAAACTGAAATATCACAAAAATAAAACTTTTTTACGAACAAAGCATTAGAAAAAAATAATTTTATCACATATCGAATACTTGACCTTTGTTGTACGTCATGTATATGTCTCTCGAATCGGTTATGTATATTATGTATATATATATATATATATATTTATGTAATTAAGTAGTTTATAATTAATTTATGTGTATTAGGACTAATTCTTTCAATAACAATTTCTTTTAGTTTTAAACGCACCGCCTACAATCTTTTCTGCTTTGCCCTAAGGTTGACTGGTAGAGAATGCCTTATGGCATTAAGTTCGCCTTTTGTACATTAAGTTTTTCTTTTGTGCAATAAAGTTTTAAATAAATAAATATACGCTTAGGTATAAAAAAGTATTGTGAAAATATAGTATTGTCGTTATTATGATAACATATATCTAGTATCGCATATCTAAAGAAAAAATACAATTTTTCTTGAGCCAAATGATAATATAAAGTAGTGACACTGATCTAGATTAGAATGTTACTTTTTTTTTCAGTAAAAAATTTAATGTACGAAAGATCTACAAATTCACAAAATTTCACTTTTAATCGCCAGTTTCCAATGATATCACATGAAAATATTTTGACTCAGAACTGGTTTATATAAATAATAATTTCACCTAAACGAATATATACGAATTAATAGTTTTGGACCACTGTAGATAAAGTTGAAATATTGTTGGGTGGTTGTACGGTACCGTAAAACCACCCAACTATAGTCCAATACTGCAACTATGGTCCACAAGTTCAAAAGGAAATCAAGTAGGTATCTATACACATGTTCCTTCCACACACCTTCCATTTATAAACATCTTTGCCTTAGAACTACAAAAATATAATAAAATACACACCTGAACGAGAAAAATTGAGTTTATTTGTGGACCATAGTTGGGAGCTTTGGACTATAGTTGGGTGGTTTTACGGTACCTAAATATCTTCCTAGGGACCCCAAAAAAGCATCGTCAAAGATTATCGGGCGCAAGGCGACGCGCAAACAAGCTCTTTGAAACAGCCCACTGGGCCAAAGAAAACATCCAATAATGCAATCATTAGCTTTATTTGATTTGTACTTATTTATATACGTTTGCAGCGAGCATATCAACATATGTGCCATTTCAATCAAAAGGGTACTTATTGTTGGTTCTCAATAAGGCGTTATTTCAATTTATTTAACTTAATGGTAGGTATCTAAATTGTAGTGTGGACAGGTGCGTCTTGAGTTGTTCAACTCCGGCTGTGTTGCTGCCGCCACCTATCTCCTTTACCCTTATTAAGACCAACCAAGAGTGAAAGAGATGGCATTATGACCTGACCGGTCAGATAGTTTTGCGGATAGTATAGCGGTTTGGGCGATAACCACTTCATCTTTTGATGTACTCGAACCCAATTTCCAAGTTTTAGTGCCATAGGATCCGAAAAAAAGTGTTTTATAAAAATAAGTTTTGATCGATGAAGGAAAAATAATATGATTTTTTTTTAATTATATCCATTAATTCATAGACACACCGCATTGAAAAAATTAATAACTAATATAATCAATAAAAATCTAAAACATCTGAAAGATTTGGTTCAAAATAACAAAAAAATAATTTGCAGAATGACAAACTTTGGAGTGAGAGGCGGGACATATTTGAAAACGAAAACATTAAAATCAAGAAGTAATGAAGACATTTAGGTATTCATCTACACTGTAAAAGAACTTTTCTATCAAGCATGATTTTAATTTTCTAATAAACATATTATTGTTGTTACTAATATAATTTATTATTAAAATACAAAAATTTCACAGCATGAATAATAAACTAAATGTAACTACAATTAAAATAACTAAAGCTAAAAATTAAAAATACCTATCAAAATTTTGCGCCCTTGGTAGGGTGCCCATCACGCAGGCAGCGTTCCCGCGCTGGATTGCGATTGCAATTCTCTGCGCGAGAAAGCTGCCCGCGCGGGGGTCGCCCGTTGCCTCCCTCAGCCGCTTGCCCAGCGCCTTGTGGAGTATATGTGACCCTCTGCCCCACGAACCAAGTGTCTCGACGCCAAACGCAACGAATTCGTATTGAGCGCCGAGACACTATTGTTGTGCTCATTTTTTACATCAATAGGTAATTTGTTAAAGATCTGTATTGACATTGAATAAGGTTCATTTATATGCATCATTTATTTTGATGGTGTTTGACACTATTTCCATATAGATTCTACGAGTATCTATTTGAAATCTACCTTATAGACAAACGACAATGGGGTATCAGGTAAAAAAATTAAGTAATTCACCTGTTGTACGTAGTTGTGACGTGTTCGAATAGACAATACATGTTTAAAAGACATACACAAACAAAACAAATTTCTATTCGAACACGTCACAACTACATACAACAGGTGACTTACTTAAGTTTTTTAACTAAACGTTTTTGGTTGAAAACGTCACAAATACTCGTAGTGATCCATATTTAGATAAGCAAATGTGATATGTATTTTACCCAGTTGCACGCAGTGCTTCTTAGTCGGTAGTAACCCTCCATATTAAGCAGGAAGGTCCCGGGTTTTAATCCTGGTAGGGGCATTTATTTGGGTATTTATCACAACTATTTGTTCCTGAATTATAGATGTTCTCTACGTATATAAGTATTTACTTATATCTTTCTATTAATATAAAAATATTTTTCTACTTTCTAGAAATATTTATTTAATTCTGATTTTAGTATTTGTTGTTATAGCGGCAACAGAAATACATAATCTGTAGAAATTTCAATTGGCTCACTATCACGGTTCATGAGATGTGCCTGGTGACAAAAGGACGGACGGACGGACAGCGGAGTCTCAGTAATAGGGTCCCGTTTGACCCTTTTGGTACGAAATCCTAAAAACTAAAGTAATAAGTAAGTAATTAATTTTATATTGAGATAGTGCTAATTAGCTTAAAAGGCCAGCTTATTTTATAGTACGATACAAGTATATGTAACAGAAGACATACGGCTCGATTCGAACTTTAACATACGTCAAAAAATTTCTAAAGTTACGATATGTATTGGATATGTCAATGTCAAAAGTGACGTATCTTATCCAAATTGTATCCGTCAGATTCGAACTTTAACATACGTCAAAAATTTCCTAAAGATAAGATATGTATTGGATATGTCAGTGTCAAAAGTGACGTATCTAATCCATATTGTATCGATATCGGTCCGATTCGAACTTTAACATACGTCAAAAATTTCCTAAAGATAAGATATGTATTGGATATATAGATCGGCGTCACTTATGCAGAGACTGTGTGGCAGTACCAATAGCATCCTGAAAACGTTGGCAGGTAAGATAGATGCACCACTGCTCATGCACTGGAATGGACTGCATGTGGCAGCCGCAGATGCTGAGAAGTGGTGCATCTAGATTGCCTAGTTATATTTATTTTTTTATATTTATTTTTTTGTACTTGTAGATATATTATTAGATTTATTATTATTATTTTGTATGTCACTAACCTTAATTAATTTTAAGATTTGTTGTAAATACTAACAATTATGGATCTATTGTGGATTCGAATTAAATAAATAATTGAAATTGAAATTGGATATGTCAATGTCAAAAGTGATCCATAATCCATATTGTATCTTTAGGAAAAGTTTGACGTATCTTAAAGTTCGAATCAGGCCGATAGAATTGAAAGTACAAATGCGAACCTATACCTATAAGGGATTTTTTCTGTCAAATAATAAGTATCGAAGGAAACTACTCACCCAATATAAAAATTTAGCATAAAATCCAATAATCCATCTGAAATCTTCACAGTTTAACTTCTTCTTCCTCGCGTTGTCCCGGCATTTTGCCACGGCTCATGGAAGCCTGGGGTCCGCTTGACAACTAATCCCAAGATTTGGCGTAGGCACTAGTTTTTACGAAAGCGACTGCCATCTGACCTTCCAACCCAGAGGGTAAACTAGGCCTTGTTGGGATTAATCCGGTTTCCTCACGATGTTTCCTTCACCGAAAAGCGACTGGTAAATATCAAATGATATTTCGTACATAAGTTCCGAAAAACTCATTGGTACGAGTCAGAGTTTGAACCCGCGATCTCCGGATTGCAAGTCGCACGCTCTTACCGCTAGGCCACCAGCGCTTTTTTTCTATATAAATCTTCAAAGTTTAACTAATTAATTAAATATTAAAACTGGGTTAAATCACGACATTTAACACTTCGCCTGCCCGTCACTCGCCGGGTTAACTCTTCAACTGCCGGCTCGTTTTTGTTCGGGATAATGAATTCCAGTTTTTTTCACCTCGTCCTTTGGGTAGGACAAATTGCAGAGGGGCGACCATGGTTTTGTGGTGATTTAATTTTGACAAGCGAGTTATTATCATATTTGTTCCTGAGTTATAAGTGATTTCTATATATTTAAGTATTTATATATTATATTTAATCGTTGTCTGAGTACCCACAATACAAGGCCTTCTTGAGTTTATTGTGGGGCTTAGTTCATTTGTGTAAGAATGTCCAATATTTATTATTATTCTCCTCCTCTTAGGTTTAAAATAAAAACACATAAAAAACAATACATAATATTATGTATAAACACATTATAAAAACCTAACCCAGTAGGGTTAAGATGGTCGGCTCTTTATCATTTGTCACCATGCCTGTCACGTTCTAACAAGTATGTAAGCGCGAAAGTGACGGGCATAGTGACAAGTGATAAAAATGGAACCATGCTGCCACTGCAGGGTGTCGCCACCAACGGGGCTGGGCCCAAGCTGCTGGTGGTCAGGGCCGCAGAGACAGAAACCGCCGGAATAGACTCGTGTTCAAGACTATTTGACTGCAGTCGTTACTATTATTATTATTTCTTTATTTATTTTTTAATTAAGCTTCTCCTGTTTATTAACGCATGTCACGTCAGGCTGACTTAATACAAAGTATTTTCCTAAAAATATATTTTATTATTTTTGATCGATTCGGATTTATTTTAAAGCGATTTGGCTATATGTGTATTGCCTAAAAACTTAAATACTTAAACATAAAAAATGTAAAAAAATTGCTTTCTAATATAAGAAATTTTTGCTCCTTAGTAATCGATGTTTTCTATGTAGGTACCTATATAATTATTTATATATAACATATATCACCGTCAAATACCCACAACACAAACCTTATTGAGCTTACTACGGGACTTGATAGATCTGTGTAAAATTGTCCTAAAATATTCATTTATTTTTATTTTATTTCGGATAATCGAAAACTCTCACTCTCAATTAGTTCGGGGTATCGAGATTTACTGTACTATATTTAGTTAAAAATAAGTCCTCCACCTCCAAAATTCGTCAGTGACCCTAGTCACGAATCTTACAGATATTCCGGTTATTTAATAAAGAGCGTCTTTACGTTTTAAATTGTAATGCTTGCTATGACACGAATCAACAACCTCGGAGAACTTTTTGAAATACAACTGAATACATAGTGCAATTATTCCTTTATTCATTTATTTCTTTGTTTATAATAACTAAGACGCGTCAAATGAACATGCAATTGATGCAAAATGATTCAGTTTGACGCTATTTAGATATCAAAATGTACGTTTGTTTTGGCCTCTAGGACTTGGTCTACGGTTGACGCCGTTTGCTGCGTATAGTGGTACGACATACATATTGCTGTATGTCACTTAAATTTCAAATGTGACCTTTTCAACCAAAAGGGCACTTATTGACGATTGTTAATAAGGCGCTATTTCCTTAAAGCTTCAATTTGAAATCAACCTTAGCGAACCGAAAATGCGGCATCTTTTAGTTAAAAACATCGTTGATCATGTTTCCTGCAAAGCTTAAACTGTAAGTATTCCTTGTCGTAGTATGAAAGAGAAATGTGTACATGAATAACTATAATTACACTTTGCTATTGCATCTATTCGTGAAAATATTTAATGCCACTAAAATATACACACAATTTTTATATTAATATGTTTTTCTTATAGAAATCATAGTCATTTTTAGGTATTTTACTTGTGCCTCGCTTTCCAGTCCATAAATTATTTGGGTACGTTTTTCATAATTATTTCTTCGGGTTATTTAGACTGTTGTTTATTTTATTTTTAGTAAAAGATAAATCGACAGATAATTTACAGTACATATGGGGCTACTTTATAGCACTAGTGCGAGAAGTAGCATATTATGTTACTGTGTCCAACATTTAAAGGGCCATATGTACTGTAAAACGTTGTACGATACATGTGCGAATAGGTAATTCGCAACTCGTGTCGATTTAAAACACTCCCTTCGGTCGTGTTTTAATTTATCGCCACTCGTTTCGAATTTCCTATTTTTCGCACTTGTATCGTAATGTACTATTTTAATATTTACATTAGTACTATATACTAAACCATAATATCGTGTTTTAAATGTAATATATTATTATAAAAAATGGAATACTAATTTTCTACACCATTAAAAACACAAAATGACGTCTAAGGTATAACTTTAATATAACAATTAACTCTTCACTTTTTCTGAAATGTTAAGATACGCCATTTCTGATAAAAGCACCTCCTTCTCCTCTACTACCTCCCTACCTACTATACGCTTAAAACAATTATTTTAAAGCTATCTAATTAATTATTAGTAGCAAATAATATTATTATTTTATTTTTATTTGTATCTGTTATTATTTTTTGTATCTTATATATGGGCATGTAGTCTGAAATAAATAATTTTAATTGAATTGAACTGAAAAAATCAGTGTTGGGATTTTTATCGTGTAATTTTTTTTAACTTTTATAAATACCTACTTAAATGTAGATTTCTATACGAAATGCATTTAGGGTTGTCACTTTTTTTAACGCGGAAGTCATCCAAGACCCTCAGGATCCATTAAGAAGTGTTTAGCATAAATTAACATCTAAGACAGGATATGTTTCCGTCATACGACTCTTGTATTATCTCGCAATTTCTATTAGGGTAGCGCGCTCAAAATAACTCATGTGTGTACCGTTTATTTTTAATAGATTAAAATATTAAAAAAAATTAAGTAAAAATATGATTTCAAATAGTTTTGTTGTATTTTTTTATTAAATTTACGACAATTTTTTATTTGTTTTTGACGCGAATTTTTTTTTCTATTAAATTGAACCATTATTAGTTACTATTTAATATATAAACTAACTATATTCTTACAATTGTGACAAAACAACAAAAAGCTCGAAAACATCAATTATTACATTTATAAGCAGAGCTTTTATTTGTGTATAAATCTTTTTTTAGTCCTCTCCGCCGTATTACGGGATATTAATTTTAAAAAGTATTCTTGAATTCTTTATCTCTCTGTCTAATAAACTACTTAGTGTTATTAGGCTTCAGTTTACGTAAAATGATTGTAGACATTTTTTAGAAGTTAAAACTTCTAAAAAATGTCTACAATCATTTTACGTAAACTTAAGCCACATAAATTTATTTACAAATGTGACAAATAAGTAATGAAAATACGTTAAAATAATAATTCATTAATTCTTTTTATAAATAAAGCCTTACCAAAAGTGACTTGAAGGAGCTGTCATAAGGACGACGATGTGAGAGGTATAAAAATTCACATAATTGTTTTTGTATTCACAATACTTGGTTTTCGACCTGCCAAAGGGTGAGACAACTCATTTGAATACCGAAAACTGGTAAGTGATAGCCCTGGGAGCGACGTTCTAAATTCAAATTCATAAAAAATGTGCTGAGAACGCATTAGAGAGGGTTCTGCGTAATTTCATTAGATAATAATTATGAGACGCCATCATTGTGGTATGGAAAAATGTGATGTATATTCACGTAGTTATTTAGGTTTAATAAGATTTTAGAAGTCATCTTATACATTAACCTGACGGTAAATTTGGTTATATCATTACATATAATTGGTTATAAATGGGTAGAACATAACATGGTAAAAAGCGCTTTATCCGCAAACAAACTGTCTTCAGTTTGGCGGAATATAATTATGTCAAAACCATTTAAGATTTTTTTGTGATAAATAAATTAAAAAAATTATATACTTATATTTTAAAAAGTAATAAATCAAAACCATTTCATCGTTTGAAAAGACAGAATAAACATGGGTTTGACGTGAAAAAAACAAGTCAAGTACCTAATTGTATTAACAAAACACCAAGTGCTTGACTTACGGCCCGATTCGAAGAATGAGAGACCATAACGATAAGTTCTGGTTTAGATAAGTTCTCATGTAGATATCGTTTGTATGTCGTATAATTGACAGAAGCAGCTCGATTCGGGCAACCAATGTCACTTTGACGTTAGAAATATCGTAGATAGATCTTATTGGGATCACAGCTGAATCAAAATAAACGTCAATTTTGACATGTCGTTTTGTCGTTATCGATATTTCCAAGATCTTAAACGAGTCTTAATCATTCTTCGAATCGGGCCGTTAGCTTAGCTTATCCCCTACTAGGAACTAAATATCAAGTCTGCTATTCTGTACATCTAAATCGTTTTATTTCAATTTGTAGCAAAAACTGCGGGAACTCACTTCATAATTGCATAAAACTGCTAACTAGCTCCCTAAAGAACCCTACAATCCGCGCCATTCATAGACACTGCTCGCTTTTTTTTTTTTGCTCAACTTTGTTAGTTCAAAAAGTAGGACATGCATCTCATTATGCTCTTTCATTTTTTTTTTTTGTTAAAAACCGGTAACTCTATGAATAATACTTAATCATTAGTCTTTTTACCGAACGCACCTGGTTATTTTTTTTTATTTCGTTCATTAAATGTTTAGACTAGCGATTTGAATATCTTTGTTCCGTTTTGACCGTGGAGTCAAAAGTTTGTAAGGTTTTTTTTTTTAATAAAAAAAAAACAATTGGCAAGTACGGCTGCAAAACTGGGACAGTTTTTTTGGCAACATTTGGGCGATATTTCATGATAAATGCTCTTTGTTTTTTATAGTTTGTAAATAAATGTTCAAATTCGTGTTTTAAACTTATAAAATGGGGGCTCTTAAGATATGTAGGTATGTTTACAGTAAAATAAATAAAAAAGGTTATTATTGTAACTGAGGTTCTTCCAGAGTACATAGGAGATAAATCATACGACAATTAGAGTCAGACCAAGATAAGTTGGCAGCGATTTTGATAGCCCAGCCTGTGCAAGTGTTAAGTAAAAGTTATAATTTCATAGAAGTATGACGTTTTCAATAACAGTTGCACTGCTTGGGCTGTCAAAACCGATGCCAACTTATCTTGGTCTGACTCTAAACACGGATTACGTGTTCCTCAAAAAACAAACAAACATCGAGTGTGAGAAAAACAGAAAATTGGAACATAACATATTTTTATATTAAAATCTAGATTGTATACATAGAAAATCATATAGCCAGTAATTAATAAGCCCATACTACACGTATACACAATCGCATTGAGCATAGGCCCGATTCGAACTATGATTAAGACACGTTTAAGATCTTGGAAAGATCTTTAACAGATCGATAATTAAATGACATGACAAAATTGACGTTTATTTCGATTCCGCTGTGAACCCAATAAGATCTATCTGTGATATTTCTAACGTCAAAGTGACATTGGTTGCCCGAATCGAGCTGCTTCTGTCAATTATACGGCACACAAACGATATCTAAATAAGAACTTATCTAAACCAGAACTTATCGTTATCGTATTTCATTCTTCGAATCGGGCCGCATCTGTTATCTAAATAAAAAAAACTCCGTTATCAAAGCATGACCAGTAATATATGATCACGCGCCATATTGCGGAATTTCATTGGAACTAAATCTTTAATACTAAACTGAACTGTCACCCTATACATTAGAATAACAGCGCCCTCTTTACAATCATCATTCATTTCTGGTTGGACTGTATAGACGAATAAAAAAAACCTTAACACCTGAGACCTATAAATACACAGTAATTTTATTTTATTTTTTATTTATTTTTTAGTAATGAGCAGTACCTAATTTATTTATTTAAAAAATTGTTATTTTGTAGTAGAAGATTCGCCCTCCGAGGGTTCCGTACTTTTTAGTATTTGTAGCGGCAACAGAAAAACATCATCTGTGAAATTTTCAACTGTGTACCTATCACGGTTCATGAGATACAGCCTGGTGACAGACGGACGGACGGACGGACAGCGGAGTCTTAGTAATAGGGTCCCGTATTACCCTTTGGGTACGGAACCCTAAAGAGTAGACTTGATAAAAATGCACGAACATATCAGTGTACATAAATTCACTCGGTTTAGGTAGTGAATGCTTGAATTTACACTATAAACTTAGTTAAAATTATGAGTTTTAAATACAGAACCGCCTTTTTCGTGTTAAATATGTAAATTTAACCCCACATGGTCAAACAACCTTAGTTAACTTTCGAAATTTATTTTCTTGTATAGTGGAACATCTATAACTCGAACCTCGATAAGGCGAAATCGTTGAAACTGCGAAATAAAATGCTAGTGTCAGACCAAGCTAAGTAATGGCAGATATTTTAATAGCCCAGACGGTGCACGTGTTATTTTAAACGTCAATCTTCTATGAAATTATGAAACACGATGGGCTATCGAAATCGCTGCCATATTAATATATAAAATTATTCTATTATATTATTTTGTTCTGGCTATTCCCTTCCCATCAAAACACAAAACTCAAAAAATTTACTTCTCGTTAACTCGAAAAATTAGACGTATTGTCGTATCACGCCTATATCTTGAAGTTATTTTACTGTCAGACCTCTGTGACTCGAAGAAAACCTAATTGTGTAGGTACTTTATGTATTTATATAATCACAACCTCTCTAATACTATTATTCTATTCGTTTTACCTCTGCACCACTAACTCGAGGTTAACCGGTTAAACCGTTAACCACAAATTGTACTGGTGACCTCGGTAACTACTACCGGTTTAACCGGTTAATCCCGGGTTAGTTATTGGTGCAAGTGGACCTAATAATTTCTTTAAGTCGATACCCAGAAACTCGCTAACACGAATTTTTTCGAGTTTCACTTGAGATTCGTGCTACCGAGGTTCCACTGTATATGTAAAAACACAATGGATTGTCGGGCGTCCGATAAATTGTAAAAAGCATGTCATTAATGAGGAGGAATGAGTAGCGCTTACTAATGAACTTCTTTGTGTAGTTAATTTAATTAAGACTTGTACTCGGGAAATTATCTTTTTTCTTAACATTGCAACGTGGCATAGCAACAACATATTTTAAATTAATTCTTTATAATTATAGGACATTTTTATACTTTATTTTTAAATTATGCAGTTGCAATACATCGTCTTAATATTCCGTTAAAATTTTACTTTGAGTTGACATGATGTCAAGGAAAGCAGAACAAATCGATTTAATTATTTATATAAAAAATACATACCTCATTGTTCGCATTATGTTTCATGTCATATGTTCTAGATTAGATTAGATTTCATTATTTTACGATGAAAATTACATTCGTCAAAAGTATGTTTATCTTCTCATAATGATCGTTAAACATTACATTATGCAAAGAAAAATATGTCAAACAATTTAATATACATACTTAGGGCTTGTGAGACAATGTCCAAGTAAGTGAATAAGCTATTTGCCACTTATCTGACGAATAAAGTCATCGTTGGCGTTTCACAATCTTCAAATAAGCTGAACTGGTAGATACCTTTACAACTTAAGGTAGTTTTATTTGGCAGTTAATTTATTTATTAATCAGCTATCCAATACTTTACTCAGACTTTGTGAAGCAGGCCCTTATTAAATTATGAATATAAGACATATATATATTTATTAAATATGTAATGTACAGCCAGAATCAACCATCAGCCCTATCCATCGTCCATTGGGTATAAAAAGTTAAATTTCCTGATATTAAATGACAATAATATTTATTAAATAATAAATAAATTTTGTTTGAATTGTATGATTATTGCACTTAGATTATATTTGTATTATATATATTTAAGTTAAGCTTCGGTAGGAAGATGCGTACTTAGATAAAAGTTTAATAAAATTTTCCCTCGGCAGTTTCAACTACTTTCCCTAGTAATTTTAATAATTATAATGCTGATAGACCAATCCCAGAGGACAATCGGACCGTGCTCGTCGACGTCACCATCCCTCATGATGAGAATCTCGTGAAAGCCGAGAAGGACAAGTCCAGCAAGTACCTAGACTTGGCTCACGAGATAACCGCCATGTGGGATGTTGACTCGACGGTCATTGTTCCGATAGTCGTGTCAGCGAACGGTCTCATAGCGAAGAAGCTCGACCAACACCTAGAGAGACTCTCGCTTGGTGGCTGGATCAAGGGTCAGATGCAGAAGGCGGTAATATTGGATACGGCGCGTATAGTACGTCGGTTCCTTTCTCTGCGGCCGTGACCACCGGCAGCTTGGACCCTGCCCCGCTGCGGGCGGCACCCTAGGTTAGGTTTTTTATAATGAGTTTATATATTTTTTGTAAGTGTTTTAAATTCATATTATGAATAATCTAACCTAAGATTTTAAATGAATAAAGGATAATAATAACATAAAAATCTTAATAAAAACTTAAATAAATGTTATGTTTAAAAAAATATATTGGTTTACTATCTTTTTATAGGTACTGAATGTCACAGAAAATAAAAAAATACAAAATGTCACAATAGCAGTTATGTTCCTAGAAATATAAAAAGTTTATTCCTAAGTATAAATGGCAAGAATCAATCGAAAATAGGTATAATATGTCGTCATGGATGGGTGGGCTATATGTCAGCAATACTTTAACCATGTTGGGATATATCGCTATGCCATACAAGTACTCGCAAATTGTTTGTCAATTGCACCTACAGAATGGCCAAAAAAATACAGAAAAAACGTTGACAATTTTTTCAAAAAAATACCTTGAAAAAGGCGACTTAGTTTGTCCGAAAAATGTCGCACGAGTGACTAAACATTATACTTCAGTTAAGTTTTTTAATCTACATAACGTAAGTCAAACCGTATTACATCCATTTAGGTAAAAAAAAAGTATTATCTCTACAACATTTATTTATTTATTCTACATATACTATTTAAGTGTGTATGTCATTATTTTTTCTGTATATATTATTTGGTTATATATCGTATTCGATTCATTTTAATTTAATTTCGGTTGACCCTGCACCTTTCTTTCGATTTAGCCCTTGGTTTACTGGTAGAGAAATAAGTCCGCCATTTGTACTTTAATGTATTGTGGAATAATGTTTTTAATAAATAAACGATTCATAGCAAATTCAGGCTTGAAATGCGTTTATAAATAACGCAATAAAACTGTACATTAACCATTTATTATAATACTCTAATTTTTATTTTATTTTTCTTTACTATTTCTATATTATTTTGCTCCGGCTTTTTCCTACGGTTTACACAAGCCTATATCATATTTTTCTTTATATTATTATTTTTGGTGAAACATTTTTCAGTCTGATCATTTTTATATTTTATTGATACGTATGTAAAGGTATTTCCTATATAATATATGTATATGTATTTTTCCAAGTTATATTTTGTCTGTCAGCCTGTCTCTTCAGATCCTTTCTAGCTTCCCGCTGTCCCTTATCCGTCAAAGTACGAAGATGTTTATGCAAATACGCCTTTTAGCTGCGCGCGCGCCGAAGCGCCGGCGCCGGCGCTCAGAAAACGGGTAGTGTCACCGTGCGCGGTAGCTGACATTACCTAAAACAATATAATTATGTACCTATTATGATTTGCTGTAACAAACGACAAATAATAAATTTATTTACTTATTTATTTATTTTGACGACTGGTTTGGCCTAGTGGGTAGTGACCCTGCCTACGAAGCTGATGGTCCCGGGTTCAAATCCTGGTAAGGGCATTTATTCGTGTGATGAGCATGGATATTTGTTCCTGAGTCATGGGTGTTTTCTATGTATTTAAGTATTTATAAATATTTATATATTATATATATCGTTGTTTAAGTACCCTCAACACAAGCCTTATTGAGCTTACTGTGGGACTTAGTCAATTTGTGTAATAATGTCCTATAATATTTATTTATTTTATTTATATTTACGAATTTGCTACACTTTTATTTAAAAAGATATTCTGCACCTTGCCTTCGTATTTAGAGTTAATAAAGAGGCCGGAGGTCTAGTTCGCCGGACGATATCAGCCTGTCAGTTATTTGCAAAAGCTGTTAATCGCGAATGGTAATCAGTGGATCCCTTAACTTGCAACTAAAAACAACATAACACTGAACCTAAATATTAAATAGCCGCTTTTCTCAGACTGCCAGCGTACAGACTCCAGAAAAGTATATATTATACCGTAAAAAACCACACAACTATATAATCCTAAATCTCCCAACTATAATCAATAAGTAACTTAAATATCTTAGTGATAGATTACATTTCAGAAATAAGAAAATTAATTCATAAAAAACCGAAAATAACGTTAATATGGATATTTAATTCGTAATTAATATTTACTAGTGTAAAAATACTAATTTAAAAACTACAATTTCATATAATCATCTCTTAATTATTCTCCGCAAACGTATTTTTGTTATATTATTTTTAACCGACTTCAGGATTTCAAAAGAGGAGGTTATCAATTCGGTTGTATGTTTTTTTTGTAGTTAAGTGTCTGCAACATTATTGACACGAACTTTGTCACTGCATGTGCTAATAACAATACCTTAGCATTTTCATACAAATAACTTTTAATAGGTCCGCAATTACCACACAATAATACACCACACTGCCAATATTTATTTCTCGGGACATACACTAGATGACCATAAACACTATTTATTAGACTACAAAATAAAGCGCCACAAACTTATCCGGAACAGCGGTCAAAATTGGAACTAACCATATTCTATATAAAAAATTGGTCTATCGTAAGACGGTAGCGACACTTGGCAGCGTGAAATAAATATGTCTCGTAAATTGGTTTGACATCCAACACCAGTAGTCTAATAAATTTCTCATACATCTGCTGCTAATTGTCTAAGTTCAAGGTGCGCAAATTGCAAGGAATAATCCATAAAAAATGCCTTTTCTTTTTAATGGCAGGCGTCTTTAAAAACCTGTCACAGCCCTCGCGAAAGGTGTGAAATTTGCAAATTAAAAAAAACTACCGTAAATGTATTAAGTAGAAAGAAGCTTTAAGAAAGTGTTTTAGGGTTGAAAATTGTTTGTGGAATAGATGTCGAGATAATGCACTATTGGAAGGTGAATGATCTTTATGCAAAACGGTTAACCCATTTCTTGACTAGCCCTATAATTAAGGTGATTTGCATATTATTTGATGAATAAATATTTATAAGGAAGTGTAATTTAAGAAGTTCCTTTATGAAACTATTCCTAAAAATGTTCGTTACATTGTGTTATGTTAATGTCTTGCATATTTGAATTTTTAAATTGTCATCTGGTTTTATGCAAATGTGTTTTAAATAATTTTTTGTTCATTGGGCAACGGTTTCGTGCGAAGATGTGTTGCGAAATATTTCCCACGTATTTTTAATTTTGCAAGAACTAGTTTATAGTCAGTTAAGTGATTTTGCAAACCTGTTTATTATCAAGGGATGTTTAATTCGCACGGTCTAGTCTGTTCGTTAAAAAATTCGCCTGAATTTGTATAGGAAAAAATTAGAATAACTCAATTATATTTTGTACATTTGGTTGTTTTAATAGGTACTTCCTGTGACGTTCTTATAAAATTATTATTATTATTGATTCATTGGTAAATAATATCTCACTGTCTACATAAAAATAAGTTGATGCAAAATAAATATATAACAATAAAGAAAATAAAAACATTTGTCATTTAAGTACCTACATTGCGAAATCATAACTAGGTCGAGGTTTTATATACCTATGATTTAAAATATCCTAATGTATTTACAATATAAGTACACAACATACATCATATAATACCATTAAAAAAATTATATGACACCTATTAACACCCCTCATGGTTCGATTCAATATCGATCAGTAATCGAATCGAACGCCACTTGACTTTTATCGATTGAGCCCCCTTTTCCGCTATTGTGCTGATTTGGGTTTACAATAGGCATACAATAGCCATACAATAGTCATAGAATAGTCATACAATGGTATACAGGTAATTGTACTATTCGATTAGGTGTGGGTTTGTTATTTTGACAGCATAATGTTTGATGTTTTTTTTAAATATATATTTTGCGATCTGATTTTAAATATCAAAAGAAATGGGTTTTGAACTCAAATTTAGATATAGCGAAAAAATTACACGTTTAGTATTCATCTTATTCATTTGGTACATGAAAACAAATAAAAAAATATTATAAAAAAAAACAGACAGAAATCAAGTTAGGTAAAAGTGAGATACTCAAAATACCTGCATTTTCTTGCGTTTGGCTAGTGAACTATAATTTCAAATTAATTAAATTAAAATTAATATTTCTTTATTTCAGGCTTGATGCCCAAACCTTTTTTTTTATTTAAATTGATAACAGACCAAAAATTGTAAATGTAAAAATTGCGGAAATAAAATTTTATTTTTATTTTAAAGCCCATCTATAATTAAAACCGACTAAATGGTTTTAAAAAGAAAGGCTCATCAAAAAGTAATTTATCGAACAATTTAATGTAATAAAATAATATCGGCCATAAACAAAAGCTGCATGACATGTATGACGCGCACGCGCACGCAGGTGCGTTGTCTGATGTATGTCACTACAAATCGTGTAGTGATGGATTATGTTATAAATTATAATTGGTGATATATTTGTAGCGGAATTATATGGTTGTTTTCTGTTTTTAAGTGTCCGCGTATTACATTTATTTATTTATTAACACTTTATTGCACAGTAAAAAATGCCCAAAAGGCGAACCTGATGCCAGAGCAGAAGGCATCCTCTACCAGTTAACCTTCGGGCCAAACAGAGAACAAGCAGTAATAGGTTAGATTGTCTTATATGTCGTTATCTATCACCCACATCATAGCCTACTGCTTCGATTTAATCTCCTAGCCAGTGTAATTTTTTCCGACAACATGGTCATATTTCAAACAATTTACACAAAACCTTAACAAGTTATATACCTAAACCTTCCTCAAGAATCACTCTATTGATAAATGAAAGTCGTATGAAAATCCGTTCTGTAGTTTTTAGTTTTGGAGTAGTTTTATAAGATGTAGTGAATTGACGTTTTCCCCTAGACTTGCGAATACTAAGATTTTGGAAAGATGTTTAAAAGATCGATAGCTAAATGACATGTCAAAATTGACGTTTATTTCGATTCCGCTGTTATCCCAATAAGATCTATCTACGATATTTCTAACGTCAAATTGAGGTTGCCCGAATCGATCTGCTTCTGTCAATTATACGACATACAAACGATATCTAAATGAGAACTTATCTAAACCAAAACTTATCGTTATCGTATCTCATGCTTCGAATCGGGCCGTATATCTAATACTTAATCTAACATGCATCAATTCTACTAAAGTAAAACAGAAATTACAAAATGTCATACATTACATGTCATATTGGTTGGCAAGTGACGAAGCCAGTAGTGAGCGACCAAGCTGAGCTACCCATACTAGCGTCTTTTTAGCGTCGGCGTATAGGCGCAATGGAAAATGACGTCTCTGCGCAGTTGCGCCAACGCGGCGTCGGGCAGCGGCCATAGAGTTGACTACACGCCGAAGCTCGGGAGACGCTAGTGGCATTTGCAATGACTATGTGTGGCAGTGTGGTAATTAATGATGATTAATGTTAGATTTCTATGAAAATATGACGTTTATAGATCTCTATTTTTGTCCTGACGGCGAAGGTTTTCTTGTCGTGAATTCTACACCCATGGTTAGAGGGGGGGAGGGGGACGAAACATTGAAAGACATATCCAACGATATCCTATGGGATATGGGGTCAATGCCGTCAATGGTATGCCATTGTCTTCAAGAAAAAAATGAAAACCATTTTAGAATACTACTCCCGGACCATTTTGGACCCGGGTAAGTCCTTAAACTACGTCCAAAAGAGAGGTATGGACACTGTTAATGTCAACTTGCTTTGTGTGGTCGGGCACAATACAGCGGATGTTGTTCCAGATACTAGACCCTACTCATAGTGTTGTGTTCCTGTCGATGCGTATGGTTGCCTGATTCAACGAGGGTCCGGTGTGTTAGGGTCAGCAACGTATACACGTTGCACCTCTACATACGTAACACCTCTGGAGTTGTGGGCGTCCATTGGCTACGGAGACTGCTTACCATCAAGCGGGCCGTACGCTTGTTTGCTACCAACGTCGTATAATTTTTTTGTCAGAATTTGATAAAATTTGGAATAGGCGAAGTCTAGACGTTCAATAATTACTGTGATCATTATTAAATACTGAAGGATTACAATCTCCCATTCTGATCACGTAACAAGGCTATGTACATGTGTTAACATATATATGTGTCGGTTGCCTTTTCTTTGTATTTAGGTATACCGGGTGTGCCCAATAACGCGAGCAAAAATTTAAACTATAGGCTGTGTACTCCTCAAACTAACCAACATTAACTCAGTAACTTTTAAAAACAACTTATATTTTGTTTTTTAGCACACTTTAAGGTTTATTCTAAAACGCAATGTATTGCGAATTTTGTTATGTTTTGATAATCACATCATAATATTTAAAAGACGCTGAACAAATGACGGTTAGTTTGAGGAGTAGGCCTACAGCAGAAGCCACCAATTAGTACAATAAATACTGTGATCCATCAATGTGGTAAATAATGAAGGATACCAACACATTCTGATCACGTAACAACGTACACGTGCAATATTTACCACATCAGTACTGTAACGTGTTTTGTAGAGTTCAGTCGTCGGTCTCCAAGTCCATAGCTGTCGCGATGCGTACTGACATATCGCAGTATTTACTGTACTACGAGTACACACAGTCTAGCATATTGACGTATCACAATATTTATCACAAAGTGAGATCCGGAATCCAGAGATCTAGATTATAAATGTAGATAAATATTGATCCGTCAATATACTAGACTAAACGATAAATAGATATCACGAATCACAATATATTTGATAAAAATCTATAAATGACACAGTAGGTATTCTACGACCGGTCTGGCCTAGTAGTGACTCTATCTATGAAGGCGATGCTCCTGCTATTTGTTCCTGATTGATTGTCATGGTTGTTTTCTATGTATTTATATATATATATCGTTGTCTGATTACCCACAACACAAGCCTTCTTGTACTTACCGTGGGACTTAGTCAATTTGTATAAAAATGTCTTATACCTTCTGTTATTTATTATATTATTTTTTTACGTGTAGGCTTCGCCATATAGAGTTCCTAATATGTGCAATATAAGCGTAATTTAACTGTATCCTCGTGCCGCCCAATGCATTACGATGTACTTACAGTCAAAAGATTTAATTTATAATTGGTGACCCATTTCGTACCTTGTCACAGACCTCATAACCCCACCGCGCCGCTTTTAATTAGTGTTTATTTTTATTTGTTGTTGTAGGTGTCACTAACATAGATTTATAAGTTTTGCTGTGCTATGTGCTAACACTTATATGGATTGTATAATTCGAATTAAAAATATTGAATTGAATTGAATAATATTGTCACTGTAACAAGGTACGAAATGGGTCACAAAATTAATCTTTTCATTTTGTAGACTCAGTGTTGGAATGTCCTTCAAACAAAGAAAGCTGCTTTATAATTGTTTCTTAAAATTTTCGAACAATTGAAATTCAACACAATTAAATAAAACAAGATTCAAAGTCAAACTTTCTCAGCTGTAAATTGTATGGGCGGCACAAGGGTATATGAAGAAACAAACACTTACAAACTCTCCCCAAAGTTACAAAAACGTATGGTATTTTCATAACTAAGTAAATACATAAAATGTATAAAAATATATAACATTTACGAGTAGGTACATATATTTTCTTGACCCAAATTGGAACTTCTTATTTATTCCGCCCAGAATGAAGAGCTCTTAAAACTTACCAAAATGAAAATATGATTAGAGATAAAAACTAAATCAAAATAATAATTTGGCAAAAAATCATTTTTTGTACAAGCTTTTATCGCTGACTGTACTTTTCTTTCCACGGGCAACTAATACTCATCGAATCAATTCTAAAAACCCCGAACACTATTAGGTTGCGTTGTTTCATCACAGAGTTACTATGGCCACCTCCTGTCTCCATCATCAGATCAGCTCGATGGTGCCATAATATTGCATTGTCACCTGACTTAAATGTGTGCAAATTTTCAGCTTCATCGGAAACCGGGAAGTGGGTCAAATTTAACTTCCAAGATTTGACCCATACATAGAGTACATTGTAAGTTAATAAAAAGCTTGTAAAAATCAACCCTATTACGTTTATTAAAATATTATTGACAATATAAGTAGGTATGGCATCATATATTCGTTTTTTTAGCCTTCCAAAACAGGTAAACAATCTTTATATGACTTTTTATAAATCAGTGACTATTACTTATGAAAACAAAATAATACAGTGTATCATATATGATTCATACTCGTAACAGGACAGGATATTTTGCCGTGACTTAATTTTCAAAGGTGTTTTTCAATTAAAAAGATACATCGATTTCGCTTACCGTCTTTCTAATACCAGAAAACGAACTAAAGAGGAGATCTCAGTTACTCCCGGATTATGTACCTAATTATTGTTTCATCTCTTTGTCCGCCATCTTTATGCTGGCCACAAAGTAATAGGACAATTATTTCTTAAAATCCACCCAAGCATGCACACAGAATTATCAACTGACCGACCAATTATACCCACAATGCTTCAAAGAGCTTTGTTATCAAAATTGGAAAACGCAAATATCTGGTAGGTACCTAAAAACGAGGGTGAGCTTTTTTTCCAATCCTTAGTATACACCCCTCCATATGAAACATTGCCCCACAATACGAACCCCACATCTGCGTTCGTAAACATTTTTTTCTTTGCGCGCGACCGGGATAGATGCAGTGCCAGTCAAAATGTGTACTTAAATGCATAAGTAGGAAAGAGATGGATGTAAAGAATAAGTTGCGAGGATAAAGAAAGCTCAGGTATGGATAAGGGTGTAGGGAAAAAAAGGGATACGACGGTGCCACCCTCAGGGGTGGTTGGCGACGTAGTTCGCGGCGTTCGCGCTAGATGGCGGCGGGGTGTTATTCAATTGTGAGTTTGGGTAATGATGATGGATTGTATGGGTAAGTTTATGGTATGCTGTTTTGAGAAACAGGGGTAGAATTTTAAGCGTTTTTTTTATAATAGGCGCTTGAGGTTTAAAACGTTTTGTATTTTGCTAGGAAAACGTTAAATGCATAACTGAAAAAATCGTAATACTTTTTCTTTATAAAAATCACGCTATTGGTATGTAGTAAATAACAAAAGGGATAGCAAATTCTTCAGTTAGACAAAGATAATTATCTGAATTTTTAAATAAGTATCTATTTCAATTAGAGTTATATTATTTATGATGTTGCTTACTGCTTACACTTTCCAATTAGACTTTTCCAATAAGATGATTTATTTAAAAAAAGTGTGTAATATAGCCATATAAAAATTATTACCTAAGCTTAGAGTGCTCACTCTATACATAAGGTAAATAATACGTTGTATGAGAGGTATGGTAAAGTGTATTTTTAATAAGTATACAACTTGCTTAAAACTTTATACTTATTAAATATTAAGCTTAAATTTTATTACTTATAAGTTCTCGCAAAGCTCGCCGCAAACTTGTTATAAATGTGATTTTACTTATGTATGGAGGGAATCCTATTTTTTTCTTTACGCCTGTATACTAACAACTTGGTCTAAGTTTAAAAAAAAATAAAAACCGACACCGAAACTCGCACTTGCTAAAACTTCCACCGCCCATTGTATGACGTTACATCTGGGATCTTTTAATTAGTGCATCTCTACTTCAGACGTAGTCTGTTTTAAGCCTTTCCTTTTGAATTTGAGTCTTAATTCCAAAGGAATTAAGTCTTAATTACTTTGTCTTGCAAGTACTCAATTTTTATTTTTATGGGTTATTTTAATTTGAACATTATTTGTATAGCGATAGTGTTGATTGTTACAAGGGTACGTCTTCGGAAGTGCTAATGAGACGAGCCCTTGACGTTGAGCTTAACGACGAAATGACGTAGATATAATTATATGAGAAGGGTTTTTAAAAAAGAAGGGTTTTTTGTTTTACTCTTGCATTACTTCAGTCAGGTGAAGTATATTTAAATTACTATACCAACTATAGGTGTTTAAAACCTTTTTAGCAAATATGGTTGGTAGAATTGATTAAAAATATCCAACTGAGGATCGTTTACTCCTTTTAAAGATAAATTGTGAAATCGTTTCCCGTATGGTGCAAAATAACTGTTTGAAAAGGAATGAAAATAAAACCTGAAGGAAATATTAAGATACATTGCCAAGATATGCGTTTGCCAGAAAACGTATACAAATTAGGGATAAAATCCAACTCGATTGTAGAATTGTAGATTTCTAATAAGTTCTTATAAGTATATACATATTACCTATAAATTCTAAAATAAACAAATAAATAAATAAATACTATAGGGACATTCTTACACAAGTTGACTAAGTCCCACGGTAAGCCAAGGAAGCTTGTGTTGTGGGTACTCAGACAACGATATATATATACAAATACTTAAATACATAGAAAACATCTATGACTCAGGAACATCTGTGTTCAACACTATATCTAATATTGTAAAATTAAAATTAAACTTAAACCTACAAATAAAATTTTAGCAAACTAAGAAAAGACAACAAGATTATACAAATATACACATACATATATAGGGGGGGTAAGCCAAGAACCTCACCAAAAGTCACCAAGGGGGAGGGGGGGTCAAAAATGTAGCCGAAAAAACCTCGCGTGATGTGTGCACAAGCCCATATCAATGACATTTCGAATATTGATCGTCCGAGATAGTAGGTACTTGCATTTAGTAGCAAATGTATAAACTCATACCAAACACTAATCAATATGTAATCAAGCCCTACGGCAAGTGTACATGCTCGTACGTCGTCGTCGTTGTCGTTATCAGAAAATAAATCATTGATTATCTCCAAAATGCAGTTAATTAGAAAACCGGTTTCGGGAAAGTTAGTTAATTTGAGCTCTTAAGCAACGTGTAGTTGAGTGGTAATGTATTATACTAGTAAATAACCGGCCAAGAGCATGTCGGGCCACGCTCAGTGTAGGGTTCCGTAGTAACTCTTCCGTCACAATAAGCTAAACTGGAGCTTAAAGTATAGTAAATTGTTAACCAAGGGATGAAACGGTACCTTTCACCTGAGTTAAACAAATAGGCAAATTTGCATAATCAGTACCTAATTAAAATAAGTCTTTTTACTATGAAGGGAAAACTTTTTGCGATAACTCAAAAACAGCTAAACTGATCATGTCCGCTATAGTTTTCATTTAATGTCTTTCTTAAGCTCTACTTCCACGATTTTTTTGATATTTTTTGGACCTATGGCTCAAAAGTTAGAGGGGGGGGGACACATTTTTTTTTTCATTCGGAGCGATTATCTCCGAATATATTCACTTTATCAAAAAATGTTTCTTGAAAACCCCTATTCGTTTTGAAAGACCTTTCCAACGATACCCCACACTCTAGGGTTGGAGCGAAAAAAAAATTTCGCCCCCACTTTACGTGTAGGGGAGGTACCCTAAAAAAAATATTTTTTTAGATTTTATTGTACGACTTTGTCGGCTTTATTGATTTATATATCCATGCCAAATTTCAGCTGTCTAGCACTAACGACCACGGAGCAAAGCCTCGGACAGACAGACAGACAGACAGACAGACAGACAGACAGACGGACATGGCGAAACTATAAGGGTTCCGTTTTATGCCATTTGGCTACGGAACCCTAAAAAGGGTAAACCCTGTGTTCCCTTACGGAACCCTATTGCTAAGTAATTACATGGTGTAATTTGGGTTGTCTGAGTACTTTCGTATCAATGTGTAGCGACGTTTTGTTGTCAAGACTTCAGTACCCTTAGTGTAAATAAATTCGATTTTGAAACGTGACGTACGCGTTTGCGTTTAGTCTCATTTTGTATTGGATTTAGAAAGAGCGCGCCAAGCGGGACGTTTTGGAAACTCAAAATCCTATACAAAATAAGACTTAACGCAAACGCGTTCGTCACGTTATGATGTCGATAAAATTTACACTAGGGGTACAGTACCCCTGTAAATTTAGTCGATAGCGAAACGTGACGTACGCGTTTGCGTTAGGTCTCATTTTGTATAGGTTTTTGAACAGCGCGCCAAGCGGGACGTTTTGGAAAGTCAAAAATCTCATACAAAATGACACTTAACGCAAACGCGTACGTCACGTTTCGCTGTCGAAAATATTTACACTAGGGGTACTGGTTTTAAAATTACCAACTTTTTAACAATTGACTTGACGATGAATTGTATAATGTTGACATGACATTTTAAATGAATCTTTATAATGTCTTATAGTGTTTATAAGTAAAATAATCTAATTTATAGTTTAATAATAAAATTGTCGGGTAAATAATAATAAATTCAATTGAACTGGTAGACTCGGATGTAGATATTATACTAACCTATACCAAGACACAACTAACAGGCCAATTCTAGTTTCAGTTATTAGATCTGTACCCCTAGTGTAAATTTTATCGACATCATAACGTGACGAACGCGTTTGCGTTAAGTGTCATTTTGTATGAGATTTTTGACTTTCCAAAACGTCCCGCTTGGCGCGCTGTTCAAAAACCCATACAAAATGAGACTAAACGCAAACGCGTACGTCACGTTTCAAAATCGAATTTATTTACACTAGGGGTACTGATCTATTCGATTTCTTCAACCAAAAATGTTCTTGACAGTGAGAGATCAGTATCATATTGGAAACATATCTAGCTAGGCCTATTAAACGCTTCAAAATGTAGACACAACATTTATTATGATTGAAGAAAACACACAAAGTGATTTAATTTGTTAACAAATACTTAGTGTATGTCTGTCAATTTTTTTTTACGTTATTCCTGCCCAGAATCACGAGCTTTTTGATCCTAATAGAAGAAAAAGAGTGTCCTAAAATGTTAATACATTTTTCGTTGATTCTATTCTGTTACCGTCATACAAAGTCTATAAAAAAAAATGTTGGAATATTTTGGTTCTCCCAGTTTTATTAGGATCGAAAGAGCTCGATTCTGAGTAAAAATATAATAAAAAAATCACAAATTAAAAAAGTGTAATATACAACTTTAAATTAAATGGTTTTTCCAACCTCTGTAGGTATCTTAGTTTTATTTGCAAGGAGTTAATTTAAGTTATCAAATTGCCTGCTAGATGTCGCTGTACCGTGTATTGAAAATCCTAGTTCGCAGTGTTAAGATTTTTCCGAGAAACATGACGTCTGGCAGTTACTTGAGTATTATCAAGTTTTTAGAACAGTAGGGAAAAGATGGTCGGCTCGTTATCATTTGTCACCATACTTGTCATGTCACGTTCTAACAAGTAAAGTAAGTAATCGCGAAGATGACAAGTAATAAAAATGGAACCATGCTTCCACCGCAGGTGTACAGTCAAGGTATTAAATGTCGATACGGACAAAGTGACAAAAATACGTATACACGACCTTATTGCCTATATATTAAGGTAGTGTGTACATATTTTTGCCACTTTGTCCGTATCGATATTTAATACCTTGACTGTACCTATCCGATTTTTTACATTATTGTATTCTAGTCAGTATAGGTTCATTTTATCGCTTTAATTTAAGGAGGTTTATAAAATAATTAATAGAATCAAATCAGGCGTTTAAGGTTGTTTACATTACGTTACTGTGTCGAACATTTAAAGGGCCATATGTACTGTAAAACGTTGTACGATACATGTGCGAATAGGAAATTCGCAACTCGTGTCGATTTAAAACACTCCCTTCGGTCGTGTTTTAATTTATCGCCACTCGTTTCGAATTTCCTATTTTTCGTACTTGTATCGTAATGTACTATTATAGTTCTCCAGTTTAAGAGAAACCTCTTAGTATCTGTTGTTGGAAAAATTTGCTACCATCTAGGTGCTAAATTGTTTGCTCGGTTAAGCATTTTTGTTATTTTTAAGGATATTTCCATTCCATTTTAGTCCTGTCCAAATTAATGTTGGTTTCGTTGGTAACGTAAATCCATTTCACAATTTCTTTTTTAACATTCATGTAGATGCCGTATCTATAGTCGAAGTAAAAATTTAATTTTTAAAATATTCATGGATTTTGTTATGATTCAAATCTTTTTTTACAAGCTTTTAATTAACTTGCCCTGTTATTATGGTAGCTTGCAAGCTAAATTTGACCCACCCCGATTTCCGTTTGAGGTGAAATTTTGCATACATATCTTAATCAGTTAACAATGCAATATTTTGATGACATGGAGCCGATCCGATGATGGAGACAGGAGGTAGTCAATGGCCATATGGTAACTTGTGATAAAACAACGCAAACGGATAGTATCGTAGGCGTCCATAGGCTATGGTGACTGCTTACCGTCAGACAAACAAGCATACTGCCCATGCTTGTTTGCCACCGACGTGGTATTAATATGTCTCGATGAGTATTAGTTGCATCTGGAAAGAAAAGTATAGTCAGCGATAAAAGCTTGTACCAAAAATGAAGATTTTTGCACAAAATCTTATTTACATTTAATCGGGTCACTTGGGCATATTTCTACTTACTATTTTATTGTTTCGAACCCAAGACTATTACATTTCAAAACGTAATATCTAAACTACATTATAAATATAAAGTAAAAAACTTGTAGAAAATGAAGACAATGAACATAAGATATTTTTTTCTTATTAGATATAGAAAAACGAAATATAAGCTTATTAGATAAAGACACCTGCAACCTGCTACTGTTAAATTAAAAATATAAAATGATTTTAAACATCAGTTCAACTTGTATCATCGCCTTGTTTGCTAATATGGATCTTATCTGGTGATGCAGTCGGAAAGTAACCAAAGGAACTCCTCGTTGGAAAAACACATTGACATCGAGTTTGGCCTAATTAGAAAGGTATCGAGAAGTCCCTACTTGATATATATGCAAATTAGCATATAACAAAACACAAAATATTCTTTCTGTTCTCCGGCCTGAAAGCAACCAATTTTGTCCCGTCGTGCTAAGCGAAGTTGCCGTTTTAAGTCGAAGGGAAAAATAGTACACACACCTCGGTCAGTAAAAGGTAAAGTCTGAGATAACATCGACGGTCCCAAGTAACACTGTCGGATCTACAAAATCGTCATTTTCGTTTTATTGCATTAATAATCTTAAAACATTCAAATTTATAATGTGACATTTTCAGAATTTTACATTTCTCTCTATTTTCCGAAATAATATGTCACAAGAATGTCGTATCTTACACAGCGTCCGGTTTACAATGTCGGATGACGCGTTTGCAACAATGTTAGCGGGTGCGCGGGTAGGGCGACGCGGTCGTTTGTGCCAGTACCCACAATATTGTATGGATAAGCGCCGACTTCGCGAGCTCCTCGGCACATATTTAAAAAAGCCAAGAATTTTTGATGTTTTAAATCATTATGGCAAAGTAATCGGTCCAAACGGATGTTACAATCAGTTTTGGCTGCAGGCAGTGAAAATATTCCACGAAAAAAGAAGAAACAAAATGCCGTGAATTCAAGTCACATCCTTTTTTCTGAAGATAATATGGGTAAGTACAATGTCACTAAAGTATAAATATTACAATACTGGTTTATTGTTTAAAAATACCATACGTGGTGTTTCTTGTGGTTTATTTAGATTTGTTTTGACTAGGTTGGTGTGCCCATACTATAATGTTGGTTATGGTAGTTGCGACAATATTCATTGGATTATGACAATCTATTGTGTTGTATGTGGTACTTCCGACATTGTTACATGGAACAAAATTATAACTTATGTCGTAAATAACATATCCGACGTTATTTCATGGATATAAAATTACTGCTTATGTTCTATGTTACACTACCTTCATTATTTACGGAAAATTAATTACTATTTAGGTCGTAAGTTACACATCCGACAATTTTGTATGGATTTTATCAGATTATTTCTAGTTTTAAGTGGCATAACTGACTACTTTAAAGAGACTTTGTATTATTTATACCTGCTGAATGTTTCACACTTATCTAAACTTATGATTTGTAATGAAGTAGTAGTATTGAGCACTTGCCCTTGCACTTGTATAAGCCGTAACGCTTTAGCCACATACGCCTTAGAGTGAGCTACCATTTAGTTTATTACGTTTTATATACTATCATGTTTTTAATCACATCAGTGAAAACTAATAATTTACGTGTTTTTAAGGTGCACCAGAATCGCCGATTCCAGAGCATAATGAAGATGATTTAATCCAGTTGCAATATTTACTCGGAGATGTTTTTAATGACGAAAATGAAAATGGCAATTGTGACGAGGATGTTTCACCGATTCCAGGTGAAGAAGAAATTATACCACCATCATCAGCAGATTTAAAAAAATATGAAATTTCTACTATAAGACCAAATATTGCTAGTTCAAGTGCAGTTAACGTTGCTGTAATTGGAAATCTTGATGTAAAGTTAGAAAACTTCCCTGAAATGCCTACAGAAATAGATAACCTGACGAGCAGATCTCCTCGTATCTTATCAGGTATTATAGAGGTAGAATCTACCGCAGGATAAATTTCCAGGCATGCATAATATTATCCTTACATCATTTCGTGTGATAGATACTACTGTTTTAGATTCAGAAAATAATCCACAAAATGCGTCTGATACACCAGTTCCTTCTCCTATTCACTCATCTCATCATAATTGCAATAGCCAATTCTGCTCGAATTGTTCGCCTATTCAGAATGATTCTACATATCCAGATTTTGATGCTCCAACGCCATCAACGGTTGCATCTATTGGCGGCCCTTACACGCCTTCTACAAGCAAGCCACGTAAAAAAACTTATAAAACTGACGAGAGCAAAAAAAGAAAAGTCCATAAAGAAAATTGTACTGTCTATAATTGCGGTGATAAAACAGGGAAATGCTATATGTGGCACGAAGGCATTGCAAAACGTGGATCTAATGAAGTGTCTAGTTGTCTGTACAATTTTATAAAAGAACATGCTCAAAAAGGTGTCGAGGAATTTCGCTTTTGGTCTGACAACTGTGGCGGTCAAAACCGAAATCGCATTGTTTTTACATTGTATATGCTCGCAGCCAGAGAATTTAATGTCACTATCACTCATCGATTTTTAGAAAAAGGTCATACTCAAAACGAGGTTGATAGCGTCCACTCCGTGATAGAAAGAGCTAGTGTGCGTAAAATGATTTATGTTCCTGAGGAGTGGTACTGCTTAGTTCGTTGGGCGAAGTCAGAAGGTGAGCCATATGTTGTTTATGAAATGGGCACGAGTGATCTTTATAATATCAAAAAGTTGTTAAAAACTAAATATTGGGCAAAGAACATATCTAATGAAAAAGTGCAATGGAACGTCTTAGGGAAGTGAAGGTGAATAAAACAGAATTCGACAGGCTTGAATATAAATAACAAATTGGCCAATTTCCAAAAACAATTGTGGTTGTTAAGTGTCCAACTCGCAACAATACACAGCGATTAGCAAAAGAATTTCAACTCATGAATGCTTATGATGGACCACTTCCCTTGACCTATGCTAAACACAAAGATTTAGTCGATTTGTGCAATAGTGGTATAATCCCGGAAAAATACCACCAATTTTATAAGGCTCTCACTCACCAGGAGAAAGGCCAAAAGAAAAAAAGAAACGTGCAAGGTGATTCATATACTGATAGTGATACTGATTAAAGGTCGCGTTTCTTCTTCTTTAAAGTGCAATCCTTTTTGCTAATTAATGACATATTTTGTTGACTATTCGTTTAATAGTAATCTGTGATTTAATGTTGATTTGAATCAATAATATATGTAATATATATATATTATTTTGTTTTTTCTAGATCAATATATTTCTCATATGTTGGAATAAATCATATATCAATTAAAATGTTTTATTTTAAACACATAACACAACATCTAACTGTCGTATCTTACCACTAGAAGAAATGCACAACACAGGTAATTTAGTCGTAAATGACACATGCGACCCATATTATTATCTATTGTCCAATAAAAAAGGCGTTAGTGACATATACGACCATTTTATATGAACCATGTCCAAACAAAAAAGTAGTATGTGACACATCCGACAAAATCGTTTAGGAATCTCTAGGCAAAAATGTCGGTTGTACTATTTCTGAGGTTTCCTCAAGTATTTTCTTATTTTTACTTATGCACATTTTAAGAGTATCTAAAAATAGTAACTATTCCCAAATTTTATAAGTTAATATCATAATTTGACGATTTTATAGAGTCAAAACCTGTTTGCAAAACTTTGATTGGCTCTGCTGGAAAGTAGTCATTTTGCAGATCCGACAGTGTTACTTGGGACCGTCGACATATACCTAATTATTGGCTGAGGCAAAACCGAAATATTGTTATTACATATACCAATTTTGACATTTATAATTCCTACTTTACCATACGGTAATGACACTTATGTGGTGATAAACATAGGATAAACTTAATTCTTGGTTAATCACATTGACACCAATGGCAATTATTATAGTAATTTTTTTTTTCTAAACACAATTTACCTTTTGAACAGTCGGTTAACAACATAACATGGTCCGTACTATAAGTTGGGGCGCGCGTTTTTCATTAGGCTGCGATCACATTAGGCGGCGGACAGACGGCCGGATTATTGGATCCGACGGACGAAAGACTTCGATCCGTTGCCTTTTTTACTTTTCTTACCCACCCCATAGACACAGTGTACGGTGTGAGAACAGTACCTACACGTGTTTTCTTCTCGGGTCAGAGATGTAGGGTTAGAGCCGGTGTAGCTTTATTTGACGTTCATAAGTGCATTGTAATATGCCTACTTGAATAATAAACTATCTTTATCTCTTTATCTTTAAATATGCTGTAAGTATTAGAGCGTTTACACATTGCCCGATCAGAGGGAATAACAAATCTAGAAGGGAATGAATGAAAACGACACAGATAAAAGATGATGATGATGATAGGCAAATATCAAGGGTCAATATCAATGTTAAAAAACGACATAGAAATGAAACAAAAATGTAAGGAAATGAGAAAATAGAGGAGAAATATAATATTACAGCGATTTATAAATCAGGTTTATTATTCCACTGATGACTGAGTGTGAGAAAGTGATAGAGCGAGAGATGCCTGTAAGTAGTGTTGTATAATGTAGATACTTTTGTTCTCAATATATAAGTATGACTGTCTCCCAATTTGTGCCGCTTTGGCTTTAGCTGTTAAGGTACAATTGTAAACTAAAACAAATAAACAATAAACAATTACAATTGCATAAAAATCGAATGCTTTTCTCTCGCTTATGAGAAAAAGTATAAATAAAAACGTATTAAGCATAACTACTTTATTAAGTAATTAAAACAAAACTATTCTTTCCGGTAAGATTATTTTAGAGATTCAGATTTATACCAGTTGTAATGTCGTTGGCATTATTCATAATCGTGTTTCTGGCCTCTAGTTATGAATCGTTTATCTTTATCTCTCACTTTGACTAATGCATTTGTAAGAAAGGGATAAAACATAATCAGGCCCGTTTAAGTTTTTGAATAAGGGGGAAAGAATTTAATTTTAGTGCTTTTTCGTACCTTGTCACAGTGACAATCAAGTGGGGAAGTAGGTTATCTTCACACAAACGCACCGCGCGCGGCTTGTATGTGTGTGCCATAGTATCTTTACGTCGCCGCACGCACACTCAAAGAAAAGCCCCGTCTGGCGCACTGAGAAACGGGTCGAGATTTTGTTTGAGCGCGCGTGCGGCGACGCATCAGATACTATGGCGCACACATACAAGCCGCGCGCGGTGCGTTATATGAAGATAACCTACTTCCCCACTCTTTGTACTATGTTAGGGACCTCATACTATTGTCGCTGTGAGAAGGTATTTTGTGACCGTATTTAGGTACTTACAGTAATATTTAGGTACTGTTTTAGAACAGTACACTGCGGGACCGTCTGGAAACCTTTTCCTCTTATTTATTGCTTATACGAAACGAATTGGATATTTGTAGAAGGTTGAGATGTTCGCAAATGGAATATTAGGGTTTATTGTGAGCTCAGAGGGATTTCAACGATTTCCAGTCTGACTTGCTTATTTCGGTAAATTGGTATAGAAAGCTGCTTCAAACACATAAATGAAAACGTTAGGTAATAGGATAAATAAATAGCAGTAACTTATTAAATATGTAATGGAGATAAACCATAATGGATATAAGCTCCGGCTGTGGAATGAGCTCCCTGCCGAGGTTTTCCCGAGGGTATACAGTATGGGGTTCTTCAAAAAGGACTGTACAGGTTTTTAAAGGGTCGGCAACGCGCATGTAACACGCTACGGCTAATAGGCTACGGTGACTGCTTACCATCAATCGGTCTGTATGCTTGTTTGCCACAGATTTGGTATTAAAAAAAAAAGCAGTTGGACCCGGGTATGTCCAAAAGTAGGTACGTCATCTCGCTTTGTGTGGTAAAAGTACCGTAGTATTTTATTTTACCCAACTATAAGGCGAATTCGAACGTATATTGGACAGTCTTTATTTTACCGTTCTGTCGCCATGCATGATTTATATATCCATGCTAAATTACTGCTTTCTAGCACTAACGATCACGGAGCAAAGCCGCGCACGGACAGACAGACAGACATGGCGATACTATAAGGGTTCCTAGTTGACTACGGAACCCTAAAAACTTAGCCCATTCAGAGCAAAAGACAATGAACTTTACGTCTTCGATTAAGAAATCGCCTATTCACTCTCAGCTGATATTGCCTTCTCTTTCCCACTCGTGGAAAATCACACTAGGGTAGTTTCATCTCTCTCGTTCGGAGTGACGTCATAACAAGGTCGTGCTCTCATTAAATAAACAAGGAATGAAGTACGTTTGTTCAGCGGGGCCAGTATAAGAACGGAATAATATTTGAAAATCGGCTTTAAAACTTAACGCATTATTTTATTATTTACTCTAAATATTACCTAAAGCATTAATTTGAGTTTTTTGTAAGTCTAAATCAATTAGTATTTTAAGGCAATTAGTAAATGTACCAGTGATATTGTGCTAGTAGTTAGCACCTTTAATTTTGAAATAATTTGGTGACTAATAGACACAAGGACAATAGATCTCGTTTCTCACTGTTTTCTGTATACTATTTTTAAGAAAATTTTCTCTTGACATTTATAACATCATAGAGAAATAATTAAATTTTAAGTGCTTACTCCATACATAGATAATACCCATTTATAATTATTTTTATACAAGCTTAGCGAAAACTCATTTAAGACAATATTCTAGCTTACACATATACAATTCTTAGTACACATTTTAAGTAAGCTTAAAAAGTATTTACTTATTACAAGTGTAACCTCCCTCTGCCTTCCATACAACTTATTATTATTAAGTTAGGAAATCTATATGGAGTGAGCACACAGCTTACTTATTTCTCTATAGTAACAGAAGCGGTGGTGGCCGAGTGGATATGACGTCCGACTTTCAATCCGGAGGTCGTGGGTTCAAATCCTGGCTCGTACCAATGAGTTTTTTGGAACTTATGTACGAAATATCATTTGATATTTACCACTAGCTTTTCGATGAAGGAAAACATCGCGAGGAAACCTGCATACATCTGCGAAGAAATTCAAAGGTGTATGTGAAGTCCCCAATCCGCATTGGGCTAGCGTGGGGACTATAGCCCGAGCTCTCTCGCGCATGAGAGGAGGCCTGTGCCCAGCAGTGGGACGTATATAGGCTGAATTATTATTATTATCTTATTATTATTAACAGAAATAATTATTGTATAGTATAAACATATTTTTTTAATAATATACAATAATAATCCTACTTACAGTAAGTACCTGTAAGGGAATACTTACGAGTACGTAATTTTTCAGTGCCACGACATGCATTAATGCAGTACCCGCATACGCTGTGGAGTTGTGGTCCCGCCGGGCTGATGCTCGTTTTAATTCGGATTCCGACCCTTCTTCATTATCTTATTACTTAGCCAACTTTGTATACTGCGATCGATGCTGTTTGATACTTTGGATAAAATTAATAGCTTATACTTATACTAGTGGATCTGTGAGCTGTGGACCTCGCAAATCCCCAGGATGCTCCGCCATTTTGTAATATTTATTAAAAAATCTTCGACAATGAATCTATTTAATTATCAAATCTGCTCACCGAATTTCACGAGACTCGATGGAAAAATGCGACCTGTAGACGAGAACTACGCTTTCGCTCCGTCAATTATACTTGCCTCTTTTAGGTTGCAGGTGCTCATGGGCGACCGTAATTGCTTACCATTATTAGTTCGCTTACCATCAGAGTGCGTAGATATTATGCCAATCGTTAACGCTTCGTCAGAGAACGAAACGTACCTATTTTCTTGCACTAATATGGAAGAGTGACAGAGAAAGATAACTATGCTACGCTACGGAGCGTAAACGATTGGCTTCTTGTCCTCGCACCCAGGTAATTCGTCTGCTCGTTTGACTCCTAGAAGTCCTAGATCATAAAAACATATTTAAAAAATACTCAAGTCTCAAGATTGTTCATTCCAACTACTCTTAAGACGGTGTTCTAAGACTTTTAAGCGTTAATGGCGTCGCCTTGACCACGCGCAACTCTCGCCGAGTTATTCTTGAACTGGGTCAGAAAGTCAACTTTAACTTTGTAGGTCAATGAACAGTCTATATTTTTACACTATCTTTGTACTTTTCTTTGTGTATTTTAATTTGTTTTTCAACTTTGAGGATTAGCGATGTACCTATCTAATCTAAACTCACGTAACTTTTTAGGTCCATAGACTAGACTGGTCATAACCAGTCTATACATTTTAACTATCTTTATACTTTTCTTTGTGTATTTTAATTTGTTTGCGACTTTGGCGTTTTGGGGAATACCTAAAATTATATTCAGTTTTAGCAATATTGGTGTCATCAATGGCGGCGCGTTCATTGAACTCGATTTCTTAAAGCTTGCCTTAATTATTCTACTGGCTAGTGCCTTAGCCAATTCTTGGGATCTATGGCCCGACTCGAACTTTAAGATATATTAGGTCTAGATAAGATATGGATCAGATAAGACAGTGTCAAAAGTGACTATTTTTTTTGAAGAAAGGTCACACTTATGGAAGGTAGAGGCAAGGAACAGAATCTCCATATACCAAAAAGTATCCGACAAAAAACCATAAATAGGTGGCGCTACAATACCTAGAATACTTGAGGAAAAAATCTAATCATAGACAGCGCACTTCACTCCGTCAATAACGCCGAGGTTCTTAGCTACTCTAGCGCTACTCTGGAGAAATTTGGAACTATTATTTATAGCTGACAGCTGGACACCTTTGCAACCGTTCTGCCTAAGGAGATTTTGTTCCTCTCCTCCTCTACCTTCCATGGTCACACTGACTTGATCTGTCAGTATCATATTGGAAACAGAACAACTAAAACTAGAATGGACCTGATAGATATATTACGTAATGTTGGCATGAAAGATTCATGTTATTTCAAAATGTCGTGTAACGTGTTAAAATGTAAGCGTAACTTACATTACTCTAAGCACAAATTCAATTACTTTTTTCAGGGGGCGCCACATGCTTTCGAAAATTGTCATATACTTGGAAATTTCGACCCATGCCACCGAGCCTGAGTGGCCGAACGGTTCAGTGCCCCTAGTGTAAATTTAGTCGATAGCGAAACGTGACGTACGCGTTTGCGTTAAGTCTCATTTTGTATGGGTTTTTGAACAGCGCGCCAAGCGGGACGTTTTGGAAAGTCAAAAATCTCATACAAAATGACACTTAACGCAAACGCGTACGTAACGTTTCGCTGTCGAAAATATTTACACTAGGGGTACAGGCATCTGTCGCGTAAACGGAGGACGCTGGTTCGATTCCAGCCCCGGGCTGGTCTTGGATTTTTTTTCTTTGTATATGACATTTATTTCGTTTGTAACTTCCATTGTATGGCGGCGACTATTTTCGTGTTATTTTTACTCATAACGTTTAACTGCCTAGTTAAATACACTATTTAATTAGTTAATTTTCGTGTCACCACATTCTCGAAACCTATTTCAGCCAATTACTACCCTAGGAGAAAAACCGTCTACATCGGCGCCGTCGGAAACTTCAAAGGCCCTTTGATGTGCCGACGGCGTAGAAGCTTTTGGTTCACTTGTTTCGTTATTTCCATTTTTTTCAAGTTGTCCTATAATAAGATCTGTTTAGTATGTATGTAGAGATATCAGTCAGAATTTTGATATAAGTAAATATAGTACATAAACGAAAATTAGAAGAACCATGGTAAATAAAGTAATTTATTTAAAAAAAACCCTAAACCGACGAGCGTGTATGAGGAATGTCATGAAAGTGAAGGAAGCGAAAGAGGTATGTCAGGATCGTAGCAAGTGGAAATCCGTGGTCTCTGCCTACCCCTTCGGGAAATAGGCGTGATTATATGTATGTATGTATGTATGTATTTAAAAAACATTAGGTGTGCTGCACCTATACTTAATTCTAAATACCCTCGATCAGATCCTAGGTATGGTTTGTACCTGGCCTATATCGTCGGCTGTTCAACGTGGGGACGCCGCTGGTGTTATGGGGACGTTTGTGCCGGGTACTTACCGGATTATGATATAGGTTATGTCTTATTATTTTTATTGTACTCACATTTTTTAATTAGTTTTGACGATGCGTGTTGCAGATGACTTATGTGTAAATGGGCATTCTGTTTTGACGAAACCTGAGGTGGATGAGCTTTCTGTAATGTGACCGCTGTGGACCTGATGGCGTGCTAGTTTTTGGTTAAAAAAGGTTTAATTTTAAATAACTTTTATTTTGTTGTGTGTTTATCACAGATTTGTCCCTGAGTTATGGATGTTCTCTAAATTTTTAAGTACCTATTTATCTATATGTATATACTCGTATTATATACATTGTCGTCTTGTACCCACAACACAAGCCTTATTGAGTTATTCGATTTGTGTAAAATTGTCACATAATATTTATTACAGGAACAAAAATTTCATGTAAAACATAGACTTTCAGATTAATGTCTTTAATAACAAAACTTCCGTGAGACATACATATATTAAAAATGGGACACTCACACGTATTTTAAGTCGAAAAATGCTCGACATGTTTCACTCCTCCGTACCGAGCAGTGTCTTAAAATACGTGAGCGACACGTTTTTAATATATTTAATACCTAGTGTGTCTTTGTTAGTGTTTTATACAACTTTACTTATTCCACGAATTCTAAAAAATTGGTTATTTCTACTTGAAGCTAACTTCAAGAAAATACAAGCTCGTCCCCCAAAGAAGTTCGTATAATTTTATTTATTCATATTTTACATGTACCTTATAAGAATAGAAAACTCGGGCAACATCTGCTTTAGGAAAAAATATGGGAGTTTTAAGGGGAAGCGATAACGTAGACGTAGATAATGAAATTTGAGGACTTGAATAAAAAAACATACCATAGCCGTAAAAACACTTTTTATTTCACACCTCAAAATTTAAGGATAACGTAGTTTTAGGTCACAAATTTCCAGAGCCAAGGTAAATTAACCTACTTTTTAAGAATCTCAATTTTTACATTCAATAGCTTACATTCGTTTTAAGAGATAATTTTTGCAGTATTTTTTCCATATACCTTCAAAATAGTCCATGGGCACAAATACTTTCATTGGTTTCAAACACTTACATATCATATATCTTATCTGTTCATTTTAGAAGGAATTTGAAGAAAAAGGGAAATATCAAAAACGTGTATGATTACTCTTTATATTTCGCAATATTGCATGCAAAAAATACGCAAGTAAGTATGACAGATAAGCACTAATTTACTAGCACTTTATTGTATCGTGGATACTACTGTTTTAATCAAAATGGAATTCTGCAAAGTAACGCCTGATTCAATAATATATTGTTGGAATTTTACAGAAAAAAATAACTTAACATTTATTTATGATTTTTTAGCTTGGTATCTGTAATCTGTACATTTGGTAGAGGTCTGTTATATTTATTTGCGTATTTATTTGCACGGTGGGAGACTAGAAAATTAAATGCATGCAAAAAATACGCAAGCGCAGTGTATAATAATAACACGTTATAATTTCGCAGGTTAACAATGTAATATTTTTGTTTTAACTGAGAGACTTTTTTTCACTTACCATCTGTAGCATACTACCCCTTAACCGGCATCCCGTCGCCCCAACCCCCGGATTATAGGGGGGTGCACTCACTGTATCTTCGACACAAAACGACGCATTACTGAACAGAGATGCCGGAGCACGGACTTTTACGTACGTTACGTATGATTCTTAGATCATGAAATAGCTTCACTTTTCGAGTAGGTACAGTCAAGGTATTAAATATATACACGGACAAAGTACTAAAAATATGTATACATTGCCTTAAAGTACAGGCAGGTCGTGTATACATATTTTTGCCACTTTGTCCGTGTTGATATTTAATGCCTAGTAAGATAACCTTCACGTAATTTTCTGGTTTTATCTACTTTCGTGTATTTTAATTTAGTCACTAACGACCCTATTCGAACGTTTCTTCAAACAAAAGCGTCACTTTTGATACTGACATACGATCCATATCGTATCCAGACCTAATGTATGACGTATCTTAAAGTTCGAATCGGGCCATGTCTTTCGTTAGTGATAACTGGCGTTTATTCTGTGGACATTGCAAAAGTTAACGATTCGGATTTTTTTTTTAACTTTCACGACACAATTTTTAAGAATTAGAAGGTAACATGTTTATGACCCAATTGTGACATGCCTCCAAGGAGATATCGGAGCAGCCAAGGCGCTCACAAATATCTTCACACGCCTCTACTATCAAGGCGTTAAAATGCTTGTTCAGATATCTGTGAGCACCTTGGCCGCTCCAATATTTCTATTACTATAGAACCCAGTTCCACATTGTATTTAGTTGTCATAACAACACCTAGAAAGGGGAACAAAAAGGGGAGCAATCTTGAGAATGCTCCCCCGTACTATAAATTGTACAAATGCGAGTCATAAATTTCATCACCAAACGCACTAATGTAGCGTTATGCGAGAGATGCTGCATTTTTAAATAAATGTAACGTCTTGGGGTTACGCCCTGTATTCTTGTGGATTTGGTTATCTAGGGAAATATTTCTGTACGTTAACAGACAAATCATACCAGTTAGTGTTCCGTACGAAACTTTGTTCACGGAACACTTATGGGATCACTTCGGTCTTGTCAAGCGGTTAAATGCGTTTTTTTATCAAGAAGATACTTAGGTCATACTGAAAGTTCCTGGAATCTTAATTTTTGTTAAATCCTTGACATAATTTTCAAATAGCATTCCTAAAATGTCACCACCGAACAAATTGTATCTAAAAATAGACAATTAATTATATTTTCTACAAATAAACATTTTTATTGCGTGACCTCTAAATGGCTAATTCTAGAAATTTTCAGTATTACCCACGTAGCAGACATATCTACGAGCCATGCTACATTTTTTTTTATTAAAAAATATTCGTTGGGTCAGTTGGTTATGTGCATTGGACCGGTGTTCCAAATGGGCGGGTCTTGCTCGAAGCCGTGAATACCTCCCTTTTTTAGGGTTCCGTAGCCAAATGGTAAAAAAACGGAACCCTTATAGAATCCATGTCCGTCTGTCTGTCTGGTTATGTCACAGCCACTTTTCTTTTACATGTAGAAAAAAAATAAACTTGACAATTTGATTAACATAATTGTACTCATATTTCTAATATACCTAACCAGCCTATTACCAATTTATTTCTAGGAGGGTGAATAAAAGGAAGTAAATAAAACAATATTGAAATAAACTTCATTCATTCAAATATCATTTATTATAAATACCGGCCCGATTCGAAGAATGATTACGACACGTTCAAGATCTTAGAAAGATCTTTAAAAGATCGATAACTAAACGACATGTCAAAATTGACGTTTATTTCGATTCCGCTGTGATCCCAATAAGATCTATCTACGATATTTCTAACGTCAAAGTGACATTGATTGCCCGAATCGAGCTTTTTCTGTGAATTATACGACATACAAATGATATCTAAATGAGAACTGATCTAAACCAGAACTTATCGTTATCGTATCTCATTCTTCGAATCGGGCCGCTAGGCGAAAAATCGCTGTGATAGCATCACCAAAAATTTCACATAAACTAAACCCAAAAATACGCACCAAAAACAAACAGACCTTCTAGACGCCACAGGAACCGGAAGTGCGGGACCGGAAGCGGCGGCCATTTCCCGGAACTCCCGCCCTGCGTTAGAACATGTCACATAAATCTGCCCTGGGTACGATACATAGATAATTTATTCCTTTTTGCTGTCATAAAATGTTATGGGAATATTGAGAAAAACATTGGAAATAGAAGAGGTAAAACATTTAAGGTTTGGATTAGACTATGTCACATTAGTACATTACGATACAAGTGCGAAAAATAGGAAATTCGAAACGAGTGGCGATAAATTAACACACGACCGAAGGGAGTGTTTTAAATCGACACGAGTTGCGAATTACCTATTCGCACATGTATCGTACAACGTTTTACAGTACATATGGCCCTTTAAATGTTCGACACAGTAACGTAATATGCTAATTTACGCACTAGCGCTATAAAGTAGCTACTGTAAATTATGTAATTGTATCATGTCGGTAGTCAACAAGGATAGGCGATAAAATGTTATTAGAATAGAATATTGAAAAACATTGAAAAGTAACAAAGGTCATTTCATTTAAGGTAGGTACTGCCAACCGGAGTGAATAGTGACAGCTGGGGTTAATAGGGGCAAAACTTAAAAAAATACTTACACAAATTATATCATTCGATTGAAAATAATAGTAGATTTTATATGATACATTTTGTGTGGGTATTTTCTAAGAAATTCTCAGGTAAATCACATTTAAAGTTTTATCCCTATTCACCCCAACCGACGCTGTTCACCCCGGTTAACGGTACCGTTTGAATTCATATTGCACGTTGTCAAAAACCCCTTTTTACTCGGCATACAAAAAATTAAAGTTTTCACATTATTTCACTAGTTTAAATAATTAACTTCTAAAATGTTTATAAAGAACAAATTGACACTCGCCTTACACTACGAATTGCATCCAATAAACACCATCCAAAACAACATTAACACGAAAATTGCCGGCTGCGACAAATGAGCCGGCGATTTGTGCAAATTGTACAATGTACAATTGTATAATTAGAGACCATTAAATAATGAAGACTATCATTCACGCACAACGTCCAGCGCCGCATGCCTCATTAAGAAAAGAGCTGGGAGTATGAGTACGCTCTTTTCTTAAAATTGTAGGCCGTTAACGCACGCTGGTGCCTTCAAAGAAGAAGACACTACCCTCTGGTGTTAGAGGTGTCCATAGACGACGGTAATTGGGTGAATCAACTTTTTTTGTTTTGTTATCCTGTCCCGTTGTCCAAGGGACAACAGTGGCACAGTTTGTTTGAAGAGACGGTGTATGCCGTTCTATTAACAAGCTTAGTAGGGGGCCCAATATGGACATTGGTTATAACGACCACAAAAACGCAAGTTTGATACATTTAAGTACCATAAAAACAGTATTTCAATGAACTTTTGTCCCCTGGACAACTAATCGTAACCATGGCAACGAGTGACGCTAAAAAGTTGATTCTCCCAATTGCTTATCACTGTATTGTTCATGAATAAAGATACTATGACTATGACTATGACTATGACTATTTATACTCGTTTGCCTCCTATAGGTATATATTATTTTAAAAAAATAACAGTATTTATTGTTTTTGTTTAGATTTGTGCTTAGTAAATTGTCGACATACTGCTATGTTTAAAATCGAAACATAAAATTTACAACTGCAACGCGAGCATAGTGAGCATACCAACATTTTTATTTTCATTGCGTTACCATATGTATGTATATGTATGTATAGTAGGAACATTATTGCTATAACCTTCTGCCTGCAACTTTCAATGAAATGAGCGAAAAATATATAAAAACAAAATACAGTTTTCCAAGAAAACCCCATACATAGGGTGATCCTCGTCATAGTAACAAATCATTAGATTGCGAAGACCTATTGAATGGGACATATTTTGTTTCTGTTGGTGGGTGGGGACATTCCTGCCCATGGTCCTTTGTTTTGCTTTGAAAAGGTTAAGAAGCGAAACAGGCGAACAACCTGCTTTACTGGCCTATCATGGCTATATTTCATCTCTTTTCCAATATGGAATTATCATGTGGGGAAACTCGACAAACGATAACAAAGTATTTTTAATTTAAGATAATTGTATTCGTGCGGTATGCGGATTTGGTCAAGATGACTCTAGTAAAACTGTATTTAAAAAGCTGAATAAATGTATACGTAATTTTCTTCAGCCTTTGTCTTTTATTGATCTCTGTTAGATAATGCAAATCGCCGTTAAGCAGTAATCTTTGAGTAAATTAGGCCAAATACTCTAGCCACCAGTCCTTATTTTTACTCGTCTCTGCTACAAAGTGCAAATCGGCCGTTTAGCAGTAATCAGCGACAGACTAATCACTAATTGCAAGACGGTGCAATCTTTGAGTAAATTGAGACAAAAAGGAATGCTTGGGGCGTTTGTGGTGAGGCGAGAAATTATGGAGGAGGCAAAAAATAAACGTTAGATTCAGACTAAGCTTACTCTACGTGGCATTTGCAATGATAAAGTGTGGCTATGTCATCATTAATGACAAATTTCTATGAAAATTAGATGTTTATGATGACACTTACTCACTTTGTCCTATTCGTCGTTTCAAACATAGCTTACACAATATGACGTTCGTAATAACACTTTCTCAAATAAAAATAAAAATATTACTTTTCTAATCCGCGAACAGCAAAGCTAAGAATCTGTTCGTGGATTAGAAAATTAATATTTTTGTTTTAATTACGAGTAGTATGGGTTTCTGCAAAGGAACGCCTGATTATATTCATGACACTTTTTCACTTCGTTCTATTCATGTCGGTTCAAACATAGTTTTTATATTTTTTTAATGTTAAAACATACGAATTAAAGAGAAATGGTTTTTCTTAAGCGTTTCCAAATTTGCAACACTTTATTCAGTCAAGAATGAATACCCCAGATAAATGGAATTATCAAGGAAAGATCTTTACCACGTGTTGGTAGTAATACTAGTAATTAATTCAATTTGTATACGAATTTCTTTTTGATTTCTGCTTTTTAATAGCAAGAAGATTATTTTGCTAAAAGTTTATGATCTAAAAAGTAGGACAATTTTCTTGACCCCAGTGACACGAGCCTTTGGCTCTCATGTTTCCTTTTCCAAGCCTAAATGTACCTTAATTAATAAACTGAATTTTGAAAGTTTACAAACAAAAGCAACGCATCCAATCTTACAAGCTCCCAACAAATTAAAATTGTTAAAACTCCCCGGACAAATGAAATTATCAGGGGACCGTTACCACCTGTTGGTAATTAATTCAATTTCCAAACGACTTTCTTTTTAATTTTGAATTTTCCATGTTTGCGGTTCTTTGTGTTTCCAAAAACTTACCGAGTTTCCTTACAGCTTTATTAAGCAATGAGTTTATTTTGCTAAAAAGTGTTTAAAAAAAGTGTCAATTTTTTCTGACCCCAGGGCCACGGCAAGGCCTTGGGCTCTAATGTTTCCTTGTCCAGACCCAGATGTACCTTGTATATTGTGAAAACACTGCATTTTGAAAGTTTACAAGCAATAACACCGCATCTAATCTTACAAACTCCCAACAAAGTAAAATTGTTAAAACTCCCCGGACAAATGGAATTATCAAGGGACCGTTACCACCTGTTGGTAATTAATTCAATTTCCAAACGACTTTCTTTTTAATTTCTCCTTTTATCTGCGGAAGGCGCTAAGCCACTTTGTCGGCTTTTTGAAATATGGCGCTTGAGTTTGGTTAAGATGGCTGAAGTATTTGCAGACTGAAGTTGCTGAGGTTAGTTTTGCAATTTAGAGGCGAAAGTAACCTTAGGTCTACCATTAATCTGTGGCATCTTACTAACCGAAGCGTTAGAGAAGATCTCCGTTTTAACTCGGGAATTTTGTTTCGGATGTTCTCCTCTACAGATTGCAATTCTTAACCTATTATTGTAAAATGTTGTGACCAGATTCTACAATTAAGTCGATTTGTTTCTTGATCCAGTTTTTGGATTTTTCGAAATGCGGAAATTGGCATAAGCGTCTATGGCGCTTAAGAACATTGTGAGTTCACTGTGATAACGATTCAATGAACTAAGTATTTTGACGCGAGTCTGTAGACCTCGCTAACAGAGCAACTAGTTTAAAATTTATACGCTACACATTTTTTAAATTTCTATGAATTTCTACTCAAAATCAGGAGCTTCCTCGATCCTATTCAATCCATTCTTTAATAGCTTATAAAAAAGTGGTGTTTTCTGTAATAATCAATCATTTAGTTGACTAATTAAAACAAGTTATACTTACTTGCGTATTTTTACATGCAGGAGGTCAGGGTCAGTTGTCGGGTGTCATACCGTCAACATCTCCAGCATCTCCTGAGGATGCCTCGTAGAGAGGCGAAACACGTGTCGAGTTTTGTACTTTTGGTGGTGGGTTGTTATATTTATTTGCGTATTTATTTTTGCGGTGGGAGGGTGGGAACATTAATTGCATGTAAAAATACGCAAGTAAGTATAACGGGTTAGCACTGATTGACTAACACGTTATTTTCTCGCGGATTAGCAAAGTAATATTACTTGTTTTAATTAGCATGGATTTCCGCAAAATAACGCCTGATTCTATTAATTATTTAGTTGACTATTCGGAAAATGCTTTTCTTTATTCAAAATTTAAGGAGGTTTTTCACAATCACCAGTTTTAGGTCGAGAGGCGGGTTTTTTAAACAAAAACTAAAAGACGAATGAATTTTGACTCCTGATTGACTGGACTTAATTGCAAATGACCCATAGGATAGTCCCAATTTCCAATCAACCTGTATTCAGAATAATTAGACTGTGGAAGATACTTTTGTAAACTGTAGATATACATATAACTATATTAATGTTGTTGTAATGATTTCACGGAGATGGCTCTATACATAATGCGGTATATGGAAGATAGAGGCAAAGGAACAAAAACTCCTTAGGCAGAATTGTTGCAAAAGTGTCCAGCTGTCAGCTATAAATAATAGTTCCAAATCTCTCCAGAGTAGCGCTAGAGTAGCTAAAAACCTCGGCGTTATTGACGGAGTGAAGTGAGCTGTCTACGATTAGATTTTCTTCTCAAGTATTCTAGGTATTGTAGCGCCACCTATTTATGGTTTTTTGTCGGACACTTTTTGGTATATGAAGACTTTGTCCTTGCCTCTACCTTCCATAATGCGGTAATTCTGATTGTCAAAAGTTTTTTTTTTTTTTCTCTCTTTATTTAAGAGCTTGTCACCGAGGTGAACATGTCGCTCCATAAAAAAACAACAATACAATATTCTTATACAATTAACTAATTCTATTAACAATAGCCTTTCGTACAAGCTGTAGTAGCGCCATGGCAGAGTCTGACAGAGGAGCAGCCAGAACACTATTGCAGCCCCCGACATCAAACATAGTATTATGGCTTGAAAAAGCCAGTTGTATCCTAGCGGCTTCATTCCGGACACATTCCATTATAACATGGTACACGTCTTTTAATACGTCACATTCATCACAATTAGGAGAAGAAACTTTCTTCATTAAATAACCGAACTGATTCAATGGGATATGTCCACAACGTAGTCTCATCATCAATACAATGTCACGTCTACTAAGGAAACAATCAATCCACGGTGTCATTAGAGGATGTGGTTGGATTGTCTTGTACCAAATACCCTTTTCTGTTGATCTCTTATCAAAGTATTCTTTCCATAAAGTATAGGTTCTCTGTTTGGCTGAAAAGATACAGTCCGTATAAAAGGGTAAGGTATTGCATTCTATTCCACCATGACAAGCCAGCCTGGCTATGGAATCTACTACTTCATTACCGGCTACACCTACATGAGATGGAATCCATTGCAGAATTATGGTCTTATCTTGCGATTGTAATTTGTCAATGAGATTCAAAATGGAATAGGCAACCGGGAGACATATTGTCAAAAGTTGACTTTTGTTAATTCAGTGACCGCAAAACAAATGGCGCATTTTTGTTTCTGTCGACTGTATCTGGACTGACCACTCACCTTTGTTCTACTTAGTTATAATAAAACGTGTAGTGCTTTTGTTCTGTGTGGGCGATGGTATATGTTTGTGTTGTCCTTCTCTGTTCTCAGGTACACATCAAATACTTGACATTGGCAAATTTGTGCCAACTTGTTTGGCCAGACCGCCATTAAAGTAAAAGAAGAAGAAGAAATGGCGCATTACAGCACTATCTGTTTTGGATATCAAAATAAGGAACACGTTTTTTTTTCTTAGACTTTACCTCTCTATTACAATCAATTCTCTTTGGCAATAGTCATTTTATAACACTCAAGATTCGTATAAAGGAACGATCAATTATTCAAACTGATCCCCCTAAGCGTTTAATATTGAATATTTCGAATTTCGATTAATGATTGTTTGCTAATAACTGGTTGTCTTAGATCCAACACTGATAAGGTAGATAATTATCGGTTTTCAAGTTTCACCGTGGTAATACTTACGTATGTGGTCTTAAATTTAATGAAAGTTTAGAACAAAGAACAATTAAGGATTGGTAAAGTCGCCATCAGACATATCGGAGCGGCCGAGATGGTTAAAAATATCTGAACACGCACTCTTACGTCTGACAATAGAGGCATGTTCAGACATTTATGGCCACCTTGACCGCTCCGATATATTTGATGGTGACTGTAGAAGAAACAAAAAGTCAAAAACAAAAGATATCAAAATACAGTACTTTCTTTACTTACCTACTTCTACTTTCCATTGACATCAGGAAGGGTGCCTTCGACGATTATTTTCATATAATTTTACAATTGCTAAAACTGAAATAGGATTATATGGGATTTTTCCAAATAATTTCAACAACAAAGTGGCAAGCTTAACAGTTTAATTTACTTGATGTGTTGTATAGGCAGTGACACTCTTCCTTTCGGCTTTTCCCGGCTCCGTTCGGCTCAGCATTGCTCCGAGCAATTATTAGGGTTGGCACAACTTGACCTCCCTATACGTACACGACCACAGATAAGGTAATGACGTGAATTTTGACAACCCTAAATGGCCGAAAGGGATAGTGCCATACATTAGAAAGTGACAGCATATTTCGTCCCTGAATCGCTGTCAAACTTCGGTTTTGTAGGAAGTGTCATTCTGTAAGGTAGTGATTATTTATTCTGTGGTATAGGTATGTTAATACTTTTAGCCAAATTAAACATGACCTCAAAGCACACCAAACATCACACCTTTGCCCAATTGCCGAATTCCTCAAAATTAAAAAAAAGCAGGTGCATTTGAGTCATTAATACAACTTCACCAACTTATCTGTGCCAATTCAAAATACATATCTCCTTACAATACGGTTTAGTTTTGCTTGACTTATATTTGTTTTAAGTTGGTAGGTCTGTATGACATGCTTAGAAGAAAATGGTGATATCGTCGTTTATGTTTCATATATTGTTACTCTTTTTGGCTAATAAGTTTTATTATTGAACAACGCCTGGGGTCATATTGTTTTTTATTCCAGCCAAAAGTTATGTGAATTATAATTATTGCTACGTGATCGGTCGATAAAAGTTGTTGAAGAAAGTTCTCGAAATAATTGATTGCGCCTTGTATCTTGTGCAGCTTTTATTTAAAATAGTTTTTTTTTCTGTTTCAACGTTGACATGATTGGTTAGGTCATTTTCCCAAAATCATTATTTCCTTGTAGCGTAATTTCCAGTCGCATTTTTTCCTATTCTTAACTTACACCAGACGTATTTATTCCTAACATGATTTTCCATTTGCATATTTTCCCATTAGACAATTTAACTATTCTTAATTTACACTAGACGTATTTATTCCTTGCAAAATTGTCGATGTTGGGAGTGTTGGGATTGGGACGGTGAAAATTTAACGGTAGGTTAGGTTCGTTAGGTATCTTCAAACGGCCGAAGGCCAAACCAAACGGCACAGAATAGGAGCCCCGCGCAAGCGGGGCTCCGTCGATATTGTTAACTGTGCGCAATTTGGGTGATTGTGGATAAATTGTCTAATGGGAAAATCTGCGCATGGAAAAATCATGCAAGGAATATATACGTCTAGTGTAAATTAAAAATAGTTAAATTGTCTAATGGGAAAATATGCGAATGGAAAAATCATGTTAGGAATAAATACGTCTGGTGTAAATTAAGAATAGGAAAAAATGCGACTGGAAATTACGCTACAAGGAAATAATGATTTTGGGAAAATGACCTAACCAGTCGTTGACATAATAGTTATATGATAATTGCTTAAACACCGACAGTTACGAAAGTTTCAGATAAAAAAGCTATTAGTTATACTCCAATTTTTCGTATTTTCTAGAAGATTGTATGTAAAATTTTCACAGACTTTTTTTTACTGCAGGGATATTTTTGGTATTTAAAATATATTATTTTAAATTGCCGGGGATACCCGCAACACCAGAGGGTTACACGTTCCGGCCTTTACGATGCGAGTACTCACTTTTCTTCAAGGTTTGACGTATAAAATACATTATTTCAAAAATATGTCTCAGACACAACAGCAATACAAAAAAATGCCGACATAGCAGACGTCCAATTACTATTGAATTCACATATTTACTTGAAAGTAACATTTCGCGTCGCCGAGTGACATTTGAGTCGCCATTAACATGTCATGATTGCCACATTAGTTCGTCAGGGGAAATTGTCGCTATCATTAACTCTTCAAACGCCTCGCCTATCGCGTGTGGCGCGCCAACGTGAATCTTACCGTAACGCATGAAGGTCGATATTGGGGTGTGGTCACGCGCGTTAGTTATCGTCTCTGACCACCAATTTGATGTACAGTTTTTAAATTGTACTGTATAAGTGTAGATGCTTTGTGATGTTAAGAGTTTACTAATTAAGTTTTATTAAAGTAATACATTTTGTACACTAGGTTCAATAAATGTAAAAAAAAGTCACTAGTCAGTTTTGTCACTATACCTCATAGTAACTTAATGTTAGGCCATGTCTTTTATTAATAGTAATTTAGGTATTTTAGGTAATTAATATTCAAAAAGACGTGACCTGACAATTGTTTACAAGAAAAAATTGCTATGTGACCAGCTGATAAGTTTACGAATATCTATACAAAACTTTTTTTTTAGCCCGTTATAGTGTCCCATTGCTGGGTGAAGACCTCTCCCCGTGATCTCCACAGCTCCCGTTGTTGTGCTATTTCTGGCCAGTTACTGATGAAGGTGTCTAAATCTTCCCGCCATCTCCGTCTGGGCCTGCTGCGTCCGCGCTTAACTTGCGGCATCCAATTGGTGGCTATACTTGTGGCTATAGTTATAAGATCTTATATCAGTTTTGTCTGCTTATAGAAAGAAAGATTCACTCAATATCCTTACCAAAATACCGTGTGGACGACAAATTATTCAAAAACTTGTTTATTTTGGCGACATAATAGTTTTTTGCTGCGTCATGCTCCCCGTCACTGGTCGCCGAAATACCATGCACCGTCCCCATCCGTCCAGTCCAAATCAGACCACACTATATCTGACCGTCTAGCATGAGTTGCGTTCTCGAGCGCGAGACCGTACAAGTCGCGCAACTTTATGGAGTCGAGCGCGAGAACGCAACTCATGCTATAATTATAGGAGATATATGTCAAAGTTGTGTATGAAACAGTGTAAGATATTTGGTTGCTGCTCAGAGGGCCTACCGCGAAACAGGAAAATCGAATTCACATTCGAGCGATAGAGAGATAAATAACGAAATTTTGATTTCCATGCTTCGCGGTAGGCCCTCTGTATATATTTTATTTATTGGCTTACTGCAATATATGTAAGCGCATGAACCACGTCACACCAGTAATAAACTAGCTACAGAGCAGTACGGCACTTCGGCACTAGACAGTTAGGCACTAGACAAAGACAGCTACAGAATTCGGCAGCTAAAGAATTCCTGTACAATGTGCAACTTGAGAACTTTGTACTATTTCTATTTTTTTACCAGGAAATAACATTTCAAACCACTTTCACGTAACGAATTTCCAAAACAACACATCAAAATAATCTCACAAGCCCCCGATAACCCGATAAAGATCTCGAGCAATTCCCAACGTTTCAAGTAAAAACACGATTATGGAGCACCCATTAATTACATAGTTTTTTCGTTAAATATTTATAAGGACTTGGCATGCTAATTTATGCGGAGTGAAAGCGATAATTCGGTGTTCACGCCCTTGCCTTGTAGGGGATTAGGGGTCTGCAGGTAGATAAGAAAACCTTCAACTTCGTACGTCCGTTTTCGCCGTACCTTTGTCAATACTGACTATTTATAAGCCTTATTCCAAAGATCTAACGATAAATTATTATATATATCGTTGTCGTTAGTACCCTCAACACAAGCCTTATTGAGCTTACCGTGAGACTTAGTCAATTTGTGTGATAAAATAATGTCCTATAATATTTATTTATTATTTAATTAATGTAATGTCAATCATTCTTAATAATATATTTGATTATGTACTCTTATATCTCAATATTCTATAAATGTTACTATCTACTACGAATTCGTTTAGTAAGTAATATGCCTTTTTTAAAAGGAAACTTATGGGTCTCACTTTAAAAACATTTCTGTTCTGTTTAAACTCAATTGGCCGCATCTTATCAGAAAGGGACTTGAAAATCAAAATCAGGTTAATTATTACAAGTAAAAGCCCTTTCAGGCTCAACCAGTACTTTCATATCGTTAAAAAGTGAGACAAAATATGATGATTTGGTCCTTATTTATAAAATATTGACATTGACAAAATTATCAATGGTTTATGGAAATTCCTAAAATTATGAAAATTCATGAATAGTATAAATATATTTATATCAATTTTATCGAATAATCTTCGCCGCATTCAAATAGGTCATCATTACATACATTTTAATTTATTTAAAATATACAGTTACAAAGGCGGACTTAATGCCACAAGGCATTCCCTACCAGTGTGACAATCAACAGTTAATACAAACAAAAAACCAACCTGATATAGATTTTGTTGCTTATAGTACAAGTATAGAACCCTTGAAGACAAAAAAAACTCGCACACGCTATAATTTTAGTCAAAAAAGCCAAAGCTTGTCCAAACTGACATAATAATATTCTCATTTCGTACCTGTTTTATAGGAATTTAAGTAAAATAGCCCTTCGCCCTTATGCCAATAATTATAAAGCCTATTACTTTTTTCAAAAGGGTCCAAAGTTAATGAATATGACGTAATTTGGGGTTAAATTTAACTACCCTGCGTTAACAGTTTGTTAAATGATGATTTAAAGATAAGCTTTAATGGTTAAGGTTTTTTTGTTGTAAATTGAAATGGCTTTGGAAATGTATGCCAGCATGTGTTGTGGTAAATGGGGCACATTAAATAGGTATTTATGATAAATATTATATTGCGAACACGTTTGTTTTCGTAACAAAGCTTTTGACTTTCGGTCCAATTCTAACTTTAAGAACGTACGTCAAATATTAAGTTTAGATACGATATGGGTCGGATATGTCAGTGTCAAAAGTGACGTTTCTTCACGCTTCGTTTGCTTTTCAGTTAAACTCATTTGACTTAGGTCTCTATGAACATCAATGAGGCCTTTGCTCACATATTTTCATCTGTAGGGCTAAGATGGTCGGCTCTTTATGATTTGTCACCATGCCTGTCACGTTCTAACAAGTATGTAAGTGCGAAAGTGACGGGCATAGTGACAAGCGATAAAAATGGAACCATGCTGCCACTGCTGCAGTAGTTATGCTTTAGATCTAATTCATAACCTGTTAATAAAATCTGATTACGTCTGTAGGTTGGAATATATTGGTCTATCATGTTAAAATAAGATCCATTTGTGAAGGCCATCTGCACTTTACAAATTATCGTAAAACTACCAAACATTACGATTTACGACCCATAAAATGAAAAGCATTTGTCCACCCAAAAAAACTAAAAATGACCCCATTCACGATAAAAATCGTAGTCATAAATTGTATGTATGAATAAAAACAATAAACTTTGCTTATGATGTTATCGTTGTATCGTGCACTGTATCTGGCGACTGAAACTGTGTTTCGTCGGGTGGCGAGGTCTAAGTGCCAGTGTAACATGAGCTAATAGAGCTGTTTCATTTATTGTTGTATGGTTAAGAGAAGACGCCATATCAGCTGAAAGTCGCCGATTAAAGAGATGATCACACGTCACGTGTAAAAACCAGGACAATGCTAAGTAAAAACGCTATTGGCACTGGCAGTAATGTTATATAGTTCATGTCCACGATCTGTCAAATCTAACCTTTGTTGTTGTTGTCCTAAAGCACCCCAGAGGTGCAAAGGGCCTTCACAAGCTCGCGCCACGCCTTCCTATCTTTAGCTCGTCTTCTGGCCTCGCTCCAGCTCAACCCGACCGCTCGTAACTCTCTTAGGACGGACCGTTGCCAAGAGTGTACAGGACGCCCGGAGCCACGGCTTCCATCCGGCGGTTTCCACGCGAAAGCTATGGTAGCTATGGTAATCTAACCTTTAATAAAATGCAAATTCGAGTCAAGGCAAGCGTCTTCGTGAATGACACGATCTATACGAGTCTCAGCGTGCGCGTTGTATTAGGACGACGCCTAAGACCCCATCTATACAAGCAAAAGCCTAAAATTAATCAGTGAAAATTGAATCTTTAATGTAGGAACTAGAGTTGATTTTGCTTTGTCTTAAAATTGAACGTAAAAAACAAACGCAAGTATGTTCTCATTGAACATGATTTAAACATCGAATTTAATAAGTACTCTATAGTACAGCGTAACTTTTCTTAAGGTATTCTAAAAATTTAGTTTAATTACTGCAATAAAACACAAAAACAAAAAAAAAGAAATATCTGTAAAATAATATAGAAATAACGAATATCAATTGACAATTCAATCGTAACTACCGATTGGTGTGGTAACGTTGGCTAATAGACGGATACATCAATCGATCGATCATCGATCGATGTTAACAATCGACATCAATCGATTAGTGTGGTAGCGTTGGCTGATCGACGGGTACACTAATCGATCGATGTTGATCGATACCATCGATCGACATCGGTCGATTGGTGTGGTCTAGTAGAAACTATTGATCGAAGTCGACTATTCCGTTCTACCATCGATCGATGATTGATCGATTGGTGAGGTAACACCGTAGAACAAAAAATATACCTTAAAACAGTTTTAACTGTTATTCCGGCCAATATATTTCAGCATTCGCAGCACTTCACACCTTAATGTGGCCACAAAACTACTTAAAATTCCGTATAAAACCGACGTTTACGAGCGCTCTACAAAGCGCGATCAGTATGTCGTGCGATAAACATCGCGACACGACAAAGCATGCGATAGTTGAAAATGATACAGAGTATTGGGATAATATAAAAAGGTTATGTATCACAATTATATAGGAACTGAAAGAGTTAGTTTATAAACTCCAAAAGGCCGCATCGAATCCTAAAGGTTAAGTTTTAAAAGGGCCAAAGTTGTTGTTTAACTGCTCGTGCTAATATTGATACTCGAGTAAGCGAAAGATTCGAGAAGTGGAATATTGAGAGAATTGCGTTACGAGAATGTTTGTATCCAAAAATAATTATTGTGGTTGCAAAAGTTAGCAAAATTTGTCAAAAAAATACAGTCTGTATGAGTTAGCTTGGTCCGATTCTATTCGTATTTTTATGGTAACTTTAGCGAAACTATACTTGCTTTTGACCAAATTTTTGGCTTCTTTTATAATGCCGAAGTGTCCAGTTGATAAAAATTATTAGTCTTCTTATCGTCCTTAGATCTAAATGGAGTAATAAAATTATGTATTTATTATTTCAGTAAATTTACGAGTTAGATAGTGGGATAATGTATGGGCTTGATAGTTTTACGGTTACTTGGGCTGGTAGATAAAATATTAAAAGGGTCAAGCGACTCTGGATGAGACTAGTTTAAATTATAATAATTTAGGTGTGTTTGGGGTTCACTGGATAATTGGATATGTCTGCTGTATGTACCTTGAAAGGTGGCAAATTGGTTAACTGAGTCGGACCTAGGGTGACCAGATGTCCCGTATTTTACGGGTTGTCCCGTGTTTTAGGCACGGATTTTTCATTGTCCCGTAATTTGGCGAAACCAATACGGGACAGTACATTATCCCGTAATTTTATGATTAAATGGATTTTATGATAAAAATACGTATTCGAATAATATTTATTTTCTCGTACACAGCGGTTATTCAGTTAATTATTTCACATTTTCGTTTCCAGATAATATTAAAATTGTTGTCTTTTACAATATTTAATATTGTGTTTTAAAGTCTTTCATTATGAAATTTAGAAATTGTATAGGTTACTTATATAATTAGTTATAACAAATTTCGGTATTAAAAAACTAATGTTGATTTTTGATAAAAAAATACCACCTGTCCCGTATTTTAACCTCAAATCCCGTATTTTCAAAACCGGAAATCAGATCTGGTCACCCTAGTCGGACCTGAATACTATAAGGCAGGCAGACCAAAAAGGAGATGGCGGGCGTACCCGAAATGGTTGAAAAATTACCAACGGGTCAGGGTAGAGAAAACGCGGATAGGCCTTTGCGCAGAAGTGGGACACTAAGTTAGGCTAATAAAAAAAGGTTTTTTATTAAAATATATGTTAGCTACGACTTATTATCTTATTTTAAATATAATAGCTTCTGCAGATTTTGTTCTTCGTATTAGGGCTTCTTCTTTCGGTTTCTATCCAACGCTGCTGCTACTGCTAGTTTCTTAAGCACCTGAAATAATAAAAAGAATCGTTTAAGACATCTTTAAGAATGGAAAAAGACTCCGTAAGTGTTCCAAAATGTACTTTGGATACAAATATATTTCGTGTCATCCACGATGACGCGCAGATTTGTCAAATCTAACCTTTATTAACATGAAAATACGAGTCAAGGCACGCGACTTCGTGAATGACACGGTTATACTTAGTAGAGAAATGGTGTTAGAAATTTTTGTTAAAAAAATGAGGGACTTATTAGTATGTATCAGGTAGAAGGTAATCTATTATTGTTTGAGAAAATATATTACCTTCATAGATTTATTATATGTAACATACAGATACGTAGGTACCTAGTGAAACATATCACAAGAAAATAAGCCTTTTGAACTACTTATATTTGTTTGATCGGTATAACAATATAAATTATTTACAAGCTCTAATCTATATCTTTATCTTCATAAATATTAAAAAAAAAATGCAACAACAATGCAGGTTCGTAGATTTTTTTTTATTTTATTTTTTTATAACAGTTTGTGCATCCATTTATAGTGATATAATTCACAACAAGCTACGTTTTTTCCATCCATCAACTCCAAAATTTCTTACATAAATAATCTATTCTCAAACGCACCGTAAAAAAACAAAAAACAGTAACTAACACCTATAAAGTGCGTCGACCATTAACGGGGTTTTTGTCAGTTAATTTGCATGTTATCTGCCATCTGAGCGGTTAATTGTGAGTTGATGGCTAACCGTTGGAACTTAACAGATAGCCACACGCGAGCGCGAGCCATAGGGCCACTGTCCACTACATTGTATTTGAATGTAAAATTTTGTTTCCTTTTCCAGACACTTAGTTGAGTCATAAGTTCTGTCAAAAAGGTTTTGACTGATAAATAAAGCTATAGATTAAGATCCCTTATTATTCTTATATATGGGTTGAAAGCGTATTTAATGCTGAATTAGTTAAAATATAATTTAACGTAATTTACTGTCTCAGTTTTGCATAATTCTATGTAATATTCGATTTTTTTTATAAAAAAACATGCAATCGTGATCTGGGTGCCGATTTTTGAATTTCGAGTGCTCAGTTTCGTGTAATTGCCTTCAATTTATCTCCACTACTAGGCATTAAAATTCTACTAATGTAATTGAAAATGAGTGGTCAATACCACTAGATTCCCAATTTCTATCACTCGCATTTCTAAAATATCAATTCGCTGTTTTCCACAGATATTTGAGTGACGAATTCGAGCGCTTTAAATTCAATAATTAGCCCCATGTTCGAGGTGATTTTGATCCCTAGTTATTTTATTTTTCCTGCTTACATGATCGAATCTCACATAATATTAAAGCTGGATCTTTTATCTTTCTTAAAATATATAATTCATGTGTATTGATATTGCCAACCTGCAACTGTACGTGTTTTACCAAACGTACTCGTAGACTGGCAGTCAAAAATTTGCGGATCACTGAAAAATACCCTAAGTTTGAAGGGTATGACTTGTCGGAAAACTAATTGCAGGTGATAAAATAACGGTCTAATAAAGTAAGTTCAGAAAAATAAACGATTGTACGTATTTTATTAATGTGACACTGGTTTTTACTCTCTTTGGTTAAGTATAATTTTTTACAATCCAGCCGCGTATGTGCGTCTAATGTCAATCCCAAAGTAAAAAATTAGTAAAATAAGACGCGATCTAAATTTTAAACTAATTATATTAGGTTTTGATCAGTATAAAACAAGCAATTTTTTATTATTAAAAGCTTTGTATTACATTTTATCAGTCAAAACCTTTGTGACAGAACTTATGACCCAACTAAGTAGAAGAACATAGGTAAGTACAGACTACCATGTTTTTATTTTATTTAAAAACTTTTATTTAACTTCCAAAATTTGTGTGTAAAGTTCGGGTCAAAACTTGCAAGCCAAATGAGACCCACTTCCCATTGAGCTGAAACTTCGGCCAGATACTTATGCATATATATGTTGGGTGCCAATGCAATACGAGTATTATGGTACCATGGACTTGATCTGATGATGGGCATAGGAGGTGACCATAGGAACTTAATGCCAAAACAACGCAACCTAATTATTTAGAATTGTTAGATTTGTGTCGTATACTATTCGTTGCATGTTTAAGAAAAGTACAGTCAGCGGTAGAGCTTGTAGGCACCACAAATGATATTTTTGACAAATAAAATTATTACAGTTTTGTTTCAACCTACTCGTAAATGTATGCTTAGAATAAAATAGAATTTATTTATTTGCCAGACTAAGTATGGTACAAGATGATAACAGAAAAGGTTTTACATGTAAGTATCAGTATTCAGTCAAAAATACGACATGCAAATAATTGATAAGTTTAACATAAAATAAATCAATATAGAAAGATTAAGAAAAATAAAACAGTGGCTAAATTTTTCACAGTAAAAAAAAAGAAAAAAACTCCTAATTAGTTATATATTTTTGACCGAGAAAAGACGAAACGAGAGCTAATATAATAATATATCTCCTATATTGATGTGAAACTGATACAAAATTGGGCAGCAGGGGTAAAATAACTTCTATAAACAGTTTAAAGTATGCTCATAAAAGAAGAAATCGTGCAAGAAATTGTACTCGCTCATATTTGTGTTTCTGACGGTTGAAACTTTAGTAAAAGTTTGAAACATTGAACTAAAAGTTTCATAACAGTTCGAGTGATACAAGTGAGTGTAGACACTTACAGTGCTACAAGAAATTGTAGAAATAAAATAAAATGGAAGTAAAGGTGAAACAAGGAAGCGCTGCCGCTGGTGGCCTAGCGGTAAGAGCGTGCGACTTGCAATCCGGAGGTTGCGGGTTCAAACCCCAACTCGTACCAATGAGTTTTTCGGGACATATGTATGAAATATCATTTGATATTTACCAGTCGCTTTTCGGTGGCAAACATCGTGAGGAAACCAGACTAATCCCAACAAGGCCTAGTCTATTTTAACTACAGAGTTATTCCACAAAACACTTTATTATCTCAAAATTAAATTTTACCACCTATTACCATGGCCAGTAAGTTGAAACCGTTAATTTTTAGGGTATCCTGTATATAAATAAAAAACCATAAACTAGTCTAATTACAAAGTAATTAAAACCTTTTTTATGGTATTTTATTAGATTTTATATGTAATTATATCCTGTGACACGATAGTTTACCATTTATGATTAGTTTTATGACAACGATGTCATATTTAATAAAAATACATCTAATTAGTCCCTGGTAATTTTTATGACACTAATTAAGGTTTCACATAATTTTACTACGCATAACATTATGTGTAATCATTTGTTTCCGAGTAGAATGAACGTTGTAATTATGGTTTAATATAAACATATAACTTTGTTTCTGACAAATTATATATTTTTTATTATGACATGTTATTATAGTTTTTTTATGTTGCATCATATTTATTGTTTCAACAAAAATTATATATGTGGAATGCTTAACTGTTAGTGAAAATAAGTAAGTAAGTAGTAGTAGTAAGTAAGTTAATAAGTAGAGGAGAGTCGGCCATATTGTACCGCCGGTTAAATCATGCCAAATCTAGATATTGTATTAAAAAACCTAGTTTATAAGATACTAGATAATGTTCCAATGTTATTAAAAATTAATTACTTAACAAATATTATAGGGACATTCTTACATAAATTGACTAAGTCCCACTGTGAGCCAAGAAGGCTTGTGTTGTGGGTACTGAGACAACGATAAACATATAATATACAAATACTTAAATATATAGAAAACATCCATGACTCAGCAACAAATATCCGTGATCATCACACAAATAAATGCCCATAACTGGATTTGAAACCGATCATTCCAATTAATCTGATCAGACATGGCATACGGCTTAAAACAAACGGAGAAAGAAAAAAAAATGATTTTCGACGGATTTCGTCTTATTTTTGATGTGCATGAGTATGTAACCATAATGTGATCTCATGTTGTGGGTACTCAGACAAACAACGATATATATAATACTTACAAATAATTAAATACATACATAGAAAACATCCACGACTCAGAAACAAATCTCTGTGCTCATCACACAAATAATGCCCTTACCAGAATTTTAACCCGATTTTTTTATACCACGACGGTGGCAAACAAGCATACGGCCCACTTGATTCCCCCCTCCCCCCTCGGAATTACAATTAATCTGATCAGACATGGCATACGGCTTAAAACAAACGGAGAAAGAAAAAAAAATGATTTTCGACGGATTTCGTCTTATTTTTGATGTGCATGAGTGTGTAACCATAATGTGATCTCATATTGTGGGTACTCAGACAACGATATATATAATACTTACAAATAATTAAATACATAGAAAACATCCACGACTCGGAAACAAATGTCTGTGCTCATCACACAAATAATGCCCTTACCAGAATTTTAACCCGATTTTTTTATACCACGACGGTGGCAAACAAGCATACGGCCCACTTGATTCCTCCCTCCCCCCTCGGAATTACAATTAATCTGATCAGACATGGTATACGGCTTAAAACAAACGGAGAGAGAAAAAAATATGATTTTCGACGGATTTCGTCTTATTTTTGATCACACGCCATGTAACCATATAGTGATCTACATTAAGTTAGCAACATGCAATCAAAAGTACGTCAGTTGCCCATCTTCTTACTGACGGCAGAAATCTGTACTTCAAGCATTTAACTATAAATTAATGTCAAATAAGTAGACGTGCCAATGACGTCGCCAGCATACAAATGTCCCTAATTTAATATTTACATAACGTTCCGAACTCGCAAAACCGTCGTAAAATGGCTTCCACACACTTCCGAAAATCAATTTAACTCCAAAAAAACGTATCATATTTTCCAGCCACCCCACGCTTCGGCACGATAAGGCGAAAGGGAGAGAAATAGCGAAACGGGAAGGTAAAAAAGCGATAGCAGACAAACAAAAATTGGGCACAGGAAAAAACATGGTTGCAAAAAATGCGTAGGGGTTGATTCTGAAGAGGCACATTAGTGAGCCCTGCGAAGTTTGGTTGAGATGAGTAATAACCACCCGAAACGGAGGCCATATTTAAAATATTAAATGTAGATTGGTGAAATAATGATGATTGCATCGTGAAATGCACTTATAATTTTGAGAATTATAGCTATAAGTACTTGCATTACTTTTTGATGACAAAATCGTGACAACGAGACTGGATAGTAGATTGTGAACCAAGGGATGAAATGGTGCCTTTTGCCCGAGTTAAATACTCTACTTTTCATTTAGAATACGAGGAAAGTAAAAAACATGTGCATTAAAAAAATCGGGTAAGTATAAAGTATTACTTGAAACTTTCAATTAACAATTTAGGTAAAATATCATAATTTACAGTACATATGGTGCTATTTTACCGCACTAGTACGAAAATCAGCATATTACGTTACTGTGTCGAACATTTAAAGGGCCATATGTACTGTAAAACGTTGTACGATACATGTGCGAATAGGTAATTCGCAACTAGTGTCGATTTAAAACACTCCCTTTGGTCGTGTTTTAATTTATCGCCACTCGTTTCGAATTTCCTATTTTTCGCACTTGTATCGTAATGTACTATTATGGAATGGGGAGAAATTGTACAACAAATCTATTTAAAACCAATTTTTTTTTTGCTCTTCGCAAAAACAGTTAAGAAACGTAAGTACTTAGAAAATACAGTGCTCAGAAGAAATAATCATTCATTATAATATTTATAATCATTTTCCGAATTGGGCCGTTTCTTTAACAGTAATTAAAATTACTGTTTCTTGCTGTCTGTCCGTTTCCTTTCGTGATGTATGTATTCCATGTAAACGTCAAAAGATAAAGTCACACAATTATGAAACCACTATCTTTTTAAACGTAGTGTAGCTGTCATTCATTGCACAAGAAATGGTAAATAAATTTGCCTTCGGAAAACAAGCATGATGGTAAGCAGTCTCCGTAGCCTATGTATACCTGCAACTACAAAAATATATGTATATTATACCGCATCCCGTGGAAGAATAAGGCTTACTTGTAATGAGCACAAGTATTTGTATATATCCTATATATCTATTAAGTATATATCGTGGCTGAGTGGATCTGACGCTCGACTTTCAATCGCTTGTTAAAATCCTGGGTCGTGCCAATGAGTTTTTTATCTTTTATATAAGGAATATCATTTGATATATAGCAAATTTGAAGGTGTATGTGAAATCTCCAACTCGCATTGGGCCAGTTTGGGGCTATAGCCCAAAACCTCTCACACATGAAAGGAGGCCTGTGCCCAGCAGTGGGACGTATATAGGCTGAATCATGATTATTATTATGTATGTCGTCTAGTACCCATAATACAAGAGTTATTGAGTTACTGTGGGGCTAAGTCTAGGGGCCCGATTCGAAAAATGATTACGTGATGCTTAAGATCTTGGAAAGAAATTGAAAAGATCGATAACTAAACGATATGTCAAAATTGACGTTTATTTCGATTCTGCTGTGATCTCAATAAGATCTATTTACGATATTTCTAACGTCAAAGTGACATTGGTTGCCCGAATCGTACTGCTTCTGTCAATTATACGACATACAAACGATATCTAATTAAGAACTTATCTAAAGTATCTAAACCAGAACTTATCGTTATCTTATCTTTTCCGTATTACATTCTTCGAATAGGGCCGAATCTGTGTAAATTTGTCCTATTTATTGAATTATTTTGCCCGTTTGCTTGACTTATTTAACCAAAATAAATAATGAAAGAAACAAATCAAGCTTGAAAGTGGCGAACACCGTGTCAATGAGCCTTCTAAGAGGGCGCGTCCCCGCTAAATACGTCCCCTAATTAACCGATTTGCCCCAATTGCCTAAATTGGGGCAAATGGGGCAACGTTGTCAAATTAAGAAGGTAAGGGTTTGTGAAAAATTTACGGAAGATTTGTACCTGCAAATAAAAAAATCTCATAAGAAACCTGCTAACCGATTTTCGAAAAAAAAACACAATTTCTTATTAGATTCTAATCGTAAAATTACTTTCGTATATTTTTTTATAGAAATATGTTTAGTGCTGTCATTGCCACGCGTTATTTATTTTAAAAGGATATTATCTTAGTAAATAAACACAAAGATTAAACAAATTTATTTAGAAGAGACCACTATTATCGATCAAACTGGCTTTTTCAATCCTAAGCTGATTTTTATCAACGTTTCATGTCAATCTATTTGTTTTGTTCCCGGCTGATACCTATATAACAGCCTGCCTTTTAACCAACATTTTACAAATGAAATGTAGTTCTATATAAATCGAAGTAGAATCAAAGTTTATAAAAGGTTTTGCTTGTTATTTAATTACAATTATTTGTAAAGCAGGCAGGCAGTTACAAAACTTACAAATGATAATGCCTGTATTCAGAATCACTTTTTAATGTGAAGTTGAATGCACATTGTACTTATATAACTTATTTTTAAATTCATTGACACTTTGCTCCGATACTATAACTTCTGGGGGTTTGTTCCAAGCTTTAACCACTCTGTTGCTCAGGAAGTGTCTATGAGGATTATTGTAGCATCTGCGAGACACCAGCTCATACTGATGACCTCTCAGACGGATATTATTGCGTTCTAATTCTGTATATTTTTCTCTTACCTCTGTATTTGTATGCATTGTTTATTTTATTTTACGAAATCAATTTCAATTACCAACCCATTAACCGGTTCATATAATATTAAATGAGCAATAAACCGTGGACCTATTAATACAATCTGGCAATAATGGCGCAAATTAATGACATTTTAAATCGAGTGCAATCGGATGATAATTTAATTTCCCGCCGTTGACTCGACGCATCAATTATTGTTAATAAATGATATGTTAATTGATACTAGGAATGTGCACGTTGTAGAACATTCTGAAAATTTCTGGAACTTTTATGAGAAAATTCTCATACAAATTTCCACTTATAAAGTTCCCGTTAAGATTAGGGATTATTATTATTATTCAGTTCTTAACTGTTGACGACTGTTTCATTCAACATTTACGTCACTCTTTGGCGTCAATTTCAAGTGTCATAGAAATCGAAACTGTAAGGTTTAGCAATAAACGTGTATTAAATGTCGGGCACAATTAAAATAAACTAACTTATCTATTAAATAAAACTAAATTAAAACTAAAAACTAATACTAAATAAGATTAAAATATGTCTAACGTGTATTTAAAAAAAAATACCGAGTATTTCATGGGAATATTCGGAATTATTTTTGACACATTGCTAATTGATAATGATAATGATTTTATAGGTATTCATTGTGAATGATAAATTCAATAATTGATTAATAGAACAACATAAATTCAACACTTAGAAAAGATGATTTTGTCGTCGTAAAGCTAACCATATTTTTTTTTAACCTGGTTGCAATAAGGCTCGAAACCGGTTTTTTCTTCATACAAAAAATACCGGTATTATTACTTTCTTCTTCGTTCTTTGGTTTACTAATTAATTTTTAATGAGACAATACTAAGTTCTAAGTTGTTACCTAAATACATGATTCAGTCCTACGTAAAGGGCATAAAATAATTAAAAATATTGGAGGAGGAGGTTATAATTTCAACGTCGATTTTTGGTACACAAAATAAGATTTTGTCTAAATTCCTCGTATAAAACTTGCAATTTTTGACGAAAACTTATTTTATTCTAATTATTGTCTTATTTATTTTCTTATATGTATAAAACTTTGTGCTCTTATTGCCAACAGCAGGCCAATTCGAACGCACATATTGACAGCTATTTTTTAACATTGTACAAGTATATGAAACACGTATTTTTTTACGCGTAAATAGGTTAGTTATCAACATTTGTAGTCATAAAAAGCTGCCTGTATGTGAAATCACGTCATTTTTACGTCAACGGCATGAAATGTGCGGGCCCTGGTTATATATTACTTCGCTGGTTACATATGAAAACCTTACCTAAGTACAAACCTGAATAAACATACACTAGACTAAAACATTCTCCAATCATAATTCAGTCATTTTTAACAATCTTTCAAACCCCACTACAATGACAGCTTTCATACAAAATTTAATGATGACACAACGCAAACAAGGCAGATTTTACATTCTAAAATCACCCTTATTTTACCAAACCTAAAGTTCAATTTTAAGTAAATATAGGATTTTTTATTAGTCTAAACCTTCATTTTTAGACTAATTACCCGATACAATATAAAAGGGCTTTTTTTGCTTATTAACTTCCCATTGAAGGTTTTCAAAGGAATCAGTGACAGGGATTATCTTTCGATGCCTCCTAGACTACCCCATATCGTCTTTCCCTCAGAAAAATATCAGTAAAATACTAAATTGAGCTTAATAAAGCTTGTGTTGTGTGATAGACGACGATATACGTCTCAAGGCAAGGATGAAGGAATACCGTAACGCAAAATTGTGGTATTTATATTTAAGTTTTACACGTTATAATCAAAGGCATGAAAAAAAATACACGGAAGCTTAACTCGATATAATGATTAATTCCCTATAACGTCTAACGTAGACGTTATAGGGAATTAATCGTTATATCGTTGTTGGTTTACTTTACTATTAATTTTAATAGTAGTTACATTATACCAATAAATATGAATTGGTTTGTTCGGTTGCTTCAGATGTCCTAAACTGCCCAGAAATAGAGGCCCCGCATAACGGAGCCTCGTCGACTGCGAACGAGACAATGATTGACAACGATATTCCTAAGAATTTAATGATCTGCCTGATTTTACAATCGGCCGCTGACATCTACATTAGACTGCTATTTAAAACTATAACCTTTTTTATCTCAGCTGTAGTCTTCTTTTAACTCGTAATATTTATTGATAAAACCGTGATTAATCGCAAGTAATCACTTCGACTGTACATCAAACCGTCAACGAAAAAGTCTAAAAAACCCGTCTACCGTAATATCCTACATTTACACCTGTCTACCTTTTCCATCGCGCGAAACTCTCAAACATCTATTGAAAACCCGAAACAGGGGGTCCGACCCACCCCACCTCCCTCGTTATTCCACTTCCCTTCTCCCCTTTCTTTCCACTAAGTTCGCGTCATCCATATTACTAGGGCCTTAACTTATGTGAGGGTATAACACGAAACAACATAACACAATCGAAAAGCAACCTAAAAATGATGGATATAAAATTCAAAATTGATTAAGCGAAAAATCCAATTTCAAATTTTTCCGCACAGTGCGATTATATACCGTACAATGGAGAATTTTAAGTTCATAATGTCGTGTAGTGTACTGGATCAATTCTGTGATAGTAGTTGGTACTGATTCCTTTGCATTACTTTTTCCTTCGTTGTGGAGGTATTTTATGGGAGTTTAAAGTCTTATGTGGATAAAGCGTGTCGCTACGTTGGTAGCTTTATATGTCGTGTATGTCCGCCTTTATAAGTTCAAATAAATGTTTGTTACTAAGCCTAACAATAGAGCAGTCCAGTAGTAAACAGATTTTTAAAGAAATTAAAAACAATACTCTTAGATAATATGATCGATACATAGTACTTATATTTCTTAGATATATAGATAACTAAATAGTTGTGTAAGTTTCGATGCAGACAAGTAAGCATTGTAAATTAATCATTTCACTCAGTACTCACCTACTAAAATAAGTTTGTATAATGTATGAGTAGGTATGACACAACATTGTTAGCCTTATTTTGGAGCGCACTATTCGCCAACAAACTGTCCACAGTTTGGCGAAAAAATATGTTCACTTAAGTTTTCTCTTGAAATAAATAAATTTAAAAAAATATATATATTAAGTTTTTTTTATTTGCCATAAATTGTATGTTTACATAAGATGGTAAATCTTTAGGGCTCCGTACCCAAAGCGTAAAAACGGGACTCTATTACTAAGACTCCAATGTCCGTCTATCTGTCGTCACAATACTGTATCTCAAAGTTGAAAATTTCACAGATGATGTATTTCTGTTGCCGCTATAACAACAAATACTAAAAACAGAATAAAATAAATATTTAAGTGGGGCTCTCATACAACAAACTTTTTTTTTTACCATTCGTGCGCGATTCCGACTCGCACTTGGCCGGTTTTTATAACATGTTGTTTTGTCTCAATACAAGTTTACTAGATCGGTGTAACATGATTTAAAATAAAATATTTCAATAATAAACTAGCATGCGATTAATTACTTGCTTGCTTTAAACGTGTGACCATATACATTTTTTAATCCTACTTTTCTTTCTTTTTTCTCTTTTTTTTCTACCTATATAACTAATATGACACTCATATAAAGCTACTTTATATGTACGTAAATAAAATAAAATTGCTCATTGTCAGTGGTCTACCCAAGGCAGTGAATTTTTCCACTTTTAATTTATTTGTATCGATATAACCCTTATTTTCGACGCTTATATGACATTTAATTAGGGCCTGTTTACACATTGATTACCGTTCAGTATTCTTAATGTGTAAACAGACCTTTAAATGACTTTTCACCACACTAACTGGTAAAGGCCCTCTTGATTGTTGAAAAACGAATGAGAAAGTTGCATTTTATCCACATGTGGGGCAAAGTAATCAGATGTAAATTTTGAGTTGTTTCCTTATGTTAGCTAGTAGAATTGACCTTTAAATGATGATTTTGAATGATTTTTTTTTTATTACGTTCATTTGGATATGATTTCATTTGATTTTTTTGGTATTTGGTATTTGGTATGGTTAATAGTTTCCTCGTGTTGGTGTGGTGAAAAATTTTGTGTTTCACTCGGAGGCAAAGTTTGTATAACCCTCGTGCATTGAAACCCTCGCAACGCTCAAAATTCCACTTCTCGGACCACTAGCTACGCTCGTGGTTCAATTTTGGAATCTTTCGCTTGCTCGGGTATCAATATTAGCACGAGCGGTTAAACAACAACTTTGCTCCCTTGTAAAACAAATAACTATATTTCTATTATGTGCCTCACACAACAATACTTTACCTTAAAACTGGCGACATTTTTCTTTATCTACACGCGCCCATATATTTTTATCCGTCAAAACGAAACAGCCAGTAATAGGTTATGATTACGTGTACAATTATATTTTTTCATCATCCACAAAACTCCATATTTTTCAAAACCACCCTCGTACTTCTTATGGAAAGTTGTGGTAGTTCAACTCATAAGCGGTCGCGTTTTTAATAAAATATTTTATAATACATTTAAAACTTTATATGCCCACTTAAATAATAACAAAGAAAAAACTTTTACAGTTTTTGTAATTATACCCAATCCAACTTTGAAGTAAGTATTAGAAAAACCTCTTAGAATTGAACATTTCATTGTATGGCAATCATTTTATGAAATTATTGGTTGGCCACATCATGAAAAACTCAAACCTAACCTAAGTTCTATGATCTGTACCCCTAGTGTAAATTTATTCGACAGTGAAACGTAACATACGCGTTCGCGTTAACTCTCATTTTGTATGGGATTTTGAGTTTCCAAAACGTCCCGCTTGGCGCGCTGTTTCTTAATCCCATACAAAATGAGACTTAACGCAAACGCGTACGTTACGTTTCGCTATTGAATAAATGTACACTAGGGGTACTGACCACAACGTATACATGAGGTTCCTATAAATGAGCTCCCTTCCGAGGTTTTTCCGAGGGTCTACAGTATGGGGTTCTTCAAAAAAGGAGTGTACAGGTTTTTAAAGGGTCCGCAACGCGCATGTAACACCTCTGGAGTTACAGGCGTCCATAGGCTGCGGTGACTGCTTATCATTAGGCGGGCATACGGCCTTGTATGCCACCGTCGTGGTATAAAAAAAATACATACAAACGCGAACTAATCATATAATTAGCGAACCATGTCTGTGTTAAACATGTCAAATATCTTTGAAATTGTAGCTTCCAAAATATTTAACGAGATTTGATTTAAATAAATCCCCTAATTCGTAAGACATAGCACACATTTGGCTAATTTGGTCTCTTTCCAACAAACACGAATGCCAAAAAAACAGATAGGGACAAACGATTACCAACTCCTTGTTAGACTTGACAGACATTTAATAAATAATGCCTTCGAAAACACTTCATTGAAATAAATCTCAAAAGTTTTTTTTTTTCAATTTATAATCACTAAAACTGGCTATTCGCTTATAGCGTGCACTGCAAAAACACGGCCAAGTTCGTTTTTCTCCCCATCTTGGCAGTTTTGATGCATCGCAATATTTTCGCGTCAGCCACATGCGCTGCTCGGGACGTCACTTGATATATTGGTTCGCTTAATACGTATTCCTATCATAATAGGGAAATGTTTCTTGAGAGGAAATTTTTGTTTACGAATTCTATCGTATAACATATCTTCTAGTTTGGATCTGTAGTTTACTATATTAAAACTTTACCACTACTTTTACACAGAAAACTGCAATTAACTAATACAAATACATGATTTAATGCATAGCTGCTACTGTGTTGAAATATATACAAATAAATTTCGAGTTAAAATTACTTACAAAACCATATTGCATTTTGAGTTGCTTTATGTAATAGGCAGCAAACGAGCAGGCGAGCCGCCTGATGGGAAGCAGTCATCGCCGTCCATGAACATAAGCAACATCGGAGGAGCTTATATTATAAGTGCAATTATTGCAAATGTAAGTTTAAGTTTTGCTTGGTAAGACAGCTTATTATTTTTCGGACATCTATAGTATGAAACAACGGCACTTATAAGGCATATATTAATAGAATTTGGTCGTGTTTTAATATTATAGCCCTAATTAATTTAGATAAGCAAAAATTGCTTATAAAATCTGACATTATAGGTCGGTTTCTAAAATAATGACTTGGTATCTAATACTAACAGAAGCTTTGGTGGCCTAGCGGAATGATACAAGCCGTAAATCTCGAATTTACACCCTGGTTCTATAACTTCCCTGTTAGCTGTGTGTCAATTGACATTTACGTATAGGTACCTTTTCGGTATAGGTACCTTGTTTTACAGCTTATATTGATAAATTATAAGGCTCCTATTTATTTTTTAAGCTACCCAATTTCGGTACCATATATATAGGTGCCCGGTTACGTACCAATGCAGTGCAGACTTCAATAAGATGAAAAACCCCTTTCCCAACTTCACATAAAGAACCTTACATGAGCACCAAAAACACGTTCCAGACGCCAACGACCTCTTGTTTTTCCAAAACGTCTACAAAACTGGAAAGAAAGACAAAGCCGCGGAAAGTAAAATCGGCTCTAACACCAAAACGTCGTAAGTCTCATCGAATCCTATAGACATATACGACGTTTTTGTTGTAAACGTGGGCGAGGGGGTGTCACCCTCGCGATGGCTATCTCATATGTATGGAAATAGGCCCTAATCCCGCGAGGGAGCGCCCAAAATGGCGGGCGTTGCAAAAATTGCGTGTTTTTAGCGTGACGTGTGGATTTTATTTATTTGGCGGAAGCACGATATAAGAAATAGGTTGCTTGACATATGATTTTATGTTTTTTGCTACATAACACATATAGAGTCTGTTCGGAAAGAGAAGAGTCGTGGAATGTATCACTTTCCGAACAGACTCTAGTAGTATAATGTTTCCATTCGTTTGGTTTATATGTACTAAGTGCTCAAAAATTGGGGCACACGTCTAATGACAAACTACTAAATTCACTGAGGTTGTTTTTCCGCGGAATTTAATTCAAACATGCAACTTTCGATATAAAATGTATCATTTTAAATTGCGCGGTGATAAAGAAGCTGTTTGAAAATACAATCAATAATATAAATATTTTAGAAATAAGAGTCATATTTTTATTTTTAAGATCTCTCGTTTTTATAGGGGATAAGCTGAATTTTATGTTGAGTTTAAACATTAATCTATTATGTATTCTACAACTATGAATTTGAAGTACCTATTCTCTAAATTCAACATCGATTTTTTCCTTTTTGTAAATTGGTTAGAAATAATGGTTCTCACCAATTTACATTACCTAGTTCTTCTATAAATTCTCACTTTAACTAAACTTTAAACAGCTTACATGACGCCAAATTCCATCAACAGCTTTAAAAATAACTAACATCAAACAACACGTAAAAGAAGTTATTTCCATCTCGCGTTAGAAAGATAGCGCTTAGCAAAATTAGGTATTCAAAGAGCCATCTTAAAACCATGTACGCAAAAAGAAAAAAATGGAAGCCAAACCACAAAGCTACGGAAAATCAAACCTACTTTGACTTCATCCTTCAGTGAACACATCCTAACGTATAAACATGACATTTATAACCATAACGTTCTAAAACACTAAATAAGTCTACACAAAATAGAACTTAAAACATCAGTCAAAAGGTCTAAAATTGAATCTCTTTCTTGTTGCTTAGTACCTTTATTATAAATAGAAAAAATATTTTATATATCCTCAGGTACGCTTCGCTTAGAATTTATTTTTCTCCGAGATATTGCGTTCTTGGATTTGCGGGCACACACACACACATACACACATCCACTCTAACGTCTTTGAGTTTTATTTACATTACATACATATAAAGAAATAGTCTTATACAAACTCAGGTTCGCGTTTTGTGGAGTTTAAAGAAGGTTACATCTATTTTTATGGTATTTCTCACAAAGCTTTTTTGGTAAGATATTTTTACACAGGGTGCTACGCATGATATTTTTATTATTAATTAGAAGTCATTTTACATTTGACATTAAACTATTAAATTATTTCTCTTCGTGTATTTTATTTTAACCGTAAATCTTGGCCATTGCCCTACCAAGCGCAAATATTATAAAATTTGAACATGGAATCTTGCGTTGGTCATAGTGTTGTCAAAGCACAGACTTTTACAAATTGAATTATCGATGTTTTCAATGTCCCCATAAAAGTAAGAAATAAATGACAATACGAGTAGGTGTAGATGCGGGGCAAGAGCGTAGCTGGTCTTCATATTCGGGGCATGTTTATACATTGATTATTTTTTATTACGAGTTAATAAATTTGCCACGAAACATAAGTAGCAAATGTTCCTTTTCATTATTTGTAATATTATTTTTAAATTTGTAGGCGAGCACACATTTATTTATCCATTGTAACTACACACAAACGCCGTCACGTAATACATCAACGAGTAATCTTCTTACATCGTCTCAATTTCGCCCCCTCCCACGGGATCACCCCCAAACGGGTGATTTTTCTCCTTTATTATATTGCTGCCTTATTTATATTTATATGCTGGTGTGTTTTGGTTTAGGATGGAACTAAATGGAACGTTTTTGGGAGGTAAAGGAACTTTTCTAATAAAAATAAATAAATATAAGCTTCAAGGGTCAATCTTACACAAATAATACTAAACCGTTAACCACAGTAACCTCAATAAAGCTCGTGTTGCAGGTACTAGATGATGATATATATAATAGACAGCTACATACAAATACTTATATGTGTAGAAAATCCTCATAACTCATATTTGTGATAAACACATAAACAAATTCCCTTACCGAGATTCGAACCTCCTCTTGCTTCATAGGCAGGGTCACGACTACCGACTAGACTCGGAGGCTGTTCAATATCTGAGTTCATCCTTAAACTTCCCATATTATATTTTTATTTACACTTTTACTTGTACTAAGGAACATTACGAGGAACACTAGGAGGAGAAGGAGTACAATTTTGAATGAAAATTAAATTGTGTTTTTGGTATTAATTATGGTAATATTTTTTTTTAATGTCTGTGTCTTCGCCCGGAGAAGTATGGTATACTACCTACAGGTATAATACAAAATTATTATCCAATCAAAAGTTCAAACATCACCTAATGTGGCAATCAATAAGCCATTTTGATCTAAAATACATTTTAAGAATTTTATAAAACCTGAAAGCCTAGTATTAGGTTAAGTGCTTAGTACCTACATATTTTATAAATTCTAACCGAGACTAGCTAAGTAAAACTACTTAATCCACTCCTAAAAGATGCCTAACATTAAAACATTAAACAACTTTCGTTAACTTCAAACCCATATTACTTTAGTGACAATCTAATTGCGTATAATGTGAAAACAACAACATCACGCTTCGAAAAAAAAAACATAATTTACTTACATCCAACCATCCAAGACATTACCATGGGTCTAACAAGACACAATGCCTCTGCGAAATAACGTTTCTCCCTAGATTTGGACGGGGCCAGGATAACCTGGTCTTCCGTACCCCCTTTTCTTACTACAATTTCAAGTAAATGATTGTTTAGAGGAATAAAGTCAAGGGTCAACTTACGATGGCCAATGTTGCCACCCACTCCGCGTCACTCGTCCAGTGATTGATGTTGTAGGCGGGGCAAATCCAATCATTATCCGTGATGCATGGCCGTTGGTAACATCACTAGTCCTGATTTCGCTGCAAATTTGAATTTGGAACGATTAGGTTTTGACGGTTTTAAAAATGCACGCTGGTTTTATAATGATGTAATTTCGAATAGATACGTCAACGTGTTAGTAAAATGGATAACTCGATTATTGAGCATCGATTGGCAAAATTCTCATTGTATTTTTTTTAACCACAATTTTACTTTGCATTAATTATGAAAATAATGTAATGGCAAATATATAAGATTGTAAATAAAGAAAGGCAAATACTTCTATCGCCTTATATAATGAAAACCTATTCACGTAGATTTTTAAAACGGGAATGTTCACAGTGCCTGATATCAATGAAAAGAAAATTTATTTGACAATCGAATGCAAAAGCTATTTCCTTGAAGGAATTCTTACATTATAAAGAACGAATGGTGAAAAGAAATTGCTATTAGATTTCGGCGAAGAGATCCGAGATATTTCCAGAACTGCCTTTGCGAGTTTCTTTTTTGAATT